>NW_026575051.1:55710000-56097500 GCF_905146905.1 Nyctereutes procyonoides
TTTTCTAATTCAAAAATAGACTCACAGAATGTCCATACCTTCATATTACTCAGTGATATAGCAATCACCTATAACTGAATAAAAAGACTGAGCGGTTTTTCCCAAAGGACAGTAGAAATGTTCTTTTCATACAGTACACAGCTTATCCTGTGACTTTAGAACTCTAAATAACCTTTTAAAAATTTTATTGATAAAAAAATAAAAAAAACAAAATAAATAAATTTTTTATTGACAAATAAAAAAAGACTATATACTTCTTTAAGTACAATTTGATGTGCTTTATTGAAATCTTAACAGGACGATTTTATACATTTTTCCTTAAACTCTTTCTTCCTCTATCCCTCACAAAGACCTGTTCTTGCTATAATCATACCTAAGACAATTCAAAGTGCTGGGAAAATTATTCTTACCTACTCTGCTTTAATAGTTAACATATTTTTCTTTCATCAATTAAGAAATAAGAATTGGAATAAATAGAATTATAACTGAATACATTCCAAGGATTTGTTTTAGATAAAGTTCTGAGTATCATGTCTTCCACAAAATGATTTAAGATTCAAAAACAAACTGGAAAACAGTACCAAAGGAAAAAAAACTACTGTTTGAGTCACAATTTTTGGAAGTTTAACAAAGAAGCTACCATTAAAAAAAAAAGTTTACTCTAAAAACAGTCCTAGTGTTAACACCATAACCTTGTATGCAGTATACAGGAATGAAATACGAACTTCATTTAGTCATTCTTGACAAGTCTCTGCCTAGAATATAAAGGTATTCTTACTCTGCTGTAAGAGCTCCCTATCACATAAGCAGCTAGTATAGAGAAAGCTAGAAAAAGGGCTAATAAAAGAGTAGAGCTAGGGAAGACAAAACTCATACCCATTTAACAAGCAGAACTCTCAAAAAGAGAGAGAAAGAGAACAAGAACAGATGAATATGACCAAAAGTTTATTTTACTATGCCAGAAATGAAAACTGGGCATACTCCTCAAATGAGAACATGAGTTATTTTGTTCTATTATCCTCTGGCTAGTGTTTATTAAAAGGAGCAGGGCTTAAAGGACTGCTAGACTCAAAGAACATCAAGTTTTGTATGTTGACTTACCTGCCAATGTATGATTTAGGGATGTTTTCTATTTCAAAATTTTAAATAAAATTTATGTATTGAATTATATAATAACATTACAATTAATTTTGACGAGAAAAACAACAGTTCTCTAATAGACCTGAATTTAATATATGAAATTTCAATCTTCAGGACAGATGAGATACATAAACTAAAATCCTCCACAATTTATAGATATTAAGTTTGTTCCCTGGCAGGATCAAAAGGCTACCTGTTTTGTTGTCCTGTATACACTAAGGAATACATTTTAAATGTATAAATCGTTAAGATTTCTAAGCACAAGTTAACTTAAAAAATACAAAGTTAAGTTAATGCTTCTCCAGAGTGAACATTCATGACAAAGAAAGATATAGCACATACCTTCCTTTGATTTGTTTCCAAGGATGAGGACCATTGTTCTTCATTGCTTTCTTAACAACTTTTGCCAAAATACAAAGGAAAATGGTGTAACTACTGCTAGATTTATACAGGTCATTATCTTGTTTATCATAACAGCAGGTCTTCACCATTTCTAGCATTGATAAGGGTGACTTAATAACATATGTAAGACCTTTTAAAGGAAGCCAAGAGATGCTGAAAGAACTATTCTAAAAGAAAAAAGAAAGATAGAAAATAAGTGTTAAGTCTGAGTAAGTAAAAATTCTTTAATCTCTTCTATTCTTTAAGTTTCTAAGCATTTATGTCATACCATTTATTTTTATATCAGGTCATTTATTGTTATAATTTTCTCCAATCGGATTTAGCTGCTTATATCTCCCTAGCATCATGTAATATACCTTCTATCTCTTATCTTTTCTATAAATTGGTAGCTCTGTCTAGAGGACTGATCAGATTCATGCAAGTGGGAGTTTTTTGAAAAGAATCTTCCATTGGTGGTACTGGGCACTTCCTATTGCAATTTAGGAAAGAGGGACAGAAGTTGTGTCATTCCTTTTGTAATGTTAAGATTGAGTGTGTTGTCAACCTGATCTGAGTGATCCCCACTAGACTTTCACTGAACAGTTTAGCGCCCACTGATGATCACTGCCCAGATGCCTCAGGAGGTATACAAAATAGTGACTTTCTAGTTCTACCGTTACTTCTCAATTAGCTCACAAGAAATTTAGTTACTCTAAAATATAATTTATATTTTCCTTTATTTACAGTTTTCGGAATAATGAGGGTTTTTTTTTTCAGGATAGTAACTTCTAAAGGCATCATAAACTCAAGGATTTAAATGTATTGCTAAGTTTTAATTCACAGCAATCATTATTCTTTCTTATGCTCAAATTTACCCAGCATCAGGGGAATGGGAGCTCTTTCAAGTTGGCTCCTGTAGCCTTCTGACATGACTCCACCTTACTTTGATATTACCTATTTTCAGATGTGATGAAACACTGTAGACTCATCTCATACATGCTACCTCAGAACTAGAATGGGTTATTTCTCCAATCAGCCTGAAATTATGCTTCAAAGTAAGGTATTTTTCTCATTTTTCATAAGTTCCATTATGTATAAAACCAAACTAGTTATTTACTTGTAAATCTCCTATTTCCATTTTCTATCTTGACTGAGGGGTTCACTATTTACCTAGAAACGTGAACATTCCAGATCTTCTCTTCTTTCCACATATAAAATGTAACTAAATCCTATAAATCTACCCTTAAAATTTTTATTTTCCAAATTTATCCTCTCCTTTCTAAACCTTGCTTTACTCACTCACTACATTAGCATATATTATTACTTTGGACTACTAACTGGCACCCAGTTCATGTATACCATTTTCAGAAAAAAACTTTCTCACACACATACCTAATATGTCATATCCTTGGTATGTCACCAGAATCAAAATTCAACCTGTACTTCATCTAGCCACTAACTATCTTCTCTACTTACTTTCCTTATCTGCTATGTCTTTCCATAGTCATCTCAGACTTATCCAAAACTATAACATGGTAGGAAAAGATTGTTTCTATGTGTTCACACATTTGTTCATAATGTTCCTTTTGCCTGAATGCTTTTTCCCTGTACTTGGAAAATTCCATGCATCCCTGTTAAAAAATTACAACCTCCTGAAGTCTTCCACAAGTCTATACACTGGGTCAGATACTCTGTCCTTTGGTATTCCATAGCATTGTAACTTTTCCCCTCCATAACGTGTGTATCTGCCCACTAGCCTATAAGCAACTCAAATGCCCAGACTATGTCTTATCCAGGACAGCATTAACCATTCAGTGTGTTGCAAGCAATCAGTTATTGTTACAAAATACTTATAAATGAGGATCAAAAAAAAAAATCTTTCTGGTACAATTCTGGTTACTTCACTTACTCTCACTCTTAAGAGAAAAGGGACACAAATGCTCATTCCCTTATGTCAATGTTCTATAGATAACTATTCGTAATTAAACTATAAAAACATTCCTCACACATGTACAAATTCTTTAAATTCCTGGAACAAATTTATATTCTATTTCCTTACCAGGTTCTTACTATAATATTCCCATAGAATGGTGACGATTGCAATGTTTGGCTCCCAGAAATCACAAAGTGTCAAACAACAGTGAAGATGCATTCGTAATTGTTCTTCTAGAACACCACCCTAAAAAATAAACTGAAATTGTGGGAAAGTAAATGGGCTCTGGCAACATGAGTATTATTACTTGATACTACACTGAATAATCTGCTTCTAACAAGAATATGAAAAAAAAATAAAAATAAAAAAATAAAAAAAATAAAAATATGAATATATATCACCAAATCATACCCTCTCATCTTCAGACCAGAAGGTCTAAATCAGCAAAAGGTATACTTCTAAAAATTTGCTTTTAAGACCATTCACAGGGACGCCTGGGTGACTCAGCGGTTGAGCATCTGCCTTTGGCTCAGGGCATGACCCTGGAGTTCCGGGGTCAAGTCCCACATCAGGCTCCCTGTATGGAGTCTCTGCCTCTCTCTATCTCTCTGTCTCTCTCATGAATAAATAAATAAAATCTTAAAAAAAAAAAGATCATTCATATACTCAGATAATAGGAACTACATAACACATTATGACTTTTAGCACAATTATTTAAAGGTTACAATAGTGGGGGAGGCAGGTGCCTGGCTGGTGTAGTCAAAAGAGCATGTAACATGTAACTCTTGATCTTGGGGTCGTAGGTTTGAGCCCCATGTCAGGGGTAGATATAAAAACAACAAAAACAGCTTAAATGGGGTAGGAAACCCAGACACTACAAAGAAACCCAAACCAGAATGGAGTAGCAAAAATAATCTAATACTTAAGGTGTATGCAAATCCAGAGGATTTGCTCATACTTAAGTACTAAGTTAATTCTTTGTAAGAATAGAAGTTGTTTTTTTGAAAACCAAAGGGCTAGCAGAGTAAATGTATTTTAACCTCTTAGGAAATGGCAACAGGAGAGAGAAGTGAAAAGAAATATAGTGACTGACCAAACATCTATGATGAAAAAATCACGTGTGTTTGTTAAAAAGTGACACAATTAGTTATTTAAAGCTTACTATATAAATCAGGCACTATTCTAAGGTATTGGGCATAGAGCAATGGCTAAGTCAGATATAGTACAAGCACTAACAGAACAACTTTGGAGGAGAATGGGAAAAGGGGACACGATAAACAGTTTTAACTTCTGTGCAAAGCAAAACAAAGCAGGGTATAGCAGAGTAAGTGGTAGAGGGTGTGGATTATTATTATACCAGAAGGTATGGATGACTTTTCATATCTTCTGGTATGAATGCCACCTTTTTGAAGGTTGGCATTTGGGGTAAATGACTGAATGAAAAAGAGCCAACTATTAAAGTCCTGAAAAAAAGCACTCACGGCAGAGCAAACACATAGAAATTAGCAGTAAGGTTGGTATTACAGGATTAAATCAGAGATATTCAGAGACCATGTTTTCCTTTGAGGCTTTGAAAGTCTTGATAAGAAGTATGGATTTTATTTTAAATACATTGGAAGCCACTAGAAGACTGCAAGCACAAGAGTCTTGTTTCAAAAACTATTGTTTTTTAACTATTGAAACTATTGTTTCAAAAATACTGCTCTTGATCATGCATGAGGAATGAATATAGTACATTAAGAATAAAAGCAGGAAGACTGGTTAGTAAATAGTGACACTTGAAATACAAGCAAAACAGATTTAGTGTTCATAATACAAAGCAAACATCTTGAGAGAGTTAAAGATGTGTGGTATGTAGTAAGCTTTAAATAATTATTGAATGTCTGGGGTTCAGTGATGCGTCACTTTTTAACAAACAAGCATGGTTACTCCATCATAGAAAATTAAAGTGTCTACTTTTTTTCTTCTACTTCTGTCTCCACCTGCCACCTTCAAGATTTAGAAGACAATTCTGTGAAATTACAAGACTTAGATAAGCACACAACTTTAAAGATATGTTTAGAAGCAGAGGCAATGGGATTTTTTTTTTGATAAGTTATATGAAGGTATGAAGGTAAGAGAGCAATTAACAATTAAGGAGAACTCTCAGGTTTTGGCTTAGGAAAATGAGTTGATAGTACCATATCTTGAGATGGGGAATACTAGGGGAGTAACAGATGAGAGAGTACATAAGGGCAACCAAGTGGAGATATAGGCAAATAATGTGATATATAGGCCTAGGGCTCAAGGGAAAAACCAGAGCTGTTGATAGTAATTCAGATGTTACTTTCATATTGATGGTTTCTACAGCTAAGAGGCTAGATAAGATCAACCAAGTTAAAGAGAATACATGGAAATGAGAAAAGGATCCAGAACTGTGAGCCTTTTCCTATTCCAACATTTAGGTATCAAAAGAAAAGGAGTTAGTGGTCAATGGAGTAGGAGGGAAACCAGACATCATGGAAATCACAAGAAATATTTTAGAAAAGGAAAGTAGTCAACAGGGTTGAATGCTACTGAGAGGTTAAAGTGAGAATGGAGAACCTTTGGATTTGACAATATGGAAGTTACTGATAGCACTGACAAGAGTAATTTCAGGGATGGCACAGACTGAAGCTTAACTACTGGCAGGCTGAGGGTATGTATAATAGGAGGTGAGGAAACAGAGATATTTAAGGTAAGATACATAAATTCCCTGAATAGTTAAGAAGAGACAAATCCAGTGCACAGGGAAAGGATAGCTTTTGACAGAAATAAGTAACACTTCCTATATGACAGAAAAGCAAACTGAGAGGCTGAGTACAAAGCAGACATGTTGGGGGATTTGAAGGGACAAAAAGGTGTTCTCAAACGACTGTTTCAATTTTCTCAGTGATTTAAGAGGTAGGATGCTTGGCTAAGGTAACTGAGGCAAAGCATGTATTGAACTGTGTGTTAAAAAAAAATTCTGAAATAAGTCATTTTGGAGAGTCGAAAAGCAAAGACTCTAGAGCTGTCACTTAAGATCTATGATCAAGAATTTAAGAATCAGAGCAGTTCATAAGTATTACCATTTGACTTTCTCCAGCAATATTCAGCTGGGGGGTGAGGTTGGCAGGGGAAAGGGAGAGTAAATTTTGCCATGTATAAAATAGATGAGGGCTATGGAATTAAAGGTGTCTGTGATGGAATGACTATAATAAAGGGGTACATAATCTAAATTGTTTAAGGAAGTAAGTTTGAACTTTGAAGAAGACAGGAAACGGAAAAGATGGATAGTGATGAACAGAATGAAAATGAAAAGAAAAATGAAAAAATGTAAAGCATAATCATGGAGGGTGGGTGAGATAAGTGAGAGAAAATCTAATTAGATGTGAGGATATTAAGAATCTTAGAGGACAGGGAGATTACATACAAAAATGTTGGGGTCACTAATAAGAGTAATTCTTTGTTAGAGAGGGACTCAAACATGAATAGATTTTTTTTGATAAGGCATTACCTCTAATTATTCCCCCTTCCAACTCATTTAACTATTAATCCTTTAGAATACACCTAGGCTTCAAGTCCTCAAGGAAACTTAGTAATTTCCACGCTAACAGTGACCCTTCTTTAGGCTCCACAGCATCCTACACACGCCTATATCACAGCACTTACCTTGTTAAATTTAATGTTTATCTGCTTTCAAGAGTCTATGAGCTCTCTGAGAATTAGGATAATTTTCCCAGGGTCTAGCACACTGCCTGGTTCACCGATGAAACTCCATAAATATTTCATGAATTAAACTGAGCTCTAAGTACTGATGCCTCTTTTCACCAAGTACCTGTATGGCTCAAGGAAAGATACTTAGCTTCTCTAATAGACAAACTTATTTGACGAAGAAGTTTCTGCCCAACACTAACATTCTCTAATTTTATTATGAAAATATTAAACAAGACCTAGGCTCATTCCTGTGGCACACTACTCATATAAATTAAAGCACACTTATTTTATTATACTTCAAGGTTAAAAAGGCCCTATTTTAAAAGTGGGTTCATTTTGAAGTTTGTTTTGTTTTACTGGGTATCTTAAACTCATTTTACATGTTATGTAAAATCCACAAAAAGATATAAAACATAAAATATATGAAGTTTGGGAAAAACAAAAGATTGAATACCAACTATCCGTGTAACATTTTACATATGTTAATTCAAGTATGTCTCATACCATCTCAGTTTCATTATCTTCACAAAAAGATCTATCTATTTCACAAAAAGAAGGCTGGGGTTCAGAAGTTACATAGAGCTGACCCAAGTCCACTTTGGAAAGAGCTAGGATTCATGACTCCAAGGCCTATAATGGATACCATTCTATGCTCCTTTCCAAAACCAGAAGGGAAATGAAATGAACATTTAATTTAACGCACACCAGATTTGATCAAGACTGCTTTTAGTGACCACTAAGATCTGAATCAAAGTTTGCGAGGCCAGAGCCATGTTCTTTCCACTGTGTCTAATCAGGAAGAAATTAAATATCATATCCCAGGGGATTTTTTATTTTCCTAAAGAACAGGAGATAAATTTTCCTTCTTTTTCCTGCTAGTGGATACAGATTACAATGAAAAACAATGGCTTAGAAAAATACCATTTTCTTCACAGTTCTGGCAGGATAGGTAATTAGTCAGTTGAGTATGACTTAAAAAGTAAGTCTGTTTAGTGTGTTAATTACAGACAGTATTTGTTATAAAATACATTTTCATGTTCTGTATATTCAATTATTGCTTTGTTTTGAACATTTTTCCTTAGTTTTTTTCTTAGGAATTTCTTTTCAAAAATGTGTGGGTACATATCAACTGAATTAAGGAGAGAAAGAAGGGGGCACTTGATGGGATAAGCACTGGGTGTTATGCTATGCTGGCAAATCGAACTCCAATAAAAACATATAAAAACAAACAAAAAAAAAAGGAGAGAAAGCATTTGGTCATCTTCAAGTCCAGATAATCTGAGATATGAATACAAAATAGGAGTAGAGAAGCAAATAGACACTTCAGCTCCAATTTGACAAAACAGACTTGAAACAGTGAGGAGGAGTACTGGAGAATGCTTGATGACCCATTTCCTACTTTATATTTTCCTAAGACATACTTATTAGAGAGGAAAAAAGAATACAAAAATATAAAGAAATTAAGATGCTCTCCACAAGTATCACCAAAATAGTTCTAAAAACCAAAGTGGATTATTAATTAAACACACAGCATCAAAGAAATCTATTTAAAATAGAAATAATGGGGAAAAAATAGTCTTACTAAGAATCCTCCAAGTCTGCCTGGGTGGCTCAGTGTCAGTTTAGTGTCTGACTCTTGATTTTGGCTCACATCATGATCTCAGGGTTATGGGATCAAGCCCTGTGTCCGGCTCCAAGCTGGGCATGGAGCCTGCTTAAGATTCTCTCTCTCCCTCTGTCCCTTCCCATTCTCCCACCTCCAAAATCCTACCAAGTCAAATGCTTTGAGAGAGCACATTGTAAATAAAACATGTATGAAGACTCAAATCTCAGCTTTGCCACTTCTCAGTTATCTATATGAACCTGGACAAGCTTCTTAACCCTGCCAGATTCTCATTACTTAATGTGTAAAATGGAACTTCCCAAGATTGTCATAAATATTAAGTAGAAGATTGTGAATTAAATGCTAAGTACAGGGATCCCTGGGTGGCGTAGCAGTTTAGCGCCTGCCTTTGGCCCAGGGCGCGATCCTGGAGACCCGGGATCGAATCCCACGTCGGGCTCCCGGTGCATGGAGCCTGCTTTTCCCTCTGCCTGTGTCTCTGCCTCTCTCTCTCTATCATAAATATATAAAAATTAAAAAAAATTAAAAAAAATGCTAAGTACAGTGCTTGCAGAGGGATAGCTCTCACTTTGTTGTCTGCAAGAGAGATGTATTTTTTTTAGGCCAAATGTTGACTCTTTTGATGATCAAGTAATAAATGCAACAGGTTCTCATAGTGTACCTTAAGCTAATATGCATTTCAATTTTTTGAGTGTTAAGGTCAAACTTTACTTAAATCAAGAGGTTTGAATGACTACATCTAAATCCATGCCCTCTGATTAAAGATTTTTTAATAAACCAGAAGGCCTGTGGGCATCTTTTCTACACAGACTTAAACCTGCCTGCCTCAATCCCAAAGGCTATGCTCCTCAGCTTCTGCATTTTTCACAAGACCCTGTGGACCCTCTGTGTGTCTCATCTCAGCTGTGCAAGTATGGATAAACTATTTAATGAGAAAGCTACTCCAGAATATTCCATAGTGCCTGTTCCTGATCTGCGCTTCAGAGCTCTAAAGAAGGCCTTTCTATCTGTATTCTGAAAGATCAAATTTTGGCATGTTAAATTCAGGTTAAATTCCATACACAAAATTCTTTTATTAAACTAAAAATGAAAACATTTTTAGGGATCCCTGGGTGGCGCAGCGGTTTGGCGCCTGCCTTTGGCCCAGGGCGCGATCCTGGAGACCCGGGATCGAATCCCACGTCAGGCTCCCGGTGCATGGAGCCTGCTTCTCCCTCTGCCTGTGTCTCTGCCTCTCTCTCTCTCTCTCTCTGTGACTATCATAAATAAATAAAAATTGAAAAAAAAAAAAAAAAAAAAAAAGAAAACATTTTTACTCTTTATGGCCAACATACACATGAAAGGATGCTCCGTATCACTAGATCATCTGGGAAATGCAAATCGAAACCATGAAATACCACCTCACACCTGTCACAAACACAAGAAATAAGTGCTGACAAGGATGTGGAGAAAAAGGAATCTTATTTGCACTGTTGGTGGGAATGCAAACTGGTGCAGTCACTCTGGAAAACAGTATAAAGGTTCCATAAAAATTTAAAACAGAATTACCATTTGATCTAGTAATTGTACTACTGGGTATTTACACAAAGAATATGAAAATATGAATTTGAAAGGATATATTCGCCCCTATGCTCACAGCAGCATTAATTACAGTAGCCAAACTATGGTAGCAACCCAAGTGTTCATCAATAGATAAGTGGATAAAGAAGAGTAGGATAGATATACAATGGAATATTATTCGGCCATAAAAAAGAATGAAATCTTGTCATTTGCAGAAACATGGATGGAGCTAGAGTATAACGCTAAGCAAAATAAGTCCATCAGAGAAAGACAAATACTAAATGACTTCACTCATATGAAATTTAAGAAACAAAACACAGGGAAAAAAAAGACAAAAACCAAAAAACAGACTTACAACTATAGAGAACAGATAGTACCAGAAGGGAGGTAAACAGGAGTGGGGTGGGGGCATGGGGAAGATGGTGGAGTAAGTGAAGGGGATCAAGAGTACACTTATCATGATGAGTACTAAGTAATATATGGAATTGCTGAATCACTATATTGTATACCTGAAACTAACGTAATACTATTTTAACTATATTGGAATTAACAAAAATTACTTTTAGCTTATTCTATAAAAATGACAATATAACAATTGGGGGTTTATTTCTTTATGCATAACTAACTTACCTAAAAGAAAGCATCACAAGAATAAAATTTATTTGCAAGCTAAATAATGACTATTAGTCGGCCTGATTGGATTTATTTTTTTAGGATTGGATAAAGTAAGTTGAACTTTACTTCTGTCCAAGATCAAGATCTTTCTGTCCAAGAAACACAATGATTTTGAATTAGTAATTAGAAGATTACTGTCCCAGGGGTGCCTGGGTGGTTCAGTCAGTTGAACGTCCGACTTGGTTTTGGCTCAGGTCATGATCTTAGGGTTGTGAGATCACCTTGCATTGGGTGCCCCGCTCAGCAGGCAGTCTGCTTGAGATTCTCTCTCTCTCTCCCCCTTTACCCTTCCTTCTGTTCTCTCTCTCTCAAATAAATAGTCTTAAAAAAAAAAAAAGATTATTGTCCCAAATCATTCAAATCTAATCACTTCTGAGTTGCAGTTGCAACTCTTCAGATTCCTTGGCAAATGAAAATTAATTTTTAAAGAATATTACATTTATTTAGGATTTCTTTTTTTATGCTTCCATAACCTTTAGTAGAAAATTGTGATGTAAGAAAATGAGGTTTTATTTTTTTACTTTTTTTTTTTAAAAGATTTTATTTATTCATGAGAGACACAGGGAGAGAGAGAGAGAGCGAGAGAGAGAGAACGAGGCAGAGATACAGGCAGAGGAAGACGCAGGCTCCATGCAGGGAGCCCGACTTGGGACTCAATCCCGGGTCTCCAGGATCACACCCTGGGCTGAAGGCGGCGCTAAACCTGTGAGCCACCCAGGCTGCCCAGAAAATGAGGCTTTAAAACACACATAGTATAAAATTAAAAATCTCTGTTTTCATATGAAAATAATAATGCTGTTTTAAAGGTAGAACAAATGTTTACTATCAGCATCCATAAATATTAACTAGTATTGTCTCTAAAAAACTGTTAAGGTAAATACTTAACTATTCAATCATATCTATAGAAGCAAAATTAAACAGCACACGTTCTCTTTACTAACAAAATTCAATGTTCCTAAAAAAAATCTTTTCTGGCTAGAAAAAGATTTGGAACATTATTTGCTTAATTAAAACTACAGCGGCATGCCTACCAATTTTATGTGACGACTGTTCTATATGTGGAATGTATGTTTTTTTAAATATTGCAAACGAACTCTTTCACTGTTGGAGATAAAGGCAAAGCACATGAGCATGGTCAGATTTTAATTTACCTCAATGGGGGAAAACAGATATAATCAAACTGATAGCTCTATCCAAACATATTACTTAGTCTTTATGACCACCTACCGTACCCACAAAATTGATTTCAAGAACTCCAGCAAGTTGTACTATAACACTTATAAAATCTAATTTGATAAAATCAAGGCATGACAAAATTGAAAGATCACTAGAGAAAATGGACTTCTTCTTTCTAAATATTTTAATGACTTCTCTCACAGGAAAAACTACTTTGACTTTATGTTATATCTAAATTCTGATAAAGTTTCTTGGATTAGCTATACTATCTCTACTTCTAGGATGACTGGCTTCTCACAGTCTGCTTAGTACTTTCCTGATGTTAACACTGAAAGTCCCACATTTTGGGAAACCACAAGCCAAGCAAATTCTGATGGTCATACTACCTACTTCCAAGAATTACTTACTTATCTTCAAAACAGCTTTAGCTAAAAATCATTAAAATACTAGTTATGTTGTAAAAATATATTATGCAGTATCAGAATAAATTTTATCACGTTATAAGTAAGACATTCCAAAGTTTTTTTTTTTCAATTAAATGAGTTTCCTTCATTTAGAAGAAAAATTATAGTGAGTCATAAATCCAAAGAAAAAAAAGAATTTTCAAGCAACTAAAGGGGTTTAAAGAAGGTTTTCAATCTCTTAGTCAAAAAGCAAATTTTTCTATGGAAGAGAGATGATAAATTCTTTCTCCTGTTTGTCCCAGACCATTATGAGTATATCGGTATTTATCCATATGAACCTTTAGAGCCTCCTAAGAAATATCCTTTAATGTAAAACCTACCTGAACAAAACCATAAATTCATACATTGTTAAAGCTGAAAGGAAATTTAACTAAGAGGTTTTTAAGCTATGTTAAGGCATTAAGATTAGATTAATAGCTAATATAAAGAACAATGAACCACTTTTTAGTGATTTCCTACATTCCTGAAATAAAAAAAATATATGGAAGAAACTTTCTGAATTACTAAATCAATGTTTTCAAAAAGGAATAAAAGAGAAAGCCAATTAAAATCACACAGAAAAAAATAAAAATAAAAACTTTTATAATAGTTGAGATAATAGTTCTTTTGTTATTCATACAATTTCTGTATGCACAAGTCTTTGGAATTCCAACTTAAAATCTTTACTCAATTAGAAGATTCATATTATAAACTAAATGTACTTATTATATGTTTCACCTTAAAAAATAAGAGATAATGTAGTTAACAGGTAAAATAAAATTTCACACAAATAAAATCACGTAAATTTTATTTTTCTATTTTTAAAGATATGGCTACAAAATAAATGTGTATGTATGTATATACGATATATATCAATCTTATACAATCATATTTCTTGTTTATTCCTCTTCAAGGTTTTAACAATCTTTATTTCTTAACAGAAAAATAAGCTACCTCCCAAATTTAAAAATATTCTTTACTAAAATTTCCTCTTAAATTCTTACATAAGTAACTTTTATTACAAAACTTTACAGAACTACAATATGGTATGTTTAAAGATGTGATAAATAGCACATTTAAAACTATTTTAAAAGGAGGTCAAATCTGACCTCTGGGCCATGAAGCACTACATTAACAGCTCTGCAGAAAGAAAAATGATAACGTATGAAATGAGGGCTCAGAAACTAGGACCTTATCAGTTAGAGTATGATTTGAGCCTGTAAGACAAATTGCTCAGCAAGGCAAGTCACCTTCCTGCTGTGATGAGGATATAACTGAATTTCCAATGCCACTATCTCCTTCATCATGTCTCCTAGACTTGATACCATACAGTCAAGGAATGGCTTATAGTTTTGAAACATCTACTGCTTACTCTGAATACATTTTGTCAAAGTCACCAAATAGGATAATTTTATTTGTCCTTCAAGTAGCAACTCAAGTGTTTAAAATAAAAATCCTCAAAGGATAGTCACTCATAGGAACTATCTTATGCTGACCTTTCTTTAACAAAGAATAATGATTCTACCTCAGGTTTTTAATAAGTAAACGAAGTTTGTTATTCAAATCATTTTAAGGGTTTGCTTGGTTCCTATAAATAAATCTGTAATGTTAAAATTTAACAAAGCCCACAAATTATATCACCTTGTAAGCATACCTGAACATTGATGGACTTTTTGAGTAGTTCTTCTACAAAACTCCAATTTGATTCCATTTGTCTCTAGAAAGGGAGAATATTGTACCAAAATTATTGCTCTCAATTATGCATTCAAATTATAGTACAGGCTAGCTGTGAAGTACAAACATCTCCATCATCAGATATCATTACAATTTCGTGAATGTCTAAAATTAATAGGACAAAGTTATATGACAGACCTGGTAGAAAAAAACCTTATAACTATTCCAATACAATATAATCCTTACCAGGAGTTATTTTATTAAACAATGGGGCTTCTATAAAGCTATCGATGTTTGTTTGTTTATTTATTTATGCACGAGAGCGAGCAGGAGTGAAGGGGAGGGGCAAAGACAGAGAAACAGGCTTCCCTCATGAGTAGGAAACCAGATGCAGGGCTCAATCCCAGGACCCTGGGACCACCACCTGAACCGAAGGCAGACACTTAACTGAATGAGCTAGCTGGGCACCCCTAAAATTACAAATGTTTTAACAAATATTTAATTTTTGCTGTCACATATAATTTAACAGGAAAATAACCCACAAGAAAACTTCATGTAGCTTGTGGAGTTTTTTTATGCCTTGAATGTTTTTCCTTATTCTGTACTCACCAGAGACTTTTTTTCATTTTCTGCATAATAGTGTCAAGTCTACTCTAGTAAACATGTAACTAGAAATTTTATATGCAAAATTGTTTTATTTTTACATAGAATTTTTAAAAAATGTACAGTTCTACCTCATTTAATCAATGGTCACTTATCTGGCAACCCCAATTCTCTAGAGGACTCGCAATAAGGAAGAAAGCTGAAAGGACTTTCACAAAGCCAAAATACTTCACAAAAGCTAGGGACTGAAAAACGGCTTCACCTTCCCACAGGAAAGCTTGGAGGACCTTCTCATAGAATACATGGTTCACCTGATACTCAGTTCTTAAAGCTCTGGATAGGTGCATATTGGTCAAAACCAAAAGCAAAGAAAGCGTCTTCAAGAGGAAGCAAGGGACAATTAGTTTCTGACAGAGTAAAAAAGGTACAAAAGGTAACTATAAGACCTCAAAAGGCAAAAAAGCCAGAGGCCTAAAAGAATAGAAGCAAAGGGCTCAGCATATCCTATCATCCATCCCTATTATAATGTTGTTCAGAAGGATGAACCAAAAATGAGTAAAGGGCTAAAGCATGTTCAATACTCTTGATTTGATATGGCCGGATAAAGATGTTAACTACATACAATCACTAATTAAATAAACATTTCCTTAATAAAGGAACTCAGTGACCACTAAAATGGCCCCAAATGACCCCTGTCTCCATGTATTCATAACACTTCTTGAACTCTCCACCTCCACCCCACCCTGTACCGTTGTTCGTCTGTCACCAATAGAATATCAACACTAATAGGAGTGATAGTATGTCACTTCCAAGATTAGGTTAGAAGACACTGTAGCTTCTATCTTAATGAAAATCTCTCTCTTGTTGACTCCATCAGGGAAAAACCATAGTGTGAACAGGCCTGCAGAGCAGAGGCCTATGTGATCAGTAACTAAAGCCTCCTGAGGACATGAAAAAGATCGCAAGTGAATCCACCAGCTCCAGTAAAGTCTTCTGAGACTGAAGCACCTGCTGATAGCTTACCACAACCTCATGAGGGATCCTGGGCCAGAACCATCCAGCTAAGCTCCTATGGTATACCTGACACTCAGGAACTGTGTGAGATAATAAATGGTGTTTTAAGCTGCCAAATTTTATTACACAGTAATAGATAACTGATGCATGACTCAGTTATTTTTAGCAAAAGAATTATTGACTTTTTGAAATACATTTATATAAATAAAGTAAATGGGGGCAACCCAGGTGTCTCAGTGGTTTAATGCTGCCTTCAGCCCAGGGCAGGATCCTGGAGACCTGGGATCGAGTCCCACATTGTTCTCCCTGCATGGAGCCTACTTCTCCCTCTGCCTGTGTTTCTGCCTCTCTCTCTCTCTCTCTCTCTCTCGCTCTCCCCCTGTGTGTCTCTCATGAATAAATAAAACCTTTTAAATAAACAAACAAATAAATAAAGTAAATGCAAAACATTTATGAGAGAATGTGTAGTAAAGAATTTGGCCTTGCCCAGACAGTCTGGCCTTTACTGAAGCCAAGGATTCAGTTAAGTAATCACTAGACCCTTGGAATGTTATACCTGATAGGAGTTCTTTGTTTGCCTAGATGCGTAGAGTTCTACTGGATGGTCTAACAGTAGAGTTGAGGGTGTGTGCTGGTAACACTCATAAAGTCTTAGGGTCAGGTTGGCCAAAACCCCCAAACCCCAAACCAACCATGTGACTTGTGCTAAGGGCTGTGCAGAACTGGACAACTGGTCTGAAGACTGAGATCAACGATGTGGGCAATCAATCCATCATGCTCATGTAATGGAGCTCCAATAAAAACTAACACTGCAGTTTAGGCAAGCTTTCCTGGTTGAAAATACTCCCTGCAAACTGCCACACGCTGATGCCAGAAGACTAATGTATCTTGACTACATGGGAGGGAACAATAAGAATTCCACATTTGCTACTCCTCCTGGACTCTGCACTATATACCCCTTCCTTTTAATTTTTATCCTTTCCCTGTAATAAACCATAGCCCTGAGTATAATAGCTTTCAATGAGTTCTGTAAGTCTAAGTAAATTATATAGTTTGGGGAATTCTTGGACTTGCAGTTGGTGCCAGAACTGAAAGCAGCCTTGAGATTGTGTTCTAAAACTTGGTAATTGGCTCTAAAACTCTTTCAAAAAGGAGGCCATTTTTGTGGTGCCTGAGCGATTCAGTCAGTTGATCATCCAACTCTTGATTTCGGCTCAGGTCATATTAAGGTTGTGGGATCTAACCCTGCATCTGGCTCTGCATTTGGCAGAAGTCTGCTTGAGAGTTTCTCCCTCTGCCCTTCCCCACACTTGCATGCTTGCTCTCTCTCTCTAAAATAAAAGAAATCTTGGGATCCCTGGGTGGCGCAGCGGTTTGGCGCCTGCCTTTGGCCCAGGGCGCGATCCTGGAGACCCGGGATCGAATCCCACGTTGGGCTCCCGGTGCATGGAGCCTGCTTCTCCCTCCGCCTGTGTCTCTGCCTCTGTCTCTCTCTCTCTGTATGACTATCGTAAATAAAAATAAAATAAATAAAATAAAATAAAATAAAATAAAATAAAATAAATCTTAAGAAAAAAAGAGGAGACCATTTTGTTCCATAGTACCATATGTACATTATGTTAAGGTCTTTACATTATTACTTCCTCAAAATAAACTTTTCCATTTCAGGTAATACAAATAAAGTCTCAGAGAGGTCATGTATATACAAGTCAGAGCAAAGATTTTGCTCCAAAGCCAGTATTCCTTCCATTTTCTGATAAGACTTTCCTCAGCTTTCTGTAATTCACTTTTATATCACTCTTTACCAAGAAAACATCACCACTAGTCCCAAATAAGCAGAAATAAGACAGGACTGATATATTTAGCTTTATAATTTGATAGTGTTAATGAGTATACTTCAACTTCTGTTCTACGAGGCATTTTGAATCACATGAATTATACAGAAGTAACATAATTCATGTCCAGGGATTTTCAACTCTGTGGATCAATACTGTGGCTATAATCTAAAACAAACAAACAAAAAACCGTAATTCAGATTAAAGAATGCAACTATATCATGCCCAAATCAAGTCTGAGTAAGAGACACTGTATCAAAGGATACATTTCTTTTTCCACAGCTACACTGAACTTTGAGCAACTACAATTTTTTCCTACATAAAGCTATACATACCTTAATTCCTCTGATACAAAGGAAGTAGGAAGTCACCAATTTTGGGTTATGTTTGTTTTGTATTTCTTATCCTACCATCAAAACTAAAAATGCCCATTTAAGCTTCAGGATAGTGGTGTCTCCACCACAAATATAAAATAGATCCCCCATTCCCCACTTTCAAAAGGCCAGGGATTCTGGTACAACTCTCACTTTAAGGTTATATTTCAGACCTTTGATCTAGTCACCATTTCAGATGTTTCAAAGACAAGCATCAGCTGGCCTGATTACACTATGTTCCGAGCAGGGAAAATATTGTTAAACTGATCCCTGCAAAGCCCAAAAATATTTTTTTCTTTTTAAACTATATTTGCTTTTAAAGTAGATGACAGGGATTATGAGAGGATAACACACTCTTACCTAGGTTGAAAGAAAAGCATTAAATAGAAATCATGAAACCTAAAGCCTCTAGCATGAGAAATGAGGTACCAAATTTTCCTTATAAGCCTATGTTAAGCAATTGGCAAGTTTTGTGATTTAAATATACATATAGCCAAAGTTCAATTCATACAAAACTTTTAAAACAGAATTTAAAAATTAAGCATATCTGAAACCTATTTAAAATATAAAGATTTCATGCTTTCAGGGCACAGCAGTTCACATTTAAAAACTGAAACATCTCTATGGTTATCATAACACTAAAGATATTCTCTGCTGCAGAATGTAGGCCTAACCATTATTACTATATATCCTCTCACACCAGATCACTTGTTAGTGAAATAAAACATGCCTAACGCACGGCCATTTTCTATAAAGTAGCTAGTTAGGATACTATATCATAAGGGGAAAAAAGAATTCAGGTAATTTTCAAAATTCTGCTCTAAATATATCCCAGATCCAAATTAATATCTTTTTTTTAAAGATTTTATTTATTTATTCGTGAGACACACAAAAAGAGGGGCAGACACATACACAGAGGGAGAGTGAGAAGCAGGCTCCATGTAGGGAGCCCGATGAGGAGACTCGATCCCAGTACTCCAGGATCACACCCTGAGCCGAAGGCAGATGCGCATAACCACTGAGGCACCCAGGTGTCCCTCAAATTAATATCCTATATAATCTCTCTGGAAAGATGAGTCAATATGCCTTCATGTTCATAGATCAGAATGATTATATGACTTATGAACCAAATTGAGACACTTTTGAGCATAATAGGGTGGCCATGGCAAACTGGTACATGTCATTACCTCACCAAATGCCTATTCGAAAAAGGCAGTCTTCAGGAGGACCTTAACATCAAGTTTACCTAAGTGATAAAAACAGGCTGACATTACTGTGTACCTCACTTTCATTACCTGTAAAATGGAATGAAAAAATGAAGTACTTCATACTTCACTGAGATAAAAACAGAATAGTCACTGTGAGATATTAAATACTTTACAAATGTAATATGCTGAAGATATCACTCCTAATGAAAACTAGTTATCAGCCAGAAAGCTTTTGAGTTTTCCTTAAAAGCTGCTAAGGAGTCCAGAAACATTTGAAACTCTTTGAGGACTCATGAATATAGACAAAGTCTATTTTACATATATACTTATACATATATATATTATACATCTATTATTTTTTATCATATGAAAGGTTCTTATTCAAATATCCTATCTTTTTCCTCTTAAAATCTCCTACATAATTTAAAGAATTAAGATTTTAAAAATATATGTATCTTGGAAAAGAAAATCACATAGGAACTGCTGACATTAAAAGACATAGGTTAAGCTATTTTAAATAGAGACAATTCAATTACTATCTTGATTCAGAGCTAATAAAAGCACTAATTTCCTATGGAGTTCTCTGTATGAAATAGATGAGTAATTTCAGCAATGCAACTGTGGGTGGTTGTAACCGGTACAATTCAACATTACAATAGTAATAGTAATGATATATATTAATGTGGCTAGATTATGTACCACATTGGGAGTATGTGGAGGTCAATATCAACCTCTATTGAAATACACCACTCACTCGCATAAGTGTTAATGGCAGTTCCAGCAAGCATTAATAACCTGAAAGCATGTTCCTTGAAGCAAGAAGCAGTACAATCTGTTTCATGTATATCCTATCATTGGCATCCATTATTATGATAGCCACTCAATGGGAACTCAGAAGTGCTTAACTAATTATTGTATTTATTTACACTGAATAAAATCAGAAATATGTACTTGGAAGAATTAAAATGCAAAGACATTAGAATTGTAATGTCTTAAAACACTTTTGTAAAGACATTAGAATTATAGGTAAATTCTTTTCTTTTCTTTTTTTTAAAAAATATTTTATTTACTTATTCATGAGAGACATACTCACACACACACACAGAGGCAGAGACACAGGCAGAGGGAGAAGCAGGCTCCATGCAAGGAGCCTGACGTGGGACTCGATCCCGGCTCTCCAGGATCACACCCTGGGCTGCAGGCGGCACCAAACCGCTGCGCCACAGGGGCTGCCCGGTAAATTCTTTTCTTTTAATGTTGTTCTAGTATCTTAATAATTAAAAGATGTGAAATATTAACATATTAACTTCACAAAAATACTCAATAAGAGTTACTATAATAATAATGTCAATCTGCTAAGACTATTTACTATATATCAGCATTGTAAGGACTCATGTACAAACACAAAGCACATAAAATCTTTTTCTCTGGGAAACTCATTCTATTGATCCCTCTCAATAAATTCATAGAATGTTTAATGAGTTAATACAGAGCTGCAGGTGAGCTTCTGGGAGTACTTTATCTTGGGGTCTCCTGAAAAGCTTTTTTATTATTAGGGGGATCATTCAGAAGACCTTTTGAGGGCCTTTCCATTTCAACGGCACTAGTGTTGACAACTAACCCTCAGATTCCATGCATGAATTCTGAGCTGACTTGTCTAGTATTTCAAAGAGAGAAAAGTCTGTTGAGTCTGTCAAGGAATAGGCTTCATAAACAATGATCCTATACCTGGGAGAGGATGAGAACCAAGAAGCTTTTTAAAAATAAGAATTCCCAAACTGCAAATCAGATTACTAAATCAGATCTCCAGAGATTCAGAAATCTGAATTTTTAAAAACTTGCAGGTAGACCTAATGATCCAAAAAAGACCAATACTGAAATACATAGTGTCTTCGATGTTCTAGATGTTTATTTTATAGAACTGATGGGCTGATAAGACCACTATGCTATTCACTTCTGAACGTGGAAGAAATTACACAAATAGGGCTTCAAATAAATATGTCTACCAGCTAGTTTTAACATAAGGGTTTTTAAATAACACTGCATAAAAACGTTCCTAACTAAAAATTAATAAAACAATTAAAATCTATTTGAAGTAAACCTCATGGTTAATAGATTAAGATATCTTTATAAAAAGCTTCCCTAAAGAAGCATTATTCTGAGAAAATAATTTTATGAAATTATTCACAGAAACTACTAATTCATTACTGGAGCTATATGCTTTCCTTTCAGCAATCTCACAGATTGTAGAACTAGAAAACATTTTCTGAACAATTCAATCCCATGATTTCTGGATGAGGGAACAGAGGCCCAGAAAGGTTAAAGTAATTTATTGAAGGTCACGTAACTACTTTGTAGCAGAGCCAGAACTAGATCCAAAGTCTTCTACAAGGTATTTTTCCTTAAACAAACAATAAAAACCTAAAGATTACCATTTTTCAAGATACTTACGGAAAGGTCCACAACTTCAGATTCAGAAGCTGAATTTAACTCTGTAGGATTGTAATCTAATTTTTGTTGTGCTTCTATGCTCATTTTCTAATTTGTCTACAAAAACTACATATTAATTAATAATGTAAGAAAGTTGAAAAAAATGAAATCTTACCATTTCAACT
Source organism: Nyctereutes procyonoides (assembly GCF_905146905.1). Classification (NCBI taxonomy): domain Eukaryota; kingdom Metazoa; phylum Chordata; class Mammalia; order Carnivora; family Canidae; genus Nyctereutes; species Nyctereutes procyonoides. The sequence goes on from NW_026575051.1 coordinate 55,731,973, forward strand.
GGTGTTCCATGGCGATCAAACTGGTAAAATGATGCTACATGAGTGATGATCCACCAACTAAAACCTAATGGATCCCTGGGCTGGATTACAGGCACAGAAAGTCGTCTTCGGTCACTCGACTTTTCAAAGAGTGTTTTAAGTGGTTTATTCAACCAGTTCCAAAATGGCTACAGAAAGAGAGGTAGTATGATGCAATTAAATTATGAATATAACCTTTAGTTAGGGATTTTTCTTCCACCTGTATAATTAAATATGCACACAAAAAGGAAAACAAAACATGTTCATAAAACTTAAATAATAAAAATAACCAAGTTAAGAATTAGAACCTAATTAGTAATTTACAAAGATCATACAAGTTCCACAATTACATCTTCTGCCATCCAGGAGTAGCCATTATCCTGACCTTCATAATAAATCATTCCTTTTTTTGTTTTTGTTTTGTCACACAGGTATATAAGCCTAAATCATTCACTGTTTGACCTAATTCTATTCTTTCAAAACTTGTTTCTTTTCCTCAACATTGTGTTTCTTTCTGAGACTCATCCACATTAATGAGTACAGCCCTAGTTCATCAGAGCATTCTAATATATGACTATATGATAAACCATTTACCTTACTAAAAACTCATCAAATATTCAACAATGGCAAGTTTTCTTCTAGGTATTTGTCCATTTCATAAACATATTCAAGTTCTCAACTTTTCAAGATATCTGCATAATCTTAAGTCATGTTCCTTTTTAAATTTCTAGTATTGACTCTGTAATAATTTCAAGAAAAATTAGCCAATATTAGTAATCTTTCTGAAGAACCAACTTTTGATGATTTTGATCTTTTTCACTGATTTGATCATCTTTGTTATTTTCAATTTCACAAATTTGTGTTAGTTTTACTTGCTATCTTTTACTTTCTTTGGGTTTATTATGCAGGGATTTTTTTCTCCCTTTTTGTGTGAATTCTTACCTCATTATTTTTCAACGTTTCCCCCCCTCTAACATCTGTACTTAAAGTTATAAATTTCCTTCTGTGTCTTTAGCTACAGTCCCAAAGCTTTAGCTAGTAGTATTTTAGTTATCATTTACTTTAAAATATTTTACAATTTCCATTATATACTCACCTATGGGTTAGAAAGGCATCTCAATATATCTAAGCATGCATATCTCTCCCCCTGTAGTTCAATTTTTATTTTCTACATTTAATACTTTGTTCTTAGCCACATAAAAATGTGAATTTGCTTAATCTTCCTGATAAATTAAACCTTTTATCAATACAAAGTGACAATGCTCTTGGTGGTTTTAAAGTATAATTTTCTCCAATGTCCCTTAATACATTACCTTTCCTTATATCTTTTTCCATCAATTCTGAACCCTTCTATATTATTTTAGAGTACCTCTTGAAAACTGCTTATATTGTTCTGACAGTGTATCTTTTAAATGAGCATTTAATGGTTCATCTGCAGTTAATGCAGTAACTCATACATTTAGTACTAAATGTACTATCTTATTCTGTATTTGTTTATATACCTGTTTTTTCCACAAACACCTCTTTCTTAACTTCTTTTGGGTCAAATATTTCTTTTTTCCCCTTCTACTAGCTTATAAGTTAGTCTACTTTCTCTTCTTTCAGTGAATACCTTAGAAATAACAGCATACATTCAAATGTCTTAATAAGTTAACATTTACCTTAGCTCTTCTCTTAAACAAAATAAGGACCTTAAAATACTCCAATTCACTTATGCCCTATCCACTTTCTAGGCCAGTATTACCATGTACTTCAACTCTTTTTAATTCCATTAGATTAAAAAACATTTGCTACTTAAAAAAAATTTACTTTATTGGAGCTTTATTCCTTCATACATTACACCACCTCCTTGCCTTCCGCAATTCAGTCATCATTCTTCAGGATTCCCTTCAATTCTGCCTCATTGACAGTAGCTTTACTCCACCTCACTCTTGAAAGGTTTTTAGGTTGATAACCACTTTGCTTTAATACAATGAAGGTATCACTCCTACTGGCCTCCTTTGCTGTTGAGAAGCCAGCTTATGGTTTAACTGGCACCCTCTAGAAGGTAACATACTTTTCTGTCTAAATGCTTTTAGCTCTTCTCTTTGTCTTTCTTTGATGTTCCGCAGTCTTGCTACAACGTATTTAAGTCTACTTTTCTTTTTTTATTCCTGGTAAATGGAAATGACTAGGTTTCTCAATGGGATAGCATTCATGAACATTGGAAAATTTTCTGCCATTTGCTCTGTTCCACTCTCTACTTCCTCTCCTTTGGGACTATTGTTAAAATCATATCAGATTTTCTCTGTATTCTCACATGCTGCATTTACCTACCATGTCTCTTCCATTTCCTTTAATCTGTAATAGTTCTTTAGTTATTATCTTTCATGATCTTGACATTTTGGAGGATTACAGGCGAGTTATTTAGGTTTAATTGAGGTTTCTTTATAATTAGATTCACCGTATACATTTTTGGCAAGAATACCAAGGAAACATTTCTCTTCTTTCATTGCATCATACTGAAGATACATAATACCAATTGGTCCTATTATTGGTTAACTTTGATCCCAAGGTTAAGGTGGTATTCACCAGACTACACTGTAAAGTAACTGTTCCTCTTGTAATTGTTATTGTGTGGATACTTATCAACCTGTGCAAATACTATTTTTCATCATACTTTGTCAGCTACTGAGGATTCTTGCCTGATACAATTACTAAGGAGGTTGTCAACTGATGATTTTCTAATTCCATCATCAACATCCTCATTTATTAAGAATTTCCCTTCTTTCCATTTATTTATTCATTTATTTATATCAGTATGGACCCACAAGCTCATATTGTATAGATTACAATCCTTGGCTATCGTTTAGTTTGTTTCTCAAAAAATCTCAGGTTTAGAGTGTGAGAGATCTTCATGTTGGCTCCTTTGTCCTTTTGATATGTCTTCATTGTTTTCTGAGTACGTCCTTAGTTTCTGGTACAGAATGTTCCATGCTCATTTTTTATTTTCCATATATCAGCCTGGAAGATCAAGTCATTTACCAAAGGAGCTTTGTTTCTTTTTACTGGAGGTTGGTAATTATAAGACCAAGACATTGCAGTTTCCTCATTGTTACTCAGAAATCATCATTTGTAGGTCCACCTAGTGGATAAGATAGGAAATGCATCTATGTACACACATCTATCTAGTTCCAATTATTAAAAAACTTTATTTCATACTTATATCTCAAATTCCACTCCAAAACATCTTTCACTCTACCTTACCCTCTTTCCATAATTATAACTCAGTTTTCCAATAGGGGCAAAGCTGCTTTTAATTACCCATAATATATTCATTAATTTGCTCAGTCCTAGAGTACAAATATTTAAAATTGCTAACCCAATTGTTAAAAATTGTTATATATAACACTGTAAGACAAATCTACAAATAAGAGTCCAAGATCTGAAGTTCATTATATTTTTTTTTTGTCTTTAGCCTTAGAGAAATTGTCAAAATAATGCATTCCAAGTCATCTAGGTCAGTCCACCCATCACTCCTCCCTTGTGTTATTCACTTATAATACAGTTAGGTTCAAATGTTTCTCTTTATTTTCCATTAAATTCCTCTTCTGTACACAGTGATTTATTTCTGGAGCATGTTAAAGATTAACATGGTTCTAAAGTCAAAACACATTCAAATCCTTCTACTCCATTTGTCACTCACCAATCTTTGATTCCTACCCACCAATTTCAATAGTTCCAGACTTGTCTTTCAAGTATTACTGGGCACAACTAAGCATATACATTTCCTATTTTCCCTACTTTCATACACAGAAGGTAGCATCCTATAAACATTCTTTTGCACCTTGCTTATTTAACAATAAATCCTGGAAATCAAACCATCATCAGTTCAGATATTTTATTCATCCTGCTGAACAGATACATAATACTCCATGTGCTAACACAGCATGGTTTGTTTACTCTCCTGTGTATGGACACGTAGGTAGTTTTTAACATTGTGCTTTTACAAACAATGCAATAAAGGGCCTGAAGTATACGCATTTTTAAATTGCTGTATACTAAAGGTAAACTCTGAGAAGTACAATTGCTAGGGTCAAAGTTATAAAATCCTTGGCCCATTCATTTTGAAACTTTGGGTTGTCGCTTTTGGTATTGAAGATATTTTTATTTCACAGAAAACTTTTGTAATAATCTTTTTATAATGCTTAAAGGTGGTGACACATATAAATGTATACATACACATGGCAACTAAAATATAATTTGTACAGATCAGAAACTATTATATTGCACATGGTATAGCACAGGTGTCCACTACCTTATTTGTGGAACTTTGGGTAGTGCAAGTAAAATATACTTACGTCTGTTTCCCCAAAAGAGAAGTGAATTAATTTAGCTATTCCTTTTCTTTTTCTTTCTTAAACACGCACTTTCTTACATAATTATGTGATAGGAAAAAAACATGGGCTGCAGCATCAAATCTGCACTGGAAGCCCCAATTATCATATTCTAACTGTTATTTGAAAGTTTACTTAACCTCATACCCATTCTACTTGGGTGCACCTAAGAAGTATCACTCAAGGAATATTAATTTGCTTTCCTTCTCTGAAATTGAAGTCTAATTGATGTTTACTAGATAGAGTGTTGGGTTTTCAAGAAAACAGTCATACAGATAGATCTAGCAGAGCTTCATGTTTAGAATATCTCCTGGAACACAAATATGTCCTTGATCAAATTAGTTTCTGTTCTTGGAATTCCCACCTAATTTGGGGTGTATGTGAATTTCCAAATATTCTGAGTCTCTCTTAGGCTTCTCTAATTGCTTCTTACCATGTTCCCTTGGGAAGCATTATCCTGTTGGCTTTACAAAGGTCAACAGCACCCCACGCATCATTTGAAAATAACCTAAAAACCCTGAACATCCTCTACCCTTTTGATAATTTCCTTTGAACACAGACCAGGTTGCGGAAAATGTCTATTACTCATCAGGAAAACTCCAAATCCCACTCAATCTTCACCTCCTTCATTCTTGGGATGGGGTGGAAGAAGCCAAGGGGTGAGGAGATGGAATTAAATACTTCTGGAAGAATGTCAGTATGCACGTGCACACAACATGACTTCTTTTAAAAACAAGTGCATTCCACAAGTCAGTGTTGCCACACTACAAAGTTTTAAAATCACTGTACAAGAAAGAAAAAGACAAGCAAAAACAACAGCAAAAAAACCTCTGCTTTCAGCAGTCTGGAAAGCTTCTAAGAACAAGTCCTATGTTGAGCTTAGCCAGCTGTCAATGATCATGTCTTCTGTATCATCAACTCCAGGTGGATGAGGCAGAGAAGCTGCCCTGCTCTTCCTAAAATTTTCAATTGCGGGCAGCCCCGGTGGCGCAGCAGTTGGGCGCCGCCTGCAGCCTGGGGTGTAATCCTGGAGACCCGGGATCGAGTCCCACATTGGGCTCCCTGCATGGAGCCTGCTTCTCCCTCTGCCTGTGTCTCTGCCTCTCTCTCTCTGTGTCTATGAATAAATAAATAAAATATTTTTTAACTTGCTTCTTTGTTGTCTTAGAAGAAAATTTTGTCGTTTTGTTTCCTTTTGGTTTGGTCACTTTTTCTTGGTCTTGAGCTCTCTATCAAGGGACTAAGCATCTCACAATTACAGTCCATATAATCTCTATGGAGTAAAAGATAGGATCTACATCACTTTTTTTCTAAGCTGAGGGTGGCTCTGTTATATTGTATTGTTTACTCACCCTGAAAGCTGGAAGTCCAAGATCAGGGGTCATCATGGTAGAATAAGGGCCCTTTTCTAGATGGCAGACTTCTGGATGCATCCTCACAAGGAGGAAGGCTTTCTGAGTCTTTTTAAATGTTCCGCTATTTCCTTTTTTTAATGATGTTTTTGAAGACTAGTGCAGGTCAAATTACTTTGTTTTTGTAAGTTATTTGGTCTTTTTGTCTGGAAAATTTGATGATCTCCTAAAGGACCTAAAGTCATTTTCTGTATTTCTGTGAAGTCAAATAGGTTTAGCAGGATAGGTCTTGGGATGATTATCTGGAGCTAATCTTTGAAGTTATCTGGTAGGCTCTTTCAATATGTAGAATTAGCTCTTTTTTTTTTTCTTGGATAATAATTTTGAATGTTTGCTATATCTTATTGCTCTGTTATCTTCTTTAGAGACTCCATTTATACATATGATGATTTCTTCTTTGCTTATCTTCCATTTCAGTTATTTTCTCTAATTCTTTATATTCCTCTCTTCATCTAATTTTTATTCCTTTGGTTGTGTTCTGTCCTTTCCATACCTGATTAAATTTTCAATTGAGTATATTCTTTTTGGGCACCTTGTCAATTAGTCAACTCTAAAATGATTTTTTTCTTTCATTTCTCTCCTGCATTCCATCTATTCTTTTCATTCACTTCTGGCTTTAGCCTACTTGTTTTTAACATCTGAATATTCTATTCAGGATGTTTTTGTCAGCCCCAAATGCTTGTCTGTTTAATCTAATCTAGAATGTTATTTTACAATTTCCTTCTGCTTCACAATTTTTTTTGGGTGGGAAAGGGTTCATCAGACAAAGTGTATCAACTGTTTCCTACTAGTAATTTTATAAAGACTTGTTTCAAAGTTTCTTTCTCCTTTCTTTTATTTAGTAGATCTGGACTACTTTAAAAGATTTCTAGTTTAGTGGAACCCTCTCTTGTCAACGTACCAAAGTCCCATTTCTTTCCTGGATTTCCTTTTTCTTTTTTGCTGGTGGTAGTGGTGGCAGAAGAATGGGCATGAAAGCTTTGATTTTGTTTTGTTTTTCTTTTGTTTTACAAGATCATTTCTCCTTTAATCTCCTTTTATTTCCTTTCATCACCCAATCACCAAGGGCAGCATTCCTTTTTTGTCTTTTTATTCTCCAAAAGGTCTTAAAAGACTGCCTCCTCATGTCATATATACATTTTCAGGTTCTATCCCATAGTCAGTTCTCTGACCTACAAGGAAACATTCTCAGTATTTTCACATCTCGTGATGGTTTTAGACCAATTTGAAGACTACTGTTAGTTCCCTTTTTCTTTCCTCTGAGCATTTATTCTCAGGCTGCCCTTGCTTGGTAGAAAGTTTGAAGGTAGAGCTTTGGTGGTTTTTACTGTTAACTTACTGTTTTTATCATTCCCATCTTATAGTTATGCTATTCACGTGTGGGGTGTTTGTGTGTATAGTTTAATTGTTCTTGCTATTTTATATTTTGGGGGGGGTTAGTTGAAAAGATATAGGTTTAAGTATCCACTCATTGTCCATGATTGCTTAGAAGTTATCAGCTTGAGATTTTTAGGACAGTCTAGGCAACACCAATTCAGGTTATAAAGTTGTATGAAGGCTGGCTTGCAATAACAAATATACTGAAGCAATTTTAAACAGCAAAGCATCAGAGTAAAAGGCAATTTTCCTTACAAATTTCGTGAGCTTCTAGTTCATCCTTTTGGGGACCCAGATTTATGGGCAGTTAGTATATCAGTAGGCTATGAACTTGGGTTAACTCTGACCTTTGTCTTCTATTTTCTTATAACATATGAAAGCTAATGTTCAAGTTTATATAATGTACCAATTGGTTTTAAGATTATGGGGCAGCATTAGAGTTCAGCTGACCTGAGTTCCCACCTACATTTAGTATTTGGCCTTCAGATTTCTCACTTTCTACAAGCTCACTGACACATGTAAATGCTTATTATATGATATCCAGCATGATTAGATTATTTTTTCAGCAGGAAAGTCAAAATGTCTTACTATCAGACACAGAAAATTCTAAAGTTGAATTCAAAAATAAAATAAGATTTCAAAGCCTGTGTATAATATCAGTTATTTTACTTGCATTAAAAAAAAAAAACCAGAAATGATCTCAGATTTTCATTATTTTAAGACACGTAAGCCTGGGTACTACATAAAATGAACACCAGATAAATCATTTAGGTTAAACAATACAGACTACTGTGCAAATTTCTATAGTATTGGTAAATTATGCCTACTTTTCTACTCTAGTAAAGACTAACAGCAACAAGTATGAACATGCCTACATTAACTATATGTAGTTTGTATGTTCAAGTCTGAAACTAGTAAAATAAGAACAATTATAAAGAAATATACAATTCTTAAATAATGATAAGCTTTGCAGAAAATGGGAAAATTCATGTTTACCATGTCAGTGAGAGAAAACATCCTGGCAAATGATCAAAGGAAAAAAATCCTGAGACTCTGTAATGTTGAAATCTCACCAAAGAAACCTGAACTCTACTGACAAACCAAAACACAAAGAAAATATTTTTTCTTACTTAATAATAAAGATATTAAATTTATACTTAAGTAAATTTACTGCTAATATAATAACCAAAAATATAATACTTGTAAAACGCAAAAATACATTTGTTATTAAAGAGATAGCACCACCCAAGCCCCATATTGTGGAATCAGGAAATCATAAAATTTGTGAAAAATCAAGACTTTTTCATATAATATGAATCACTGTATCACTTCATAATTATTTGTACTATAAATATTTTTCTACTAATCCATAATACCTGAGATAAAATAAAGCCCCATTCTGAAGACTTGGCTCAAAATGAGGTGCAAGAAAATTTCTCATGTTCCCTTTGCACATTTCTTCCTCCTTTCTTGAAATAATGCCATAAAATTCATTAATAAAAACCTATTTTATATCTCCCCAAATCTAAATCTGCACTATTTCTTAACTAAGTTGTTTTCTGGATTAATAGATCATACGAAATATTTTAGCTTAAAAGATTCTTGATAGAACAACAAAAAACATGAGAAAATAAGAGTCAAATCCTGCACTTCTAGAAGTTTCATATTATCGCTTTAGGGTTAAAAATGTAGTTAAGTATTTGGTACTCAGTGCTCTGTTTGTTGGTGGTGATTGTCTTATCATAAATAAGGAACTTTAACATTTTTCTTGAAGAAAATCACTGCAAAAATTCAATGTTAAGAGTAGGAATAATAATTAACACATCAATTTTACAACTTACTTCTGAAAGAGACCATTTATTTCTGTGTTCTAGAAGATGAATAAGTAAAATCCATAATTCTTTAATGCACAAACATGAGCAGTGGTGACTTGCTAATGCTTCAGAAGGCCTAACCTGTGGAGAAGAACCAGAACAAGTTCTATATTAGGAGAATTTTACATGCTACATAACTCTCCAAATGTTTTAAAAGAAGGATTTAGATGACTTAAAACTGATGCTCAATTATATAAAATTGTTTACAAAAAATGTGCCATTCCATTAAATTTTAAAATAAATTCCCAATTGACTTTTTATTTTTTTAAAGTAGGCTCCACATCCAGCATGGAGCAAAAACTCTTGACCCTGAAATCAGGACCTGATCTGAGATCAAGAGTCAGATGCCCAACTGGCTAAGCCACCCAGAAGTCCCTAAATTCCCATTTTACAACTAAAAAAACAGAATGAACTTTATTTTCAACCTTTAAAAAAGCCTTTGCTTTTGGTTGTTGTATAACATCAGCCATAGACAATAGATTAAAAAAAAAAAAAAGATGGGCTGTGTTCCAATAAAATTTTATTTGCAAAAACAGACAATGTGTTAGAGATTTGGCCTTAGGGCAATGATTTCTTTTCTGGGGGTTGGGAGTAATGATTTCCTAACTGTGATCTAATCCATCGGCCACAACAGAAAATCTTCTAATAAAAAAAAAAAAAAAAGAAAATCTTCTAATAAAAAGATTAGAAACAAATTTTAATTCACTGTACAGCAGACTAAAAAAATTTTACAAGTCAGAACAAATGCATTAGGGATTTATAAAGGTTAAGCAATTTTAGATTAAGCATTTTTTTTTAACAAATATATCCTTAATGGCCCTATATGATGCAAAAAGCATATGCACTATACGGGTATACCTAGATAGATACATATACTTAAGTTATACCTAGACTTCAGAAATTCATTATGTAATTACTATTTCACATATACTACATTCATGTTTCTAACGTAATACAGAGTGAGGTAACTATTAAGGTATTACTAAATGGTATTTGGCTAATCCACTAATTATATTAATTGTAAAATTACATAGATAAGATTTAAATGACTTTGATAATACATAAAAAACAATCTAAATTTTAAGAAATTATATAAATCTTGATTTCCTGTAAGGTTTGTGCTAACAGTTTGATAAAACAGATAATAATCTTCAAATTTCCATTGCTAGAAAATGAGTAGATAATGCAGAATCTTTAAATCACTGTATTAAACATTCTATTAAACACAATGTAATAAGAACACGTAATTTCCCCCATGATTCTAGACCGTTTTTGAAAAACAAAATCTCTCTTTAAATTTGTCAAGTGATTTTAGTTAAGTACTCATTTACTGTTTTATGTAACTACGTATATATTATTAAAGAGCTGGACTCTCCTATTTGAATAGAAGTTAACTTTCCCGTTGTCATAAACATCCTGTTTTTATTTATTTTTGATAAGATAGAAAAGGTTATTTTTAAAAATTAAAAAATGCCTCTGTTAATTTCAGCCCATTTTAAATGTTCAAAACAATTCTTCTCCCATTCAACTCCCAGATACTAATAAATATAAAATCAGGAGAAATAACATGTAAACCATTTCAGATTAAATTCTTATAAACCACACACATTAAGGACTATTGCCGTTTAGTGTTAAAAATACAAATAAACTCTTAAAAGATTACCTTGTCATATCTGTTGAGTGACAGGCTTATTAAATCACAAAGGAGATTTTCACATTGTTCTTCAAATAGGCTGACATTGGTTAAATTGTCACCTGCCAGATTCATAAACTGATGACCGTATACAACTTGTTCTAAAAATGTAAATAAAATATATTCTATTTATAACTACAGATCTTACTAATTCAGAAGAAGCAAAGTAACTCCACGCCTTTAAATTAACGACAAAACTGCAACATACACAGGTAAAAACAAATTTCTTTAGAAATAAAAGTTAAATTTGAGGATAATTCCTTTCTTATGTGATCACTGATACACATTTTTTAAAAAAAGTTTTCAATTTTCTCTTGTGCCACTTAATTGATTTCTTTTCTTAATGAGGCCATCCTTAGAAAGTAACAATGTAATATCACTTAAGAAAAAAAAAAGTGCTAGAAAATCCTCAATATTTTTAAGCAATTAAAGGCTTTGAAACATTTTTTTTTAACAAATGCTGATAAATTAATCACACACAATGCTTGTGGTGTGAAGAGAGCAAACCAAGATAAGATACTAAAATGTGTACCTATATCAGATTAAGTACACCTTCTAGAATTGCTCTAAGGAAATATATTGATATACAAAGTTCAAGTGAGAGAAAAAATTATGTATTTGTAGACATCTTTGTACATTTGTGTGTATAAATATGTAAGTGTACACACATATACATATATACATACATGTATTTTTGTATTTATTGGTTTACTGAAAACCAGGAATGAAGATAATAGATGTCTTTATAACTTAAGTAATTGATAATTTATAAATAAGTAATATTTATTGAAGATTACTAAGTTGAGAATAGACTCTTAAAATGCCAAATAGCAAGACCAAGAAATAAGCAATATGCGAAATAAAAAAGCATTATCCATTATATATATGAACAATTAATTTTTTTAAAGAAGAAACATTAGCAAAAGATAATGAAAAAGTAATAAAGCAAATATAAAAAACAGCAAAATTATGGAAAGATGTTCAACTTCATTAGTACTGAGAAAATTGCAAAACAGAGTTTCAATGTCATTTTTCATGTATTAATTGGCAAAAAATAAAAATAATTAATAGTATCCACTACTGGCAAAAGAATAAGGTAAAGGCATGCTCAGAGTATAGATAAATTGGGGAAACTGTACAGCAACAGTGTTTACAATATTAAACCTGAATGTGCCACTCCAATGCTAAGAATCTACTCTATAGAATAACTTGTACATGTATTCAAAGATGCATATATACACAAGGATGTTCTATGAAATATCATTTGTAGTATCAAAAAAGTGGCAGTTGGGACCCCTGGGTGGCTTAGCGGTTGAGCGTCTGCCTTCGGCTTGAGGCATGATCCAAGGGGTTCCGGGATCGAGTGCCACACATCAGGCTTCCTGCATGGAGCCTGCTTCTCCCTCTGTCTGTGTTTCTGCCACTTTCTCTGTCTCTCATGAATAAATAAATAAAATCTAAAAAAGAGTAGAAGTAGCTGAAATATTAAAAAATAGACTTGACTAAATAAATTATGATAGAGCCATAACATATATAGCCCTTAAATGAATGAAATATAAACTATATGTACTGACATGAAGAGATATCTAAAAAGCTACTGAATAAATAAAACACTACACAGAATACTACCATTTGTGTTTAGTTAGAAACAAAGACAAAAATCCTACCCACAAATTTCTATATATGTACGGTAAGATACTAAGTATGGAAAGAAAAATGGACCAAACTGTTCTCCTAAAAAAAGGAGTAAGACTTTTTACTTTGGTTACTATTTGATGTAAAATAAAAAAGGAAAAACCCAGAAACCCAGAAAGTACTTATTGCTTGTAATTTTTAAGGTTTAGATTTAAAAAGGAAATAAATCAGAAATCCATAAACTTACTGAATTTTTCACCAAGCATGTGAAGAATTTCTAGCACCAGCCAATGGATATCTAAGTGGAGATGTAATAAATGCCACGATGGTGGAAAAAGCTGTGAATGACATTATCAATTGTGACTGAGAATTCATAGTACGTTAGGTGTTTTATAGTATATTACAACAGTCCTCCATAAGCACAAGGATAAAGAACCAATTAACCTACCCACTATTCAATAGCTCAGGGAAAGACTTGGTCTTGTTCATTAGAGGATTTTTTTTCACTGGAAGATCTTTGAAAGCATATTTTCATCTGATGGTTTAGGACAGACCCACCTTGGGGCTGCTGAATAGACTTGTATACTAAGGGTCCCTTCCAACCAACCTCTGGTCAGCTGCAAGGCAGTAAGAGAATTTTTTAACTACCTATTTTCATAATCTTGTTTTAGACTTTAGCTAGGATATATGTTTTGAAATGTAATGAGTACCCAGGAACTCCTATAAAGTATTTAACAGGAGAACTTTAGACTATCATGTAGACACTACTGAGATGCCCATTTAAAAAAGTGAAGTTAAGGGACGCCTGGGTGGCTCAGTGGTAAAGCGTCTGCCTTCAGCCCAGAGTGTGATTCTGGAGTCCCAGGATCAAGTCCCACATCGGGCTCCCTGCATGGAGCCTGCGTCTCTCTCTGTCTATGTCTCTGCCTCTCTCTGTGTGTCTCATAAATAAATAAATAAATAAATAAATAAATAAATAAATAAACAAACAAACAAATAAACAAATAAATAAAAATAAAAAACTGAAGTTAAAAGCAGTGAAGAAATTTACCTTTCAATTCATGCATTAAGATTCAAATCTAATTCTATCTGATTCAAAAGCCAATGCTCTTAACTACTGTGCTGTTGCAGGACTGTAAATAACCTTCCCCAGCCAACATTTAATATCATCTTAAAAATAAATACAATGATATACATGGCCTATTAAGAGAACAAGGAAGAATGATAAAGAGGGAATTTATCTTATCACATTTGCAAACAAAATAAAATGCTACCCTAGGGATTCCTGGGAGGCTCAGTGGTTTAGCACCTGCCTTCGGGCCCGGGGCATGATCCCAGAGTCCCGGGATCGAGTCCCACGTCTGGCTCCTTGCATGGAGCCTGCTTCTCCCTCTGCCTATGTCTCTGCCTCTCTCTCTTGTCTCTCATGAATAAATAAATAAAATCTTTAAAAAAAAATGCTACACTAATAAAACAGCATTGGCTCAGAAATAGATAATAAGTAAACAGCAAAAATAGGCAAGAGAAATTAACATGGTATCTCAAATCAGTGGGGAAAACATGGATCATTCAAAAAAAAGACTGGTTATTAATTTACTCCTTTGTAAGAAACTAAAGTTAGATTTCCCACCTTAAAAAAAAAATTTCCCACTTCATAGCATATTTATAAAGAGATAAAAAGATAATTGTACAAAAAAAGTACATTTTTTAACACCCAAGAGATAACACACAAGGAAAACCTGACAAATGAAACTATATAGAAAACTTAAACCATCTGCATAGCAAAGCAGGTTAAGTGCTAAAAAAGAAAACTTTATGAAAATAATTGTAATACATAATATCCAATAAATATTCTCTAATAAAAAAGTTCCTTAAAAATAATAAAAGACAGATGCTTAACTGAAAATACCAATTAAATCAATACTTTTCATATGATAGGTACAACACAAATATACAAAGCCTTGAAAGATACCTTTCACTTTGTAAGATCATTTGTTGTTTTTCAGAAAAGAACAGTATTTCAGGGTATGATTTTTTGCTTATATGCTTTAAAAATTCAGCCTTCTGATCTTCAAATCCCTCTTTTCAAGTTTGCCTAATTAAAAAGCTTATGAAAAGCAAAACCTATTGAGAAACTTTGCAGTCTTTATTTCCGCTGTTAGATAAATTATTAATTTTATTTATTTTTTTAAAGACTGTATTTATGGGCATCCCCGGTGGCCCAGCGGTTCATCACTGCCTTCGGCCTGGGCTGTGGTCCTGGGGACCTGGGGTCGAGTCCCAACTTTGGAATCCCTGCATAGGGCCTGCTTCTCCCTCTGCCTGTGTCTCTGCCTCTCTCTCTCTCTCTCTCTCTCTCTCTCTGGCATGAATAAATAAAATCTTAAAAAAAAAAAAAGACTGTATTTATTTATTTGCTGGGGGAGGCAGAGGGGGGGTACATGCACAAGCACACAGGAGCAGAGGGAGAGGGAGAAGCAGCAGGCTCTCCTCTGAGCAGGGAGTGAGATTCAATACAGGGCTCAATCCATCCCAGGATCCTGGGATCATGACCTGAGCCTAAGACCAACCCAGCCCCCCAGGTGCCCAAATTTTTATTTTCTTAAGCATTTGATGAATATCCAGAAAATAAAGCCAGTCCCATTTATAGAAACCAAAATAAAGGAAAAATATTCCTTCCTCCATAACCTTTCCACGAATATTTATTGTCATGAATAAAAGCAATTACCTTAAAATAAAAAAAAATTAAAAAAACAAAAAGCAATTACCTATTTGCCTTCTATGGATTAGGACTCTTTATTTTTAATATGACATATATTGGTCCCTGATAAGAAGAGTGCATTTTTTTTGTTGTTAAATTTCACAGAAATAAACATTTTTTCATATTTTACATTTTGTCAAAGACACATTCCTAAAATCCAAATGTTATTCAAATTGGTAAAGTTAAATAGAAGGAAAGAAGTTGAGAGTTCAGGGAATCCCATGGGGAATTGTAATTTGCCATTCATATAAGCTCACATTTCCTATGGAGAATTTGTTAATTACATCTATAAGCTGGGTCATGCTGTCAATACAAATTTTTAAAAAACAAACCTTCAGTAGGAATGATTTCACAGGTAGAAAAAAAGAGCATAGTTTAAATAATCTTAATCATATTCCAAAAAAGTCTCAAAAGTTACTAAGAATAGAAATACTGCTATGATTTTGAAAGTGTAACTTTTATAAGATGATCTTGAATTTTACTATAACATAATCTAGGGTTTCCCCAAATCTTTATCAATGGGAAAAATGATACAAATTTTTAAAAATAAAGGTTTTTTGCTTTGAAATTTGTACATATTTGCATGTTATAAACTAGAATTTTTTTTATAAACTAGAATTGAGAACAGCTATCACTGCTTTAGTATAGATTTAGTATAGATTATACTATAAGTACTTTATTTAATTAATTTTAATTTATTTAATTTTCCCAGTAACTAGAAAAATATACCAACTACACACATGAGGAGACGGAGGCCAGAGGTTTTCCTTGCCCAATGGCATATAATTAGAAGAGGAGCCAGAATTTCAGTCAGGCAATCTGGTTCCCAAGCTTCACTCTTGAGTAGTTTCCCTCATTCTTGAATGAATGAATATTCCTTGTGCAAAGAAAAAAACTGATGATTTAATAATTAAATGAAACAAGTCAAACCTTAATCTGGTTTTGATTTACAAATGCTCCTAGATTAATACTGGGAAGTTCAGATAGATGTCCAATATACAAAAGTAATCCGTGGAGTTCATTAACCAACACAGAGGGTAGTTGTGCCTCCAAAGTTTCATAGGGATGGACAGGAACAGGACTCTCAGCACTTTGTACTTTCAGGTACCTAAAAAAATAGATACAATAAATAACTAGAGTCTGGATGAACTTGCACTCAAAAATTCATGCAGGAATAAAAATATTCATTTGACATCCTACCTAAAGATGAAAACCTTGACATAATGAAGAAATGTCACACACTGCTGCCTAATACTGTCTGCTTTGCAGTGTAGGGTTGATATCTTCCCTGAAACCAAAACAGATTGTTAATCAAAGTCTAAATAGTGGGCAGTGACAAAAAAATTTATAAGCCATACAAGTAGCAATTCATTTGTGATTTCATCCCTTCCCAATTCATGACTCTATCATACATTCTGATCCAATCAAAAATAATTAGCACTTCCTGCTGCCTGAACTTTTAACACATCTCGATGATTTGGTCTATACAGTTGTTTCTATCTGGAACTCTTCTTGTCCTCAAAATTTCTGCCTACCTATTTTCTACTTCATCTCTGTAGACCCGAGATGTGGCATCACTCTGTGATGGGCACATAAACAGCCCGTGGCTCCCACAGCAGCTTATCCTTGCCACAATTACTACACTTTTCTATCTATCATCTTTCCATCTATCCTATGCTTATGTGTCTGTATGTCCTACCAACTACAAACTTGACAGGTTTTTCCACTTTGATTCATTGTCACCTTATATAGTACCTGGCATGAAACAGAGCCTCAGGCGATAAATAATACTCAACATTTACTGAGCACATACTGAAAAAACAAAACAGTCCTGAGTCGACTGCTAACAACTAGGTCATGATGTTCCCTCCCAAAATATGATATAAAAAATATTATCAAAATATATCAAAAATAATCAAATCAGACAAGGCCACTCTGTGATTATGGTGAAACAAGACAAAAGCAAAATCTCTCTGTAATCATGTCTGAATACAGAAACATGGCACTATGCAATTACAGAAAAACAAACGAAATACAAAAACAAAATATTTCCCTTGTGCAGCTAACATGACTATTACTACGCTACTAATTAAAACCTTCCCTAGCCTGTCTTTCTTGGCCCTATCTCCTAGACAAAAATTAACATATTCATTACACTGTTCCTGCTTCTTAACAGCATCCAATCAAAAATAAAAGGCCTGGCCCCCTTAAACTCTACTCCAAATCAGCCAGCACTAGTACAAACCCTATCACAAGCCCCTCTCTTTCTACTGAGAAGCCCCAATTGTTCCTCATGATGGGTGTACTTCCTTCTTCTGTCAGTAAGATACTCAACCTGTCATTGACCAAAGGTGTATTCCAGGTGATCTTTAGTTGCTGAGCATCACCAATAACAGATATTAGCCTGAGCACTTGCATGATATCACTTAATCCTCACAAGAACTCAATAATGAGATGGGAACTATTCTCTGGTATGAGACTGACAGTTAGGTAGGGTTGGAACCCAGGCTGACCAGAGTGCCATGATTCTAATTACTACACTATAGCACAATTGCCAGAAAGGAGAAGCAGTTAGCTTGCACTAAAACACACTGCCTTTCAATTCCCTTCACCACCTTAACATATACCAAACCCCCCAAATGACTAACTCATTAAACGTCAAACACAAACAGAAAGAAGAGCAAAGAAGGCAGCATGAATTCAGGCAATTTCTCTCACTTCCCACTCCCAAAGCAAGTTGCTTATTCACTTAAAAAATGTTTAGCCTTAAATCAATTTTATCACAAATACAGAAAATACTATAAATCTCAAAATTTAAGTGTCGTATTTTTCTGAATGCTAAACACTATCATGAACTTCTAACCTAATGCTTCTTCCTCCATGTTACTATGATATCCCAATATGCATCATAGACAGATGTGTAATTCAATCCTTTTTGCCATTAAAAACACTTAAAACTTACCAAAATCACAGTTGGCTTGTAATAAGGTTTCCAAATTGTACAGCTGCTGCCTAATTTCAAAAATGTAAGGTAAGTTAATTTTGTAAAAGTTTAAAGCAAAAAAAAAAAAAAAAAAGTTTAAAGCATATAATAATCATAGGGATAATGTTTTCAAATCTATTACATAGCTTTAGTATGTGCATAACCTCTCATTTGCCAATGTTTAACATACTTTGTGAATGTTTATTACAGGGTCAACTTTAGATAGTAAAGATGGAGAAAAGATAAAACACACTTTTTTGTCTGATCTTCCAAAAACCTCTATTAAAAGCTGCATATATGTATATATAAGTATCATAGACCTTACTATCATGAGATATTGTTTATATACTCTCAGAAAGTTTAAAATACTTATATAAAAACCCTAGATTAACGGTTATATAATGAAATGTTAAATTGTATCAAACAACTATACTACTGAAGTTCAGAAAAGGAATAGAATAACTTAGACTAGAGTTATCAAGGAAAGTAATATTCATGATGTCCCCCTTCAACACCTGAAAGTAAGCTCTTGTCATTCTTCCTAATTGCCTTTCAACTCTTTAAATATGGACCCATCTTCATGACCTATGTCCAGAATAAAGACTCAACTCATTCTATAATGTTCAGGTTTGCAGAGAATCACTCACTCAACCTGTTTCCCAATAAAACACATAACAAGGCACTGATACAGTGTCCCTTTACAAGGTCTCAGGGGATGAGGAGAAATCTCTCCATCTTTCCATTTTCATTTAAAAGAAAATTCATTTAAATAAACCACATACATATTCTTAATGTATTTCTGGATAATAATTTAACAACTGATTCCACTTCAAAACCATGTAAAAACTAAATATGGACTGGGTTTTAAATGGTAAGTATTCTGTTAAATGATAATGAATGTTGTTAACCGTGATAGAGATACTGTTTATGTTTTTTAAAAGTTCGTATTTTTAGAAAATGTTTATTGAAATATTTAAGGGTGAGATAACAGGATGTCTGGAATCTGCTAAAAATACTTAACCCAGAGGATCCCTGGGTTGCTTAGTGGCTTAGTGCCTGCCTTCGGCCCAGGGCATGATCCTAGAGTCCCGGGATCGAGTCTCACATGGGGTTCCCTGCATGGAACCCTCTGCCTGTGTCTCTGCCCCACCCCAACCCCGTCTTTTATGAATAAATAAAATCTTAAAAAAAAAATACTTAATCGGGATCCCTGGGTGGCGCAGCGGTTTGGCGCCTGCCTTTGGCCCAGGGCGCGATCCTGGAGACCCGGGATCGAATCCCACGTCGGGCTTCCGGTGCATGGAGCCTGCTTCTCCCTCTGCCTGTGTCTCTGCGCCTCTCTCTCTCTCTCTCTCTGTGACTATCATAAATAAATAAAAATTAAAAAAAAAATTAAAAAAAAAAAGAGGAAAAGGGACAGATGAAGGAAATGAAATAAAATCTTGATGTCTATTGCCATTGAGGAAGTATGTGAAGGTTCATTATGGTATTCTTGCTACATTTGTTTATGTTTGGAAAATTTCATTAAAATTTTTTAATGATGTCTAAGCTAATCATATCAACTAATCATATTACTATACAGTCTGAAAGATTTTTGGAAAGTCTGAGTTCATTCTCTAAAAAAAATCAATAAAAGACTATGATGATTCAACTAACGCAGTATTTTAGTTTTCTTCCAAAACTGTGATATAGTTCAAAGCCTTAAATATTTGTCTTCAATAAATGATGCCAGACATAGAATAAAAAGTCTGAAAAAAAAAATGAAGATTCACTAAAAAAAAACTCAGTGAAATCACCGCTCCAAACATGACTACTTGATTGTTGTTTTTTGTTTTGTTTTTTGTTTCTTGTTTTTAAAGATTTTACTTATTTACTCACGAGAGACACAGGGAGGTGAGGGGGGGGGGCAGAGACACAGGCAGAGGAGGAAGGAGGCTCCACGCAGGAACTCCAGGGACTCCAGGATAACACCCTGAGCCAAAGGCAGACGCTCAACCACTGAGCCACCCAGTCCTCCCTACTTGATTGTTGTTATTGATAAGTCAAGAGACCAATATAAACAACTCTACTGGTGCTTTTGTAGTATCTTTATTAGAAACCACCCAGCAATGGAACTTACACAACTGAATAGCATCTATGCTCAAAGGTAGTTAAAAACAAAGCAAAACATACCTGAATAAATGAAAGAGAACTCTTGATGAATTCACTAATGCTGTTTCAGTAACCCACTGAATGCCAAATATTTCCACTGTATCTTCTTCAAAATTAGTTGGTAAAGGATCAAGATTCAATAATAATCTGAAATGGAAACTCTGATTTAAAATCATAAAAAGTACGCTAAATCCCATACTATCGCGTATCTTTTTTGTCATTATATAAATCCGTTATTTTATGTGACACGTCAACAATGATGTCATAAAGTCATAATATGCCTTGGTATCTTACATATTCAGGAATACTAAATTTAGATTGTATGAAAATTCAGTTATATACAGTGACTTTAAAAAGTGTAACTAAAGAGCAGTGTGACTTAGGGGAAAAACTCAAAAAGAAGTCTGGGAACATACTTTTGCCTATGGTCTTCAGTCGAAGAGTTTCATCCTTCGAAGGGACATTTAATTTTTAAAACAGCTAAAGGTTGTTCTGGGCCATGTCTGGGCAGCTCAATCAAATGGAGTATCTCTTTTAAGGTCCCAAACATGGTACAATTATAAAATCAACAAAAATGGTTTCCTTCCTGACTCAAATTGACTCGGCGGGTATTCCCAAAATAATTTAATAACTGCAGTTTTGCCGCAAGTTGTGTACATCTGCCCAAGGCAAGAACTTTGAAGAGTAACGTTCCTGTGAATTTATGCAATATGGTTTATTTATTAAAAAGTTAAAAAGAAAATAAGTCTGTATAGGCACACAGGATTAGAAGCACTAGGGCAACAAAACTATGTGTATGTCTAACCTGAGAATCATCGAGAAGGTCCAGAATATTATTTCATGTTTTAGAAGGATATACCACTTCAAAAAGGCCAGCCAGGTTCAGAATTCACTTTAAGTAAAAGGGAAATTAGTAGCCAGCTTTCTACCCAAAGCTTGGGTGGCACTGAAATAAGAAAACATCTGGTAGCAGGAAGTTCTGCTCAATATCCAAAAACCTTTTAGGTAAGCTCTAACCAGGCAACCAACAACAGAACTCGGGGCCTGCACCCATGTTAGACACTAAGCCCACATACAAATGCATGGCTTGAACGCCGGCTCGTGCGGACTGAAATCATAAAACAGCATTCCTAGCTGGTGAAAAATTTGAGAAGGGAAAAAGAAAATCTCCGACATTTTTTTTTTTTTTTTTTTTTTTACCTACCGTTTAAGGGCTCCGCTGGAAAGGTAGGACTCTCCAGAAAAATGATTTCCTCCTGCTCTGTTGTCAAAACCACAAGAAAAGCAAGGGGGTTTGCACCACTCTGTCCCCAGCTCCAGTTCCAAGCTGTCGGTCAGGAACGTCGACGCAGCGGAACAGTTTTCCATTATTCACTTTTTCTGCCCTGAAATGTGTGGGATTCGTGATTATCATCCAAGACTCCAAAGACACTGTGGTTAGATTCCAGGAGGCGGGGCGGGCCAAGAGACTTAAAAGTTCTCAAAAAGTCATCCCAGCACCAAAAAAAAAAAAAAAAAAAAAAAAAGCCCGAGAAGCCAATTGCTCAACGACTCTCCCCACCCCACACCCCGATGCTAAGGCCGACAGAACTTAGGCAGAATGCACCCCCGGCTGGCTGTGGCAGGAACTTCACATCCGCCACATCCAGCTCGGACCCCGCAGCCCGGACGGCGCCAAGAGGAAAGCAAAGTGGGCAGGACCCACCCGGCTCCGGGTCCCGACACGCCTCCACCCGCAACGTTACCGAAACGTACCGAAGCCCGTTTCCTTCCCTAGAGCAGCGCGGCGGAAACGCCCCGGCGCACAGCCCGGGCGGGGTGGGGCTCAGGGACGGCCCCGCAGCAATCTTCAGGCCTCCGGGCGGGGAGGCCAGTCCCGCCAGGTCCCCACTCTGCAGGCCCAAGGGGGCCCGTGTCCCGCGCACCCGGGAGCCCCCCGCTTGGTGCACCGCGTACCTCCACCCTCTCTGGGACTCCAACCGCGGCGTCTGCGAGCTCTCCGTCAGGCACAGGCGAAATTCCCGCCACCGCGCGCCCGCGCTCCCGAGGGGCGGGGCCACGGCGCAGCCGGCCCCCGGGGCTCCGCTCGCGAGGTCTCCGCGGGAACCGCCGGCACTCCGCAGGTTCTCGCGAGACGCGCTTTTTTTTTTTTTTCTTTCCTCACCAATGTGTGAGGAGCTTTAATTGGTCAGTTCGGCTGGAAGGCGGGGCCTCCCGGGGAAGCGAAACTAGAGGCTGAGGTGAGCAAGGCCTGGCGACAGCTGGGTTCCCCGTGGGCTGGCCCCGAGGAAAGAGTCTTGCTGCAGCGAGCGCGAAGTGGGTATCTCGTTAACACCCAGAGCCGCGCCGTCGCCTCTCGTGGCCGCGCTGGTGCCGGCAACTCTTTTGTTAGGATCGAGGATGCCTGTTGTTCACGCTCCGTGGACGAGGCGTGGGCAGAAATGAGGAGAAGCCAGTGTAGAGGAGCGCTGAGTAAGTCAAATAGTCCCCCTTGCTGTTGGTATAAAACCGTCGCTCCTCTTATTTACAGTACATCTGAGGTATAGCTCATGTGCAGCATATTTTTTTTTAAGATTTTATTTATTCATTCACGTATGTATTCATTCATGAGAGACCCAGAGAGAGAGAGGCAGGCACCATGCCGGGAGCCCGACGTGGGACTCGATCCCAGGACCCCGGGGTCACGCCCTGGGCTGAAGGCGGGCGCTAAACCGCTGAGCCACCCGGGCTGCCCCACCATGTGCAGCATTTTTATCTTTTTAAAAAAAAAGTTTTCTTTAAGAACTCAGGAGGTTTTCCGATCCAAATCGGAGATAACACATTGAAGCGTGTCACGGACTTCAGATTCGGGAGAAACGTTACCAACTGCTCATTCGAATCTCCTGTAATTTTGTGTGAGGCATTGCCCAACCCTCCAGAAGAGTTTGTCCTGTGTTTCATGCCTATACAGAGAACCTGTCATAATTCCTCCTTTCAAACCAAATACTGCCCATTTTCTAAGAAATGGGGTGAGGTGGGAAGAAAAACACAATATGATCCCTGACTACAACGTAGGGCTCCTGTGATGGGCGCTATGTCCCTTGTGTTCAGATGATGTGCCCTAAGATTTGATGCCTTCCTAGCCACCACTGCAGCTCTTTTTAGGCTCCATGTGGAGTTCTAACATGACTCATCTACAACAATCCGTAGGAAATAGTGTGTAGGTAAGAGAATATAGGACCCTGGCACTGTTTAGGAGACCTGGGCTGGCAGAGAGTCATTATTTCTTCCTCTAATCAAAACGTTCAGATAGACCCCTTTTTCCTTTTCTTCAAGGGCCTGTTGAGTGCTCAGCTTGGTTGAACCAGTCAGTAGAATGGGAAGAACCAAATAAATTCCCTGTAAATCATGTAAGCTAATACTGTAATGCATTTCAGCAAGAATCCCTGGCAAGTTAACAGCATCCTGAAGAGAGGTAATTAAAGATGCTTAATGAAAAAGGGTCATGTATAAAGATATGGACAGGGTTACTAGAAAACAAAGAGTAATCATAAAACATCCGGAACTAATCAGAGAGTCATTATCACACGTAGGCCTAAGAGTTTGGAAAAAGATGGATTACCAGAGGCCAAGGAGACAGCCACCTACCTGATAGCCACCTGTGGTACCTTCATAGAGGAAAGTATCTACTGCCAACCCACAACCCAGCAGAGACCGGCTGGAAGGATTAAGTATGCGAACCATTTTCCCTCCACACTTCAGTGTCCAACTGGTGGTTTTCATTGACTAAAACCAACCTAAGAACAGAGAGCAAAGATGTAATCTATAAATTTCAGGCTCCTAGGATAGAGCCCTGGCTGAAGAAGGGTAGAGAGTGATTCTGACAGAAAAGGGTAAATTTTATCAAGAAGACATAATAATACTAAATGTATAACAGAGCTTTAATATACATAAAGGGACAAATATTATTAATTATAGGAGAAATAATAATTAGTTACAGACTTCAACACTTCTCTCTCGTAGTTGGTGGAACCAATAGAAAATTAGTATAGACTTGAACAGCACTACTACTAACAAACTTGACCTAATTGGTATATTTATAGGTGACTCAAACCTGACAATAGCAGAACACATTCTTTACAAGTGCATATGGAACACTGACTAAGGTAGACTGTATTCTTTGCCAGAAATCAAATTTTATCAACTTTAAAGGACTGAAATTGTACAAAGTATGTTGTTGTCTACCACAATGGAATTAAACTAGAAACCAATAACAGATATCTGAAAGCAATCTCTACATATTTGAATATTAAGTAACACTTATAATTAGCCCATGGATCAGAGAATCACTAGGAAAATGAGAAAATATTTTGAATTAAATGAAAATGAAAACACATTAGAATTTATAATTTTAAAAGCTTACCTTAGATAAAAAAGTTCAATGATTTAAATTTCTATCTTAGGAAACTAGAAAAAAACCCAAGCAAAACAAAACCAAGTCAAGCAAAATTAAGGAAATAATAAAGTGGAAAAATAAATGGAATGAAACAGAAGAATAGAGGAAATAAATGCAATCAGAAGATGGCTCTTTGAAGGGGATCTGGGTGGCTCAGTGGATTGGTATCCAACTTTTGATCTCAGCTCAGGTCTTGAACTTGGGATCATGAGTTCAGGCCCCATCTTGGGCTCCATGCTAGATGTGGAACCTACTTTAAAGAAGGAAGGAAGGAAGGAAGGAAGGAAGGAAGGAAGGAAGGAAGAAAGGAAGGAAGGAAGGAAGGAAAAAGAAAATGTTGGTTCTTTGAAAAGAGCAGTATAATTGATACACTCTTTAGCCAGCCTGATGAAGCAAAAAAAAAAAAAAGAGAATATAAATTACCAATATCAGGAATTAAGATATGTCATCACTACAGACTCTATAGACATTATGAGGATATTAACATTTTTATGCCAGGAAACAGATCAAATGAACAAATTCTTTCATAGATACCCACTGCTAAAGCTCTAAAGAAGATAAAGAAAACTCAAATGGTTCTATTTCTATCATAGTAATTTTAATCTTTATTTTAAAAACTCCTCTCTCTCACACACACACACACACCACACACGTACACACAGTTCTTAAAATTCCAGGACCAGGTGGCTTTACTGTTGAATTCTCCCAAACATTTAAGGAAAGAATAATATCAGTTCTCTACTAATTCTTCCAAAAGACAGAAAAAGATCAAATACTTCAAAACTCATATAATGTGGCCAAAATTATATGCAAGCTTCACAAAGAAAATTATAACCCAGTATCATTCACATGAAGACAGAAATTTTTCCAAATAAAATCTGGCAATATATATATAAAAAGTGACATATACTAAGAAAATCAAGTTCATCTTGAGAATGCAGGGTTGGTTCAAATTTCTAAACAAAATTGGAGTAGTTCATTCTATCAACATCACCTCAATCCTCAGAAAAAAAAATCACTTGAAAAATTTAATATTTATTTATGATAAAAACTTGGCAAATCAGGAATGAAAGAAAATTTCCTTAACCTGATAAATGGCAATGATGGCAAACCTACTACTGAAATCATGAAAATGAATGCTTTTTCCAGAAGACTGGGAATAAGGCAATGATGTCTACTTTCTGTACTTCTATTCAGCATTGTGCTGGAGGTAACCAATCCAATAAGGTATGAGAATGAAGGAGATAGAAAAGGAGGAGTCAAGACTGCTATCATTCTTAGATGACATATTTATGTAGAGAAATCCTTAAAACTCTAAAAAAAAAAAAAAGCTATTTAATCTATTTTTTCTGTGGCATATCAACTGGAAGCAGGAGGAGAGAGCGGTTGTTAGAGATTTGGGGAGAGAAAAGATGTGTCCTCATCATATTAGTAAGTAAAAAAGTGTATTTACTAGGAAAGTGCAGTAGGAATGTCTGGGGGTGTTGAGTGACTATTTGAGATTTATGATGAAAAATTAAGAGTTTAGTTAGCTTAGTTTTGTGATTTTCTCCCAACAATATTAAGAAGGGGAGGACATATGATAGAATTTGAATGTTGTATTAATGAACCCATTCTGACTTACTGTTTCCTTTTAAATGTATTTATAAATCTTCTATTCGATAACTACTATGTTATCAGACTCAATGTCATGTTTTTAATAGGGAAACTTTATAAATTCAGCTGAATCTAATATATCCCAAAGGTTAATTTCAGAAGTGTATCACCATTTTAATTGAAATCTTATTTAAAGTTTAAGACCAGGGATCCCTGGGTGGCACAGCGGTTTGGCTCCTGCCTTTGGCCCAGGGCGCGATCCTGGAGACCCGGGATCGAGTCCCACGTCGGGCTCCCGGTGCATGGAGCCTGCTTCTCCCTCTGCCTGTGTCTCTGCCTCTCTCTCTCTCTCTCTCTCTCTCTCTCTCTCTCTCTCTCATAAATAAATAATAAAAAAAATTTATAAAAATTTTAAAGTTTAAGACCATTTCCTCATACCTTAAATGAAACCGACAGTCACATTGCCTTTATAGTTACTACTTATGAGTCTGGAATTGGATTTACCATTTTGGTAAAATCTGACCAATATTATAATACAGCTCTAATGATCTTAGTATACAATTGGCCATCATTGAGGATACACTAAGAGAGCTAACTCAGTTATGAAAATATTAGGTTTTCTCTATGAACTATCTATTGCCAGTGTGTATACAACCCACCTTCAGTTGACTTTCTATCAACTCACAGTATTTTATTACACTAATTATGTGCAAGAGATAATGAACTAATGTTCCAAGTGCTACTTGGAACATAGATATCATGATTTAAATGACTACTTCAGCAGTGATGGGAAGATTTAGTTACTTGAGAAGGAGCAACTTTTCTGTATCATAAAAGGAATTCTCTTGCAGGTGTTGTGTGCATTGGGCCATTAACAATGTAGTATACCCTACAGGGACCTTAAACATCTGGACCCAAGGAAATTTCATTATTGATCCTCATTCATGTTTCTGTATATTTACTATCATCGCCTCCTGCATATGCTCTCATTTTATTTCCTTTTGCCTCCTGAAGCTTGATTCATCAATTATCCCTCTTCTTTTTACCTTCAATCTCTCCCTCTCCCTTGCCCTTTTTCTTGAAGCCCACAAGGTAGGCAGTTTCTAACATGGCCCCCAAGAAACTCTGCTGCCTGTATTCATGCCTTTGTGTAATCATTTCCACTTAAGTGTGGACTAAACCTAATGACTTGCTAATAATGAAAAGAATAAGGCAAAAATTGATGGCATATCACTTCTATGATTAGGTTACAAAAGACTGTGAGTTCCGTTTTGCTCACACTCTCTCTCAATGTCACTTTTTCCCTCTTGCTTTCTCAACTTGTTTACTTTGAGGAAGTAAACTGCCATAGTAGGGAAGACTACATGTCAAAAACTGAGGGCACGTTCTGGCCAACAGCCAGTGAGGAACTATGGCCCTCAGTCTAATAGTTCACAAGGAAATGAATCCTGATAACCAGTGTGAGTGAGCTTGGGAAATGGATTTTTCCCCAGTTGCATCTTGAAATGACAAAGCCTAACTGATTACAATTATGTAGAATTCAACCTTGTCTAGACAGGGATTTGTCCTTGCTTGGTTGGTTTATGGAAAGCATCTCTAAATAAGCTTTGGAATGTTTTGTGTGATGAGAGTGTCTTTTTGCCTGGGGGCCTTGGGTCATCCTGGATAATCTGACAGTATAGGTTTAGGGTGGACCTGGCCTCATCCAAAAGACCAACAGCGTGATTTAGGGTGGGGTTTTGGGTCATGCAATATCAGTCAACCTGGATACTGAGATCAACCAATGGGTAATGATTTGATCATGCCTATATAATGGAGCTCCAATAAAAACTCTGAACACCAAGGCTTGGGTAAGTTTCCCTAATTGGCAGTATTCCAGTCTGATTACTGAAGATTGTATGGGTGCTCTACTATTATTTCCTAAACATTTATGGAATAGATTTTCATGTCATATAACGTAATTTTTTTTTTTTTTTTAGATTTTATTTATTTGAGAGGGAGAAAAAGAGAAAGCAAGTGAAAGCATAAGAGCAGGGGGAGGGAGAAGTGGACTCCTTGCCAAGCAGAGAGTCTGATGCAAGGCTTGATTTCAGGACAATGGAATCATGATCTGAGGCAAAGGCAAATGCTTAACTGACTGAGCCACCCAGGCACCCCAACACATAACTTATACACACACACTATATATGTAATATATATAATATACATAATGCATATATATATATATTACATACTGTAACAGAATAATTGTGGCCATATCTGTCTCCTTACTAGATTATTCACTTGAAATTTGTCCATTATTATGTTCTTAGTGTTTAGGGTAGTACCTGCATATACTAAGTAGGCCCTTAAAAGTACTTCTGACTAAATTAATAAAATATTGTATCAGGTGTTCAGCTATTAACAATCTTATCTTTTGGGGGGAAATCTTTTTGAAAGATGTTATAATTGCACTTTCTTAGCCATGGAGTTTCAGCTGAGGCAACAATATGAGAAAAATTATTGTAAGGTATGCCATATTTTGAGACGCTAGATCATTATTACAAAGAAGATGGCCCAAATTTGTTTTTATCAGCATTAGCTGATCATTTAATTTTAGTCTTTGTTTAAAAAAAAAAATCCCTAGCAGTTAGAGTTTCACGAGTGGGGGTTTCTTTAGAGACTACATGTGGAAGCCTGTACTTTTACCAAGGCAAGGGAAGGGAACTGCTGAGAACCACTTTCAAAGATTCATATGTGGGATCCCTGGGTGGCGCAGCGGTTTAGCGCCTGCCTTTGGCCCAGGGCACAATTCTGGAGACCCGGGATGGAATCCCACATCGGGCTCCCGGTGTATGGAGCCTGCTTCTCCCTCTGCCTGTGTCTCTGCCTCTCTCTCTCTCTCACTGTGTGCCTATCATAAATAAATAAAAAAAAAAAATTTAAAAAAAGAACAATTAAAAAAAAAAAAAAAAACAAAGATTCATATGTATCCCCTGGCATTTGAAGCAGAGGATCCCAGTCTCTGTGCTGACAAATCTAAAGGCAAAAGATTGGCTGGAGTGGCTTGTGGTGTTAGGGCAAGGAGAGAGAGCCATAGAGAGAGTGTGCTGTATTGCCACTGGGGTGGGTAAACAGTGTTTGGGTCCTGAGGGAGGTAGCCAGACCTGAGGAGTCTTAAGAGGAAGCTTATCCACGAGGACTTCCTGGAGGACTCAGGTGACATCAAGAGGAAGACTGGAAGGTCACTGGAAATTGGGTGTTAAGGAGCAGTCATCTGCAATTGCCAAGAGGAGTTACAAATTGGATCAAAACTCTTCCTTGCTTAAAATCCTTAAGGGGCCTCCATCTATAGTTAGAGTGAAATCTAAACTCCTCATGTTTCTGTTTTGACCCCTTATGTCCACAGTCTTATCTTGTACCACTCTCTATTTCTTTTGCAAATTAACCACATTGCCCTTTCAGTTCTCACACATTCTTTCCTGCCTCAAAATGTTTGTGCAAACTCTGCCTTATGCCATACTTTTTTTTTTTTTTCCTCTTGGCTTTTCTAGGTCTGGCTCCTTTTTATCCTTGAGATTTTAGCTAAGATTTCTGTTGACCCTTTATTTTAATGTAAATTTTTATAATAGCTTGAGTTGGGTAAAGCTGCAAATGATATAAAACTCAGAATAACTATGGCTTAAGAAAAATAATTTTTCCCTCTCACATGAGAGTCATAGAATCAGTCTAGACCTGGTGGTGTCGCGTGGTAGCAGGATCTCCAGAGCTTTAAATCTTGTGTCTCTATAATGTGTGGCCTCTATTGCAAGTTCACCTCTTAGTTCATGAAGGCTGCTTTTGCTGTGGCCAGCACATGTATATTCTAGCTGTCTGGAAAGAAAAAAAGGGAAAAGGGCATGTAAGCCCCTAAGCTGAATTCTAGAAGTTGCTCATACTACATATGTTTACACATAGCATCACAGGCCATATTTTGGAAACCATAATGTCTACCTTCAGATGTGCCTAGGCATTTCACCTAGTTTCTGACCCACTTTGGTACTTCCTTGTTCTTAGTTTAGCCGTGTCACATCTCGCTAACAAGCTAGACAAGCTGGGAAGGACAATCTATTCTAACTAAAATTAAGGGACAGGTTGATATGAATATGAGGGACAACTAGCAATTGTCCTGGCAAATACCCATTGGTTTTATTTTCTCATAGTGCTAAATTATAGAGCCTAAAACATTTCCCTCTCATTGAAGCCTTCTATGATCACTTGATCTAAAGTAAATTTCTATAATAATTTGGGTTGGGTTCAGCTACAAGTGACAAAATTTCAGCATAGAAGTGTCTTAACAAGAAAACAGTTTAATCCCCTTTCATGTGAAAGTCATGCATTTATTCTAGGGTTTGCATGGAATTTTATGGTGTCTAGAAAGAGAATGAGTTAAATGTCATGTCATTCAGTTACAGTAGTTATATCAGCAGACTATAGTCCATGGGCCACATCTGGCCTGCCATCAGGTTTTCTAAGTTTTATTGAAACTCAGAGATACCCATTAGTTAACATATTGTCTGTGGTTACTTTTTCCCTACAGCTTCAGAGTTGAGGGTTGCAACTAAGAGTGTATGGTCCACAAAGCCTAAACTATTTGCTACTTGGCCCTTTATTGAAAAAAACCTGCCAACCCTTGAGTGATATTAATAGGTTTGTTGTATAATGTTTACTTAAAGACATCAATTTCCTTGGAGCTCAAAGATTTTTCCCTCTGAAAACCAGAAATTATAAGTAAAAGTGTTTTAATATGTCCCCGCAATACACTTTCTACCCCCACCCAGTATCTTCTTTAATTTTGTTTTTTTTTTTTTTCCAGGAAGTGAGTGATGAAGACTCTATTTTTTTTTACTTTGCAATGTTTTCAGGCTAGTCCTTAAGATGCCACCATTCTAAGACTCAAAGAGTGCCAGAGCAGAAAAGTACTTTAAGAGTCAGGGTATAGGATACTGTGGTGTGTCACCCAGATACTCCTTCCAGGATAAAAGATTTCTTTTCCCCTAACTGCTGAAGTGCTGCTGTCAGCTCTGGGCTATCAGCTCTTTTCAGAATTGCTTTGAGTAAAGAGGGCCAGCTTACCCAAATCGGTGCATCTGATATCCAATGGCAATGGCATGAAGGTATAAATGCCCTGTCTTCCCTCCTCCTGACTTAAGTTGGGATAACTGTGAAGGGTTATCTCAGCTTCCGAGCTCCCATCAGTTGGCTGAAGCCTCTTGGAAATTACATTGCAGCTCAACATCTCCCTCTGCCCTGTACTCCTTTTTCCCCCCTTCCTTCCACAGGTGATTGTTCTCAAGAGAACTCCTTAGTAAACTTCTTGCATATTAATCTCTACTCTTACTTTCATGATTTTCAGAAGCTGAATCTTATGGATTTTCTAAGGCACAGATTTGGGAACGGGGAGAGCCAGAACTGGTGGTCTATTTAGAAGATCAAACCAGCTACAATATTTCCTTAAACCAAAGCCTAATCCAGAACAAGGCCCCAATTATCTCCAATTCTCTCCAATTCTATGAGGACTGAGAGAGGTGAAGATGCTGTAGAAGAAAAATTTGAAGCTAGCAGAGATTGCTTTGCTTCATGAAGTTTAAGGAAAGAAGCCATCTCTATAACATCAAAGTCCAAAGTACAACAACAAAGTACAAAGTACAGCTTCTAATGTGGTGTGTGTGTGTATATATATGCAATGGAATATTACTCAGCCATTAGAAACAACAAATTCCCACCATTTGCTTCAACATGGATGGAACTGGAGTGTATTATGCTGAATGAAGTAACTCAGAAGGACAATCATTATATGGTTTCACTCATGGGGAATATAAAAAATAGGGAAAGGAGAGAAAATGAGTGGGAAAATTTAGAGAGGATGACAAAACATGAGAGACTCCTAACTCTGGGAAATGAACAAGGGGTAGTGGAAGGGAAGGTGGGCGGGGGAATGGAGTGACTGGGTAACAGGCACTGAGGAGGGCACTTGATGAGATGAGCACTGGGTGTTACATGTTGGCATATCGAACTCCAATAAAAAACATATAGATTTATATATATATATATAAAACAAAACGTACCACTTCTATAAAGTACAAAGTACAAGCTGATGTAGAAGCTGCAGTAAGTTATCCAGAAGATCTAATTTAGATAATTAATGAAGATGGTTACACTAAATGACAGATTTTCAATGTAGATGAAACAGCCTTCTGTTGGAAGAAGATGCCATCTAGGACTTTGGTAGCTAGGAGATTAAATCAATGCTTGGTTTCAAGGCTTCAAAGCTTCAAAGGACAGGCTGACTCTCCTGTTAGGGGCTAATGCAGCTGGTGACTTTAAGTTGAAGCCAGTGTTCATTTGCCATTCTGAAAATCCTTAAGAATTATGCAAAATCTATTCTACTTGTGCTCTATAATGGAAAAACAAAGCCTGAATGAGGCACATGTATTTCCAATATGGTTTACTGAGTATTTTAAGCCTACTGTTGAGACCTAATACTCAGAAAAAGATTCCTTTCAAAATATTACTGGTCACAGACAATGCACCTGGTCACTCAAGAGCTGTGATAGAGATGTATAGTGAGATTAAGGCTGCTTTTATGCCTTTTAACACAACATCTACTCTGCAACCTGTGGATCAAGTAGTAATTTTGGCTTTCAATTTTTATTATTTAAGAAATACATTTTGTAAGGCTCTAGCTGCCATAGATTGTGATTCCTCTGATATATCTTTGTAAAGTAAATGGAAAACCTTCACCATTCTAGAAACCATTAAGAACATTCATGATTCATGGGAAGAGATCAAATATCAGTAATAACAGGAACTTGAAAGAAGTTGATTCCAATCCTCATGATTGAATTGGAGGGATTTAAGACTCCCGTGGAAAAAGTCACTGCAGATGTGGTAGCAACAGCAAAGAACTGGAATTAGTAGTGTAGCCTGAAGGTGGGACTAATTTGCTGCAATCTTATGGTAAAACTTGAATGGGAAAGGAGTTCCTTCTGATGGATGAACAAAGAGAGCAGTTTCTTGAGATGAATCTACTCATGAAGATGCTGTGAGAGTTGTTGAAATGACAATAAAGACTTTAGAGTATTACACAAACTTAGCTGAATAAGCATTAGCAGGGGGTGAGAGGATTGACACCGATTTTGATAAAAAGTTCTTCCTGTGAGTAAAGTGCTATCAAACAGCATCACGTGCTACAGAGAAATCATTTGTGAAAGAGTTAATCAATAAAGAAAATTACATTGTTGTCTATTTTAAGAAATTGTCAGAGCCACCCCAACCTTCAGCAACCACCAGTCTGATCAGCCATCAACATCAAGACAAGATTTTCCACCAGCAAGATTACAATTTACTTAAAAAGCTCAGATGGTGGTTAGCATTGTTTAGCAATAAAGTTTTTTAAATTAAAGTGTATATGTTGTTTTTTAAAGACATGATGCTATTGCACACTTAATAGAATAAGTTTAGTGTAAACATAACTTTGATATGCATTAGGAAGCCAAAAAATTCATCTGACTCACTTTATTGCAATATTCACTTTATTGTAGTGGTCAGAAACTGAACCTAAAACATATACTAGGTATAGCTGTGATAGCTCCTTTAATGTCTTGTCTGATAATTTTACTTATATGTGGCCATTGCAGGATTGACCTCTGTTGGTTATATTTTCCCTTGAAATTTGGTCAGATTTGCTGATTCTTTTCATGTTCAGTAGTTTTGATTATATCCTCTACAATTTCATTTTTATGAGACTGGAATTCTATTAGAATACTTCAAATAATGTTTTGTTTTGGGGGGAGGCTTGCGGGTTTTGGGAAGCAATAGTCCAGTTAGGTGCAAACTGTTAATTTTTGTGGATGAATATCTTTTCAGTTTTCAAAGCATCCGTTCTGCTGTTTGGGTCTACCCTTTGCATATGCCACTTGGGTTAGTTTGAAGCTTGGGCAGTTGGTTATATACATGTTCAATTTACAAAACCTTTGATTCACTTCTTTGGTTATGAGTCACATGTGTATGACTTGTATTGAATCATACACAGAAGTACGTGCTTTCCCCCAGCTCTGCCCTCACCAGATTTCCCCTATATTCTCTGGCTCCAAGGGACTTTTTTCCTGGTTCTTCTGGGTAAAAATATGGAGTTCTTTCAGTTGAGGTCCTCTTGAACTGCCATAGTTTGAGAGGTTGAGAGGTTTCCATGTGATAAGCCCCCTCTGGAAAAAAGCAATGGAAGGAAAGAGAAGAATTTTTTAAAATGGAGAGAGATCCCCCCCCCCCCGCCCCATACACACATTCTTTGCACAACAAAGGTATTTTTATTCCTTTTTCTATTCTAAGATGTGAAGCTTTGCTCAAAGTTTTAAGGGCTCACCCTACATCCACCATAACAATACAGCTCTGTCATTATGGCTGGACTTGGGGAAGGCCTGAGAAGGAGCCTCTTTTTCTGGTCTTTTGCAAGAAAGATGGGTTTGTATTGCACTTTTGCTGTGCATGTTCATGATGGAGTTTGCTGATTCTGTCCACCTTTGGGTCAAAGCTGGGGAAAAAAAAAAAAAAAAGAACAGGACTCTTGTCACCACTGTATTGATCTTTAGATTTTGACTTTACTCTCCCATATACCTGGTATTCTTAAAGTTGCAGAATCCTGAGGTATTTTCTTTTTGTTTTTGTCCAGAAAACAATAATTGCAGTTGGTGGGTAAGATGTGCTCTAGTGGACTTACTCTATTCTGGCCAGCAGTGGACCATAGCTGAAACTATCAAACATAATTTTCACATTTGATAAGAGGATGCAGAGACCAATCAGGGAGACAATTGCTGCCATCATAGGAAAGAAGTTGTTAAATTCTCTCTTCATTCATTAAATAGAGATAATGCCACCATCCTTTTATTTTTTGTTTAAAATGTATTTTAATTTACAGCTTCACATGCATATGAACTCACGTATTACAGCAAAAGTTGTAAAGGTTGTGCAGGGTTACACAGAGACTGCACACTGAAACAGTTACGAGTTAAAATTTGGAAGATAAGGGAGGCACTTTGTTGTTTTTTCACTCTATGCATTTTGTATTTTTTAAATATTAGAAATGGCTAAGCCAAACTAAGGAAAGAAGAATCTTCCTGACCCTAAGATTTCTAGTTGATATTAGATTAGACTTCACAGATTTCTTATTATTTACATCTAATTTCTTTTTTTTTTTAAAGATTTTATTTATTTATTCATGAGAATACACAGAGAGAGAGAGAGAGAGGCAGAGACACAGGCAGAGGGAGAAGCAGGCTCCATGCAGGGAGCCTGTCATGGGACTCCCTCCCAGGTCTCCAGGATCACACCCTGGGCTGAAGGGGGAGCTACACTGCTGAGCCACCGGAGCTGTCCTCACATCTAATTATTAACTGCAGTAGAACCCTTTGGTGGTTTTCTACCCACCTCATCATAACCTTCTTACTTTAAGGCCCGGTCCTTGGCAGCCCCGTGTGTGGGAAAAGATCCTTACTCCCTGGTCAGCTAAAGAATTCTCTCTCCTGAGGATGTGTATTGGGGACTGAAAAGGCTAGCTTCTTCTGCCCTGTGCACTTGATCTGAGCTGATTTTGATTCAGGAACTATATGGCACAACCACCTTCCACCACATGTAGACATAAGTAGACAAAGTGAGATAGCAGAGGGGAAAAAAGAGCATAGAAGAATTCAGGTGACCAGAGAGGAGGAAAATAATTAAATGTAATGAAAATGAGACTGAGAAAAAACACAAAAATAAACTGAGAGAAGAGCTGAGTTATTCTCTAAAGGCTTTTGATTTTTTTTAGTTCAGATACATTTTGTGATATATCAATATTCTTACCCTTTTATTGATGGATGAGATGATGTGTTATTGTGATAATTATCCCATTTTCCTTAAACTATCTTAACTAAGACATTAGATTTCTCTCCCTACATAGAAAACCAACAACATCACAGGAAAACTGTGATTCAGTCATTTCGAAAAGATTTGCTTATCATTTTGAAAAGAGATGGTTGAGAATGTACATATATGAAACAGCTCTAGGAAGGCATAATACAGTATACTAACATGCATGGGATCATAGCATAGAAGAAACACTATAGTAAGAATGGGTAGGGATGGGGGCATGTGGACTGGTTAGGAAAAAAGAACTTCTAAGAATTCTGGAATTAATAGCCTGCTTAGAAATAATTACTTATATTCATTTTTCAACAAATAGTTTTTGAATACTACTGAATATTAAGTATCATAAGTGCTGGAGATAGAGCAGTGAATGATGTGAGGCCCATCCACATGGAGCTTAAATTCTAGTGGAGGGTTGGGCCAGCAATGACAGACAAACACAAAATATAAGTGAGTGCTATTAAAAGCATAAAGCAGAGTCAGAAGTTAGAGAATGCCTGGGAAGATACGCTATGTTATATAGGAAGACACCCCCCCCCCAACCCTCACTGATAAAAGTGACATGTAAGCCAAGATCTGAGTGAAGGGAGGGAGCAAACCAAGTTGGTCTCTGGGGAGTATGTTTGGCATGTTTGAGCAATAACAAGATTTCCCATAAGAAGCAAGAAAGTGAACATGTGGTAAATGATGAGCCTAGGAGGGGGCATGCAATGGGGAGGGCCAAATCTTGTTGTCTATAAGGACTCTGACTTACTCTGTTATGGAAAACCATTGTAGAGTTTTGAGCCCGGGACTAAAACAACCCAAGTCTTATTAAATCACTTCAACTGCAGTGGGGAGAATAAATTATATGAGGCAAGTTTGGAAGAAGGGAGACTGATAGTAGGCTCTTGAAATTCTCTAGGTGAGAGAATATAGTAGCTTAGACTTAAGTCTAAGATATAGTCAAGATGTTCTTGAAGGTGGGGCTGACAGCATTAGCTGAAGGAATAGTTGTGAGTTGTGTGAGAAAAGAGGTTCATTTTTGCTTGAGTAAGTTTTTGGATTAACAGCTGGGTAATGGAGATGCCACTAAGATGAAGAGTCACAAAGAATATGAATTCTGTTTTGAGATGCCTATGAATATGCTACTTGGAAGATACTAAGCACTTTAATAAGACATACTTCAAATATATTAGTTCATTCACCTCTCTGTGAGATATATTAATATTATGCCCATTTTGCAATTGAGGAAACTGATGCACAGAGAAGTTATAGCTCCCTTGCCCAATTACTGCAAGGCAAAGTTAGGATCTGAATCTAGGGAGCTTAGTTAGCTCCAGAATCTACTCACATACCTACCTAAATGAATATATTTAGCAGGCAGCTGGATATAATGGTCTTCAGTTCAGGAAATCAAATAGAAGTAGGGATATACATTTAAGAGTTACCAGCATATTGATGGTATTAAGAGCCATGATACTAGATGAGATCATTTAGGGAAAGATTATAGATGGGAGTATAAGTCCAAAGGCTAAACACTGTAGCATTTCATCATATTGAGCTCAGGGATGAAAGGAGGCTCTGGTAAAGAATACAGAGCAGTAGAGTAGTGAGTGGAGTAGGAGAAAAGCCAGTAGAGTGTGGTAGTTGGGAAGCCAAATGTAGAAAGTGTTTCAAGGAGAATGGTCAGCTCTATCAAATACTGCTGATAGCTTGAAAAAGATTGAGAATGGGTCAGTAGATTTGGCAACATGAGGGTTATTGATGACTAACAGCATTTTCAGAGGAATGAAAGGAACAGGTTAAGAGGGATGGAAGAAGGGAAATGGAGATCACAAGCCTGGACAATTTTTGAGGATTTTTTTCTTTTTTAAATAAAGGGAGCATAACTAAGTTCTCTTTCCCTTCTCTTCTGGTGCTTCCTGACTCACTCCTCCAGGCTATGACACTCCATCATTGCCAAACTGGTGACTCCCAAAGAAGTCATCTGTGGGGGGCCTTGTAAACCAGAGTCCTTAGAAAATCACTTGACCAACAGCTAATCATACACCTGTTTTCATTTCTGCCTTTTTCTGGTTCAGGGGCAACTTATTTACCCAGCACTGGCCCTGCTAACCAAGTGACCCCCTGAACCTCAACCCTTAACAGCCTTTGCAAACTCCCAGACTGGATCACTTATCTGTTTTGTTACTATAGCATTCTTTACTTTGCTTTGTGGAACTTAAGACAGTTCGTATTTACACATATTTGTTTGCGTGATTATTTTATGTTTATCTTTTCTACTAGACTGTGCTAAGAGAATGAGCTTTGGAGTCGGTTAGCCAAAGTCTAAATCCTGATCATATATACTAGTGGGTGACTGGGCAAGTAACTTAGCCACTCTAAGACACTATTTTATCATCTATAAAATTGGAGTTAAAGTAGTATTCACCTTATATAATTTTGTGAAGCTAATACTGCATGTAAAGGTGCCTGACACTCAATAAATTTCAAAATCATTGTGAACATATTAAAGTAGAAAATGTAGGGGCACCTGGGTGGCTCAGTGGTTGAGCATCTGCTTTTGGCTCAGGTCGTGAACTCAGGGTCCTGGGATTGAATCCCACATCAGGCTCCCTGTAGGCAGCCTGCTTCTCCTTCTGCCTATATCTCTGCCTCTCTCTGTGTCTCTCATGAATAAAGAAATGAAATATTAAAAAAATAAAGTAGAAAATGCCTATTTAAAAAATATATATCCAAAAGAAATAAGCCATAATTAATCATTTTCTTTGCATCTTTGCCCTTTCCTCTTTCCATCCCAGCTTGGCCTTACTGTGTTATATATTAACCATATTTCTTCTTTTGCTTTATTATACCTGAGTACAAAACCCATTATGTTATTGAATTTACCAACTGGCAGATTTTGTTTTTAATGGAAATGATCTAAAATGTTAAAAGAAATTCCACCATTATTTTTTCTACACTACAGATATTCCTTTCTCATTTTTCTAGAATGCCTACTAAATAAAAGTCACTGATCTATTGCTCTATAACAAGTCACCCCTATATCTAATGTCTTAAACCAGTGATTTATTATGGCTTACTATGATTTTGTGGATAAATTTGGCTCATTTGAGTAGTTCTAGCTTAGTTCCCCCATTCTGTTGCAGACTATTTGAGGCTGGGGCTACAGTTATCTGTAGGCTTGAATGATCTAGATGACAAATGAAATTTCTTCACTCACATGTTTGGGTAACTCAAATGGAGTGGATGGAGCAGCTTGGGGCTGGCCAGATGTCTCTCTTCTCTTCCCTCTCTGTGTCACTGTCTATCAGTTTCCTCATTTTGTAGCTCTGTCTTTTTAATTGTGTGGAGATATTGTATTCAGACTTCTTACCAATGGCCGCCTGTCCCAGAATAAGAATTGCAAGAGAGCTGGGTGGAAAATATAAGGCTTATTAAGACCTAGCCTCAGAAGTCATCACTTCTGTTGTTCTGTTGTACTCCGTTAGTCAAAAACAAGTCACAGGGCCAGCCCAGATTGAAGTGGAGGGGAGAGGAATACACAAGAGTATGATTTCTAAAGGCATGGTTCGTTGGTGGTCATTTTTGAGGGTGAGCTACCACCATGAGCCTATAAACATAAACCACAAAACCACAGAGTCCCTTCCTTTAAGAAGCTTATAATATAGCACAGAGGAAGGTGTTTTTTTTTTTTTAACTTTGGCATTATTGATTCTTTTAAAAGTAAATACATTTTATTTTTTAGAATAATCTTGGATTTATAGAAACATTACAAAGATAGCACAGGGAGTCCCCATATACCCTGCACCCAATTCCCCCTAATATTAACATCTTACATCAAGATGGCACATTTGTTATAATTAATAAACCTATTCATCAATACATTATTAATTAAAGTTCATACTCTATTGAAATTTTTTTTAGTTTTTACTTAAAGTCCATTTTTTGTTCAAGGATCCCATTCAGGGTTACACCACATTACATTTAATGTTTATATCTCCTTAGGCTACTCTTGGTATGGCAGTTTCTCAGACTTATACTATTTTTGATACCCTTGACAGTTTTGAGGAGTCTTGGTCAGGTGTTTTGTAGAATGTCCCTCTATTGGAATTTGATGTTTTAAAAATAATAGAGTAGGATTGGGCACATACATGATCAACGTGACTTATCATTGCTGATGTTAATCTTAATCACCTGGCTGAGGTAGGGTTAGGTCTAGTTTCTCCACGCTAAACCCCTGAGTTCTGTACTATGGAAGTTATTATAAGCAGCCCGCACTTGAGTGAAGAGTTATGCTCCATATCGTTCAAGAAGGATTATCTACATAAATTATTTGGAATTCTTCTTCAAGGAATATTTGTCTCTTCTCCATTTATTTATTTTTCAATAATTTTTATATCAGTTTGCACTCACATTTATATTATACTTTGAGTTATAACCCTAACAACTTTATGTATTTGTTGCTCAAACAATTCCAACTTTAGTTAATTGGGAGTTCTTTCAAATGGTTCCTACATCCCTGTAACATACTTCCATCAATGTGTTTTTGCTTTTTGAACACTTCTTTCTAGCACCACAAGCTATCCTAGGCTTACCCTGTATATTTCCTGCCCTGGAACTAGAATCAGCCTTTTGTCTAGGACCCCTGGTTCCTTAGTTGTGCTCATTGCTACACTATTGACTTCTGATAATTCTTTGTTGTGGGAAGCTATCTGGTGTATTCTAGATTAACAGCATCCTTGGCCTCTCTGTCTATTAGAAGCCAATAGCAACTTTCCTCCTCCAGTTGTGAAAATTAGTAATGTCTCTAGACCTTGTCAAATGTCCCCTAGAGGGAAAAATGGCCCCTGGTTGAGATCCACTGGTATAGCAACAGACCTGCTGAAAATTATGATGATATAATATAACGGAGAACAGCAGGAGCATTGCAGAAGAAGCCTCTGAGCCTCTTTGCGGATGTTGAGGAAAGATTCACAGAAGAGGTGCCAGCTGAACTGAGAATTGATTTTCTACTTTTTGAGCAATTATCATGAGCCAGACAAAACATAATGTTTTATTTTATTATATAATCTTAAATTTAAAAAGCAGGTATTTTACAGGTGAAGAAAGTAAAGTTCAATGAGAAAAAGTAACTTGTTTAGAGTGCTTGAGCTGGTCTTGAGGGACTCAGCTCAGTGGATGGAGAGCTCTGAGGTTATTGACATCTGCTCACACTGTTCAAATCAAGACTATGTCTACCCCTCCTTTGTTTATAAAACTGCAGTGCCATCTCATTTTAAATTTATTTTTCCCAATTCAATTCTGGGTTTTTGAGAGCAGGACCTATGCAGTGTTTATCTCCAATGCTTGCCATGTTATAGGTGTTTGATAACTGTTTGATGAGTAGGTAAACATTAGTGATTCCACAAAATTCCCCACTGATGGATTATAGAATTAACTCTTGCTTCCTTCTGGTCAAATTGCTATCCTACCAGCATCTCTGGTGGAGGGCTGGTGGAGCAACTAACCTCTTGTAGTGTTTGGTCACTCTGCTGCATTGTTTTACCCTCCACACCCTGAAAGGAGTAGTTGGCTGGTGTTAGTGACATCTGTAGACTGATTATAGCCAGTAGCATTTTGCCTTGGATTAGAGTTGTGAAAGGTGTTGTCTAAGAAAAGAAAAAAAAAACTGCCTCACAAAATGCAGAATGTATTGCTACTGGTTTCCACAAATGATGCCATTTCTCTACTTTTGATAATTCCTTTGTCCCATATGATTCTTCTATTATTTAAGGACAAATTTCACACAGACCATGAAAGGTATTTTTTTTTCTTTTTGCTTTCCTTTCAAATTCTTCACATTATCAATTTCTTTTCTTTCTTTCTTTCTTTCTTTCTTTCTTTCTTTCTTTCTTTCTTCTTTCTTTAGAGGTAGGAAGTCTTCTTGTTTATCAAACAAAACAAGGGGGGAAAATGCCTTGGTGGTTTTTGTTCCTTTCTCTTTCCTACAACTTCTGGATCTGCTATTTGCAGATGCTATGAAATTTTAAGTCTATTGAATTAGAAGTTGCTCTTTCTGGTTTCAAGACTGTCTTTCTTCCTTTCCTTTGCTAAAATTCTGGTCTAATTAAAAAAACAGTAGATCATAGTTAAATAAAACTGTACCCAGGATAACCCTGATTTCCATATGCAGATCTGTCTGCACTGACAACCACCCCCCTTACACACACACTCTCGCTCTCATTCTCCTTTCCCTCCTCTCCATCTCCCTATTGCATTGTGTCTGACTGATTTTCAGAGCACCTTCGCTGTTTCCCCTTTCTCATTCCCTTTCTGTAAAATATCTAGACAGGAAGGAGGTGGCTGCAGAGGCTGAGCAAACAATCTCACATTCTGCCTGCAATGTCATCGCTTCTTTCCCCCATTTTAGGGGGCTGAAGTTGCCCAGGAAGGGGATGCAGAGGAGCTGGAAAGGAAAGGGGGGAGCTCTCCAGAGGCAGCTGCGGTCAGGGGCAGGGACTGCCGCCAGATGTGCCTGCCTCTCTGGGCTTTGATTCGAAAGGGGCAGCAGGAGGAGATATTGGGAGACAAAAGCCCCGGTTTAAATGATCATTTTCTTTATTTAACATGGCAGCAGACACTCTCTGCGTAGGATCATCATGCCGAGCACAAACTGGACTTTCCCACTTGCCTGGCAGGAGTGAGACAGATCACTGTGTGCTAAATGAGCATCTGAGGTAAGACCCACTGTTACAGATACTTGATTTTTTTCCTAAACAATTAATTTTCTTAAATATATGTTTCAGCCTCAATC
The DNA here is from genome assembly GCF_905146905.1 of Nyctereutes procyonoides. Taxonomy (NCBI): domain Eukaryota; kingdom Metazoa; phylum Chordata; class Mammalia; order Carnivora; family Canidae; genus Nyctereutes; species Nyctereutes procyonoides. The sequence continues at coordinate 55,774,983 of NW_026575051.1, forward strand.
ACAAACAGTATAGTGGGGGCAAATCTGTGTTAATCTGCATCTAAAGAGCCAAGAAAAAGCAGAGGTATAATACATTCAACTCAATTTGGGGAGGTTAGTTACTTTGTCAATTCTGTGTGTGCTGTTTGTTTTTTTAGGTAAAATATTTAGTTTAAGAATAGACTAGTGTCATCATAATCCACCACTGGTGATAATACTGATGTTTAGACTTTTAAAAAAAACTTTGCAAAAAGACAGTGAGCTACAGATGCATGTGCTGTATTTTTAGCTCACATACAAATATTAGAACTCTTATTAAAATGATAGTTTTTTTTTAGCGGAGAAGGAATGAATGCTGCATAATTAAGTACAGTATTTAATTTGGCTGTTGTGAAGCAAAAGAATAAGGTAATAATTTTTATTGTACTAATCAGTCTCAAGATGTTCTCTGTGTTAATTGGGTTAAAAAAATTGCAGTACTTATTAGAAATTCTAATTTCACAATGCAGCACTGACAATAAGCTCAGCCAGTGAATTATTCACATCTTTAATTTGCTCACTTAATGACAGTGTTCTGTAATCAGAGTGCAGAGACTGCTGCCTATGCATTATGTATGATGCTCAGGACTTAAATGCAGGACATTATGAAGCTCTCAGTGGTTCAGTAATTAGTTTTCCACAAGACAGGATTTAGATATTCACAGATAAAAGTCCACAGTTGGATAATGCTAAGGTTGCAACACAAAATAACAAAGGAAAGGAAGCTCAAAGTTTAGACTGAAACTTTGTCTCTCCGGCCTTGTCCACTGTGGAAACATAATCATGCCACCTGAAATAGTTGCCGAGCTCTGATCACATGTTTGAAAACTGTTTTTGAACAAAGTTGTAGCAGGCAAGGCATTTGAACAATTTCAGTGGACCAGAGGGGAAAGATAAAACCTTTTTAATTAGTGTTCACAGAAGCCCTGCAATATATCCTCCTAATAAGTCTGTAGTATGCATAGCAGGCATTCTCAATGTGCTTTGTAACTTAGTTAGTGCAAATGCAAATCAGGTTACAATGGTGTTTGGCTGTAATTGTGTTTGTAAAAGGGTTACATGCCCAAATGGAGATTGAACTTGCTTGTGGTTTTGTTCCAGTTGCTTCTGAGGGAAGGTTTGAAAATCAAATGAGATATTAAGTGAATCTGGACATGAAAGGAAGTAGATCTGAATTGTCAGTGCAACTTTGGAATTTCTTACACTTGTCGGTTTAGAGTTGTCAGTTTTTCTTTAATGATTCTAGGATTGTTCCATCGTGAATTATATAATCTTAGAGAATACCCAGAACCACTAGCAATACTATGAAAATGTATACTGACTTTGGGAAAACATTTCATAGAATTAATTCTAAAGTTTAATGATCAGTTGGAATATTTACAGTGATTTTTTTTAAACATGCTGTCTGGTTGACTATATGGGAATTTTTGAGGATTTAAATATTAATATTTATTAATAAGATCTCACTACTTTGCCATTTGTTGGTCTAAGATTTGTACTCATTTCCAAAACCAAAGTGTTAAGATCCTTAATAAAAATTGATATTTAAATTGAAATGCACAGTAATACTTTTCAATACTGCCTTTTACAAAATGAAAAAAAAACACTGCCTTTTATAGCTTAGAATATTTTTTAAAGAAAGTTGAGAAACAAATACGCAAATGTACGGTTTACAGAAGGAATGAACTAGTGACAAAAAAGAAATTACATTCCATAATAATTTGTGAAAAATTCCAAATTTAAAGAAATAAGTCACACCTCCAAATTTGACTTCTAACTTTTAGAATTGAAAAGTTATTTTAACAAAATAAAAAAGTTTTTCATATATGTTTAGGAAGCTGTTGCCTTTGTGATACGTCCAACATGCTTTTTTTGGAAAAGTCACTTGGTTAGGGGAGGAATTCAGTAACTGAGCAGGTGACCTGGTTTTGACTTGGATCCAGAATAATATGTGGCAATCAGATGGTGGCAGTGGCGCTGGTGGTAGCTCAAAGAAATGGTTGGGAATTAGGAAACTTGAGTTCTAGTCTTATTTCGGCCACAAACCAGCAATGTCACTTTGAGCACTTAATATTATTTTCCATTTTCTTATCTGCCAAATGAAATAACAAACTTTTCTTAGATTTAGAAAAACACAACTGTAACATTATTATGGGAAGAAGGAAGGTAGGAGGAGTGAAAGTTTTTTGAAAACTTAAGAGCACTAGATAAAAATAAGGAAGCTATTTTAGGGATTAACATAAAACAGAATGTGTGTCTTTAAGGCTGTATTGTTTATTATGGAAGAGATTTTTATCCAGATTTGCAACACTCTATAATGCAAAAATGTCAAAATATTGCCAAGTAAATCAAATTTAATTTAATTTAATGAGAATAAGCCATGAAAAAAAAATGTCCTTCTTAGGTATTTGGGGGATAGCAAGAGAACTTTGAGATTCCCATAAACATCAGTTTGGTGTCATCGCTCCAAAAAGGTTGGCAATCATCTTATTTTGGACATTTATTTCACCCATCACTTAGGAGACAGATATTAATTCTCTAAGAAGCCTTATGCTTGGAAAGTCTGCCAGTCATCAAGATTTCATCCATTCTTTTCATTAGATTATGAGTTAGAATAAGATAATTTACACCACTAGAATTTTGGAGCTTTTTCTCACCAAAAATCAGTCAATGTATCAACCAATCAATAATTGATTATCTGTTAATTTTTCTTTAATCATCTATTAAACACTTATAATGCTATAAAAAATAATATGCTACCTTTGCCTCATTCTTTATGAGGCTATTGTGTCCATATTCTAGATGATAGACTGAAGCACAGAGAAATTAAATATTTTGACAATACAACACAGCTAGTAACAGTGTTAGAATAGAACCAGCTCCAAGTCATGAGGTTTCGACTAATAGACAATATTGTCAGTTCTCAAGGTCCTGTGATAAGTGTTGAGATAAAGTAATTGATATTCCTGCCCTCACATTCTCATGGTAGTAATGTTTGAATTTCTTTTACCTACTCACTTGTAGGTCAAGACTCTTGCTTCTCATAGTATGGGCTACAGACAGCATTGGCATCATATGGAACCAGGCTTGGGTGCTTTACTTTGATGTGGCTTTTAAATCACCTGGAGATCTGGTTAAAATCAGATTCTGATTCAGTAGGTCTGGGATGGGGCTTAAGATGATTTTCTAACAAGTTTCCAGGTAAGGCAATGTTGCTATTTGAAGAGGTCTCCCTTTTGTGAGTTCTAGAATTATAGTCATGCCTTCTTATCTGTGGTTTCACTTCCTTTAGTTTCAATCACAGTTTGGAAGCAGATGATCCCCCTTCTAGTGAATTGTCTGAAGGTCAATAGTTGCTTAATGCTACATCACAATGCCTATGTCATTCATCTCACTTCATCTCATCATATAGTCATGTCACATCATTACAAGAAGAAGGGTTAATACAGTACAATAAAGTATTTTGAGAGAGAGACCACATCTATATATCTTTTATTACAGTATTTTGTTACAAATGTTTTAGTTGATTATTATTGTTGCTAACTCTTACTAGGCTTAATTTATAAGTGAAACTTTATCATAGGTATGCATAGGAAATAACATATATATAGTGTTTGGTACTCTTTGCAGTTTCAGGCATTCACTTGGGGTCTTGGAACATATCCCCTGTGGGGGAATTACTGCAGTCTTATTCCCCCAAGTTTGGTACCCAGTGTGTCTAGGGAAGACCCAGTGGTCCTAATTCCTTACTGAATTCCACTCTTCCTCCAATTCTTTTTTTTTTTTCTTCGTCCAGTTCTGATCTTTTTTTTTTTTTTTGGGGGGGGGGGTCCAGATAGAGATGCTTCTTTCTACCTTGGTTTCCTGACTTCAGCCTCTGGTATCCTAAGTTCTTAGCTTATATAGCTGCGGCTCTGGCTACCAGTTTAGCTCTGGCATAGACCTCTTGTGGGTCTGATTCCACACACCCAATTACTAGCCTTGGCTGTTCTGTCTTTCTTGTGACATCAGCCTGGTTAAGGATCTTGATTCCCCTGTCTGCATCAGAATCACCTGTGAAGCTTATTAAACACTTGCAAGCTCTATCAGTAACTCTTGTATAGATTTGAGCCAGTGAGTATGGGGTGGGACTTAGGATTTTTTTTTTTAATCTTTATCAAAGTTTCATTGATTCTGATGGGCAGCACATGCTGAAAACCACTTTCTTGGGGGCGCTTGCTGTGTCGTGACTTGATGGGAACCCTTTTCTTGAAAAATGATACTGGCATAACTTCTCAAGTTTGCCATGTACTGGGAACATTTTCTCTATGCCTCTATGCTAGCAATGGGAAAAGACCATAGAAAGAATTAAAAGCTTTGCTGAGCTGGTTCACTAAGGCTTTGCAGAGTGATTGGCATTTGAATTGGATAGCCAATGAATGAATAGGTCATTTTTTTCAAGCCAAAGGAATAGCATATGCAAAGACAGATAAAAATGAGAAAGATACCTTAAATACTGAGACGTCCATTTTGACAAAACTATTTAACACACAGAATGGGGGGAGTATGACATAACATTATAATGGTAGGTAGCTTCACTTTTAAGACCTTTATGTGTAAAAAGAGTTTATGCTTCATTTTACCAGCACGAAGAATTATTAGAGGTTAAGATGGAAAGTAAAGTGACCAGACATTTGTTTCAGAAAGCTAATTTTGGCATAGAGGGCATATGTATTTATGAATTTAGTAGGGTAAGATGGAAGGCAAAGAGACAAGTTAGATATGTGTGGTAATACAATATAGGTGAGGAGGAGAGGATGCTTAGACCACACTCCTGGGCTCTGAAGCTAACCTCTATCTCTGATACTGGTGATGTTTCTTTATCACAGTTATATTTTATAGTAATAGCCTGCAATTTAGACCTTATAAGTGGTATGGCCTTGAGAATTCAGGGAATTCAAAGCTTTTATGAGCCATCAGTGGCTCTTTCTTTTCCTGATTATATTACCTTATAGCGCTAAGAAGGCTAACTCTAGGTTTCTTCCCTCAGGAGCTGCTTAGAGCTTTTAAGGTAATTATTTGGGAGCAAAATCTTACACAGCAACTTAAAGGAAACTTGAAACTAGTTAATGAGCAGCAACAGGAATGCCAATGGTTGGGAGAATTGTGTCTAGATCTCTTGAATAGAGGGCTATTGCCCAAGCTCTGGATAGAGTTTTCTATTCCATTAGACTTGAGTCAGCCTCATTTTTTTCCTGCCTCTGAATTTGTCCCTTTTAGAGTGACTGTTTTCTTAAATCAGTATGGATTTATTGCTTCACCAACCTTCATTCACTCACCTCTGCATAGAGAGCTCATTTACTTCTAACAATCACATATAGTGTATCACAGAGCATATTTTGGAAACACTAATACCTACTCTCAGATATGTTTAGGCATTTCAACCGGTTTTTTACTTACCCTATTACTTCCTTGATCTTAGCTAAATTCTGTCTTCCCTGACCCTAATCTGCATGTGTTTATGTGGTAGGCTGAGTAGTAGCCCCATCACTTCCCTAAAATAACTCCCAGAACCTGTGAATTATATTATCATACATGGCAAAAAGGATTTAGAATATTTGATTAAGAATCTTGAGATGGGGAGATTATTCTGGATTATCTGGGCTATGTAATCACAATGGTCCTTTTAAGAGAGAGGTAGGAAATTTGGTCAGAGAAGAAGATTGGAAAATGCTATCTTGCTGCCCTTGAAGATAGAGGGAGAAGCCCTAAACCAAGGAAAGCTGGCATCTTCTAGAAGCTAGAAAAGGTAGGGAAGCAAGTTTTTTCCTAGAGCCTTCAGAGAAAACCAGCACCCTGACTTTAGCCCAGTGAGACAGATTTTGGACTTCTGACTTCAAGAACTGTATGACAATAAATTTGTTGTTTTAAGCTATTAAGTTTCTGGTAAGTTGCTACAATAGCAATGGGAAGCTAATACAGTATACTATATAACATTGTCTGACTTATTTGTTTGATGGTCCAGTTTGTCCTACTGATAAAAATTTTATTGCTTCATTGTTGCTTTTCCTTGAATACTACTCTGCTAGTGGACTAGCATATTTATTTTTCCTGAGTTTTAAATTCCTCAATGACAAAGGTATTACCTAGGAGATGAGTGACTGATGGGACTGTTCTGAGGTAAGGGAGGTAAAACCAGTAAAGTGCTCCATCCGGAGTCTGATGTAGATTGAGTATGTAATGAATGCACTTCCTGTCTTTTCATGGAATCCTGGTAAACTAATTGTTGGGTTTTTAGATGGTATTGGAGAAATTCAAAATTGAATTTTGAATATTAATGGCTTTGAATATTAATGGTTCACAGTGTAGAATTTTATATAGAATTTAGATTAGTAAGTACTTATTAGTAAGTGCTAATAATTCTCTGGTCCATTTTGAATCTCATTTAAAAGATATTTTGATTTTGAATTCCTTTGGGGGTAAAATATTTCTTACTCATGGCCACATGTACACCATGCAGACTAAACTAGCTAATGCTTAGCAGAGCATCCTTTATTGCCTCTCAGAATTTCCCCCTTTCTGCCCCAATTTGAGTGTGTTTTTCTACATAACACATATTTACTCTTACACTCAGTGGCTACTTGTAGTTTACAGTACAATTAGTGTCTTAAGGGTTAAATGAGAATGCGGGTGAAAGCACTCTGTCAACTCTTTTGTTTATACAATGTGCATTGTTGGTACATCTGTTGTATTGACAAAGTTAGGAGCTTGAGAAAAGATGTTGCATGTAATATCTTTGGATCCCTGAGGCCTTATAAGATTTGTTAAAGAAATTACTAAATAAAAGGTGGAAAATTAGAGGGGAGCAAGCCAACGAACAAGAGTTGAAGAACTGAATTTAATAGTTCTTTGTGTAGGATATCCCTCAGAAATTTGTTTCAGAAATGTCTCCTGATGTCTGCGTTTGAGACCCAATTCCCCAAACCATACAGTTAATGTGTGAACTCTAAACCCTCAATCACATGAACTAATCTCAGTCATTCTCTCCAACTAGAGGTGGCATATAAACTATCTCTACCTTTGTTAGTTTCCTGTTAGTACCATAACACATTCCTATAAACTTAGTGGAATAAAATAACAAATCTATGTGGTTTGTAGGTAAGAAGTCCAGGACAGATCTCACCTGGACTTGATAAAAATCAAGAGTGTTGGCAGACTGTTCCTTTCTGGAGGTTTTAGGGGAGAATCCATTTCCTGCTCATTTGAGTTGATGGTAGACTCTAGTTCCTTGTGGTTGTAGGACTGAGACCCTCAATTTCTTGCTGGCTTATCAGTCTAAGGCCATTGCCAGTTTCTGAAAGCCACTCTACATTCCTTAGCTCATGATCTCCTTCCACAATCTTCAAAGCCTGCAAAGGCAAGTTGAATCCCTGTCATGCTTCAAAGCTCTTGTTATTTTTCACCATCATCTCTTTGACCCACTCTTCTGCTTTTGTCTTCCAATTTCCAATACTCATGTGATTACATTGCACTCACCTGGATAACTTCACATCTAACTCACAACTGCAAAGGTACATTTGTTTTTAAGATAATATGTTCATAGGTTCCAGGGATTAGACGTCAATGTCCTTAGGGGGCCATTATTCTGCTGACTACTGTCCATAACTGATAGCAATTGCCTGTATTATAGTTGTTCCACACTTTGTTTCCTAGGTGGGCAATATCATTGTCAGCCTTTCTCCAAGCCTCAGTTATTCAGTCTCAGAACTCTACTAAGCAGCTGATTTAACTCCTTTGTCAACTTAGTTTGTCTAATATATAAAGTCATTTTTATCCTAATTTGTTTCAATTCAGTTAGATTCCATTCAATTCAATAATAATTTATTGTCTACTGAAACCATTCCTGGTATGATAAGGTAAGATATGGAGTTTGTAATCTGTGTATAAATTAGATATATTTGTTGAGAAAAATGTAAGAGAAAATATAATCACCATGTATACATAACAAGGATGTTAGAAGGGGAATGTCCTCATGCAGTGGTGGGATTAGGAAAGCAAGGTTGTGATTTTGCCTAGCTTATAGGATATGATTTAACAAACAGTGGTCAGATCTTTCTGCTTTAAAATATCTCTCTTTGGGGATCCCTGGGTGGCTCAGCGGTTTAATGCCTGCCTTTGGCCCAGGGAGTGATCCTGGAGTCCTGGGATCAAGTGCCACATCGGGCTCCCTGCATGGGGCCTGCTTCTCCTGTCTGTGTCTCTGCTTCTCTCTCTCTCTCTGTGTCTCTAATGAATGAATAAATATAATATTTTTTAAAAAATGTCTCTCTTCATAGCTTGGAAATTTTGGCTTTACTTTTTCACTGTTAGATCCATTTAGCTTAACAAACATCCTATTTTACCAAGTCATCCTGTAGAATTCTTGCTTAGGGAATGTATATTCTTAATTCTTTATTAAACTACTGTTTTTTTTTCTTAATCCTTGTACTTTAGTCTGAAACAACTTTCTATAGATCTTTAAAGAATATTTCCTTCTTTAAATTTGTTGTCTCAGTAAGCTGATAGGGTTTCTAGCACTGGGTATTTGGGGACCTCAACAACTTTTAAGTGTAGTAAGTCAGCACCAGATGGGGACAAGTTGGAAAATTGACCTGGGCCAGGACTCTTTTTATTCTTTCATGATGTCTCTAAGAGAGATTAACATGGCAATAAGGTTGACAACCAGGGAGTATGACCAGACGTCCATATTCCAGTGTTCATGGGGAAGTAGTTCAAATCTGAGGCAACCTACCATTAACATCACAGACACTTTTGTTTATGTATTTATTTATTTATTTTTTCACAGACACTTTTAAAATAATGAGTAGGGACCCATAGAATTATCTGGTGAGAGTAGATAATTATAGACAGGTAGAGGTAGCTTGTTTCTGGGAGGACAAATGCAGAAAGAACTAGAAATCTAGGGTCCAGTCCCATCATATCTATGTATTTTTTTTTCTAAAAATATATATTTATTTAAAGATTTTATTTATTTATTCATGAGAGAGAGAAAGAGAGAGAGAGAGAGAGAGAGAGAGAGAGAGAGAGAGAGGTGGAGACACAGGCAGAGGGAGAAGCAGGGAACCTGATGTGAGTCTTGATGTGGTCCCAGGACCCTGGGATCTCGACCTGAGCCAAAGGCAGACAGATATTCAACCACTGAGTCACCAGGTGCCCTAGAATTTAGGATATTGAGCTTGGATATAAAGTGCAAAGCATGACTGATGCCCAGAAATAGAGACTGGTATGAATGGTGGGATAAAGAGTCCAGCCTAGGGCTTAGGATCACTGGGGCCAGGGAGGACATGAGTTTTGGCTGACAGACAAATTCCAGACCTTTGAGCCCCTGACTAATATCCACTCAGGACTCATTTTCATTGGCTCAGGCAGAGTAGGGCTCACTGATTGTTGTTCTTTAGGACTTGCACCTGCCCATGGCCAGTTGTGGGCTCTGTAAGCCTGAGGAGGCATAGGGACAGTTGGTCTTTGCAATGCCAAGAACAATATCATGGAAATTTGTTCCACTTGTGTTGGGCAGTTTGCACAATGCCACGTGACTAGTCACAATTGAATTAAACTAACAAGTCATTTGCACTTATTGAAGTATTATTCCAAATCTAGACATTGATCATTAAATTATTTGCTTAATTTGTTAATTTTCTAAGTTAAAAATTTAGATTGGATTTTGGCAGAATAGAAGAAATTCTAATAATTCATGGTCTCTGAAGATAAAATGAGAGGTAGTGAGTTCCTGAAAACGAAGAATTCAAGCATTCACTAGATGACCACTTGGCAGATGTGATGCTGGGGGATTAAATGAGTGACATTTATTTATTTATTTTTTTTAAATTTTTATTTATTTATGATAGTCAGAGAGAGAGAGAGAGAGAGAGAGGCGCAGAGACACAGGCAGAGGGAGAAGCAGGCTCCATGCACCGGGAGCCCGATGTGGGACTCGATCCTGGGTCTCCAGGATCCCGCCCTGGGCCAAAGGCAGGCGCCAAACCGCTGCGCCACCCAGGGATCCCAATGAGTGACATTTAAAAGTCCCTTCTAATCCTAAAATACCATCTAAGTCAGGATAATGTAAAAATATCTAGACTTCACAGACATTATTTTCCCTTATTGAATACCTGGCTTCTTTTAGATTTTAGAAAAATACTTATTAATTAGAAAAGAGATATTAAAAAGGGATAATTTTTGTTAAGCATGCTTGGCCATTTTAAATTAATTTCTTCAATTTAAAATCCCCTTAATGCACTGATTACTTATTAGATAAACCAATAATCTTCTATGATTTGCAGTGAATTGCAAATTTATGCATAAATATTTAGATATTACACATAGTCCTATCCATTGAGGATCCTTTTTTTTAAAGCATAAAATCCATACTGATATATTTTATTACAAAGTTGTTTATTTTAATACTGGAGTAAACTCAAAATCTGTCTTCTAGTTATACTGAATTTCAATGGCCTTGTAATTGCAATTAAGCTCACAGTTTTCAATGTTCTTTTAGAAGGGCCTATCTGCTTTTAAGATGTGTTTTGCCCTAGGTAATGCTACCACCCAACCTCTGCTATGCCTGGCAGTCAATGAAGAAAAATGTTCACAAAATTAATATACGATTTGGAGTTGGTGTCTATGTCTAGGAGAGATATCCAATGAGAGCTTTTTCAACTTTAATGTTGTTACCTTCAGTATAAACCTAGAATCACATGCTTGAAGGGTTATTAGTAATAACTCTTATACCTCAGTTTACAGATGAGGAATTTGAGTCACAGTGATGTTGAGTTGCTTATCGATTCATTTATTGCACATAACAGTTCTGCTCCTTTCCCTTCAATTTGACCTTGACAGGTTGTTCATTTATTATTCTTTTAAAGAAAAGGAGATGGGTAAGATCACATACCTAATCAGTAGATGGGGGTCCTGCTACCTCTGCTTGTGATGCTGGACTATAGCCTGTCACAGTTCTTTTTTACATCCAAATTTATCTGATGACTACAAGGTGATGCAATCAAATCTTATTCATCTGAGGGTAGGTAAGATAAAGTTACAATATACCCATTCACTGCAAAATGGTGTCTGTAGGATTTGGAATTGTTGAAGATAGCTTTTTCCTAAAGTATTTATTAAATGTATGTGTGGTCTGTATTTTATAAATTAATAATATTTGATGCCCATCATATGCATTATAATATCTTGATATTTACAGCTTTCAGAATACTTAGTATTTTAAACATAGTTTACAGAGTGCCTGGGTGGCTCAGGTCATGATTTCTGGGTCCTGGGATTGAGCCTGGAGTTGGGCTCCCTGCTAAGCAGGGAGTCTGCTTCTTCCTCCACCTCTGTTCCACCCTGCTGCCTATGCTCACTCACTCTCTCTCTCTCTCTCAAGTAAATAAATTTAAAAAAACAAATGAACACAGACTGCTATTTATATAATACGATCTCACTACCTTGTAATAATTAGTATTGATGAATATTGACATATATAATTAGAATATTCAGGAACAGAAACTTGATAATGATTCAGGCCAAAAGTTATGCTCAGAATTTTAATTTCATAATGTTGCACACTATGAATAATTAAATTTATCTCTTTTGATCTCTATGTGTTGATCTTTAAAAATATTCTTAACGATATGCCTAAAGCTAGTGGTAAGCAGGAATTTTGATTGCAATCTTCTTATCTTGTGTCTTAAGAAGTCACTTTTCCAAAGAAAGACTATCTTTCTTACATTACTCTAAGCCCCAATGTGAGGATCCTGCAGTTTTTCCACTGCAATGGAGGAAGAGCTTCTAGGGTAGGGGATATGCTTTGAAGCCACTTTTGAGACTTCCATGACTGTGTCTATACTCACTGCTGGGCTCTTCACAACATGCTGTGTCTTCTAATCTTACAACATCCCTGAGATCTAAGGATTGCTTTATGATTACTATTCTACAAATGGGGAAACTGAGGTTTTGAGAGGTGAATTGTGTGCAAAAGCTGTTCAAAATCTCCCTTCTACCATGCTAGACTTCTTATTTATTATATTTCCTTGAGAGAGAGAGAGAGAGAGAGAGAGAGAGAGAGAGAGAGAGAATAAAAGCAAGATCAACAATGGCACTTTATATCCATGTAGCAGTTTAGAAATTTCTTTTTACTTCCTATCCCATTGTGTGTTATATGTGTATTACAGTGTTCTCTAGAGGACTGATGTGGTAATGATAATAGTAATATTTGTTAAAAACTTGCTCTATGGCAGGCACTGTGCTAAGTGCTTCATATACATTATCTCATTTCATCCTCACAGCAACCCTATGAAGTAGAAATTATTATCCTCGTTTTTAAGATGAGAAAATGAGGCTTAGAGAGATTAAATAGCTTGCCCAAGGTTACTGCTGTTTAAACCAAGCAATCTAACTGCAGATTCCAATCCCCTAACTGCTTTGCTCTGCTGCTTGCACTGTATGTAAGGCTCTTCTTTTTTTCCATCTTAATGTTTCTTCTCTTTATGAAGGAGTTAGGGGGGAATGACTTCTGCACTAGCACTCTGCTATTAAGCACTGCAGCTACTAACTAATGTCCTCAAACTTTAGTGTGCATAAGAATTATCTTGATTTTTTTTTTTAAGATAAATGGTACTCAACATTTCTGAAAATTTTATATTAATCTAATAATTATACAATTTAAGTGAATTAGTGTTGTTTAATGGGTAATGCCCTAAAATTAGAGATTGTCAACAAATGTCTAATAATCTCTTAATTAATTTCTTATATAAAAATAGATTTCATAAGGTTGATTGCTTTAAGCAAGTTATGTGGTTCCTTATCTTTGTAATTCATATAATCATAAGATATAATCAGAAAGTCTTTATTTTTATTTTGCTAGTTCATTAAATTTCTCCAGTGGCATTAGCTTGCCTGCTACTAGATGGAAATGTGGCCAATTCTATGGCTTTTCTGCTCTCTCAGGCTCCTACAGTGTCTGTAAGTGATATATGCAATCTTAATTAAGTAATCAAAAGTACATATTCCTATGTTTCGATAAACCCTTTCATCTTCATTCAAAATTATAATTATTTCCTCTACCTCAGTTGAAATCCAGATAGAGAGTGCGGGCTTTCCTTTCTATTTTACTGTTTCAGTGGTTCTTGTAGTATTGGCTCGTGGAACAGCAGTACCAGCTGGGAGGTTAGGAATATGAATTCTTTGGTCCTGCTCAGACTCAGAGTCAGAAACTCTGGGAATGGAGCCAGCAATGTGTGTTTTAACAGGTGCTCCAGGTGATGATACATGCTGAAAGCTAAAGTTTAAGAATCACTGCACCATGTGATACTTGCTTACCTCCTTATCCTTCTTAGTAACTTTAGCTTTTGTGGTCAGAGCAAAGGGGGGAGGGCATAGAAAAGGAGTCAGAAAGGTTGTTACTTCTATGGTGTTGTCATAGTTGGCCTTTTATTTTAGGACCTAGGACTTATTTAAAGTTGACTCATTCTCTGATGGCAGCTTTTTGAGAGGCCTCATTGAGAATACTAAAGCCCCTTTCTTTTCTGCCCCTTTTCCTCCCCACTCCTGTTCTATGTGACATGGAGTTTCTCTGTTGGGGTCTTATTGCCCTTTCATTTAGAATGGCTCCACAAATGCTTTGTTTGCTTTATTTACAGGGTACAATATTTTAAATTAAACAAATGAATTTATTCCTTTATGAGCAAGATTGTCTTTTCTCTTACTGACTTCCTGCTATTTTCCAAGTGTGAAAAGCCTATGGATTGATCTGTAACTACCTTGGTAGTATTTTTAGGCCTCTGAGTCCAAAGAATAAGATCTTGGAACCAAGCAGCAGTAGTAAACTAGATAGAACTTCCTGATTATTACCTAGGGCCTAGACCTCTTTTGTATACCACTGTACATCATTTTGGCCCCATTTTTTGTTCCAATTACAGCTATAGTGACCAGGTCCACACACACTTTGACCAGATTTATATAGTTATAACCTGACAGTGCCTCAACATGGGACAATTACTTCGTTTCCCATCTGAGTTTCTCTGACTCCCTATCATTTACAATCAACCAAAATAATGGAAGCAAAAGAGTTAATGCCCATGGGGCCATTCATAGCTAATAGGGATGTACTATATAGATAAACGCTTCTTTCTTTCAGTGCCAGGTGGGCAATTCTGAAGTGCATGTCCATAAAGCTTCCAATAACTTCCTACAGAACTGAGTAATTACTGCCCAACTAGGTAACATATCTTGGTATTGACTTTCCCTCCTTCCCACAGATCCTCCCTTTCCTCAATTCTATTTTCTGAGATTATTCTTCCTAAGTAAACTACTTGACTACAAGTCCTTTCTCTCAGGCTTTCAAGGAGACCCAGGCAAAGACACGTACCAATGCTAATCTTAAGTCATTTTTCCATCTCTTGAAGATTGGTACAAATATGAAGATTTAAGGTTATAAATTCATATAAAATTGGGGTTGTCTACAAGAGGGAATGCCTGTGTTTTGTTGGCTTCAACTGAGTAATTTGCACCAAACATTGAAATTGCCCATAAGTAATTCATGATTGTGAGTAATTAAATACCACAAATCTCCCATCTTTTCTCAGAGGCAGAGGACTGGCCTGGATTACTTCTTTAAAAAACATTGAGGATTTCAGTGACAATTTTATCAGAGGGAAGCACTTGATTTTGGCTCAGGAAGGTTTTCAGACATCATTTGGAGGCAGCCCAGGTGGCTCAGCAGTTTAGTGCCGCCTTCAGCCCAGGACTTGATCCTGGAGACCCGGGATCGAGTTCCCCATCGGGCTCCCTGCATGGAGGTTGCTTCTCCCTCTGCCTGTGTCTCTGCCTCTCTCTCTGTGTGTCTTTCATGAATAAATAAATAAAATCTTAAAAAAAAAAAGACATCATTTGTCTGGGTTCATAAGTAGCTATACATTAGAAGGATGCCTTATAGAATGCTTTAATTTAAAAGTGAGATATTCTTTTTTTTAAGATTTATTTATTTATTTATTTATTTATTTATTTATTTATTTATGTAATAGAGAGAGAGAGAGAGAGAGAGAGAGAGAGAGAGAGAGAGGCAGAGACACAGAAGGAGGAGAAGCAGGCTCCATGCAGGGAGCCCGATGTGGGACTCGATCCCGGGACTCCAGGATCAGCCCTGGGCCAAAGACAGGTGCCAAACCGCTGAGCCACCAGGGATCCCCAAAAGTGAGATATTCTTAACTCGATTCAGTTTTCCTAGATGACAATGATGCCAATGTCATTTCTACCTGGTGCAGTACACAGGAAGAACCATACAAATGTTTTCCCTTTCTTAACCTCCAAAACTCCCATAGTTGCATTATGAACTAGTCTAGTGCTTCCTAAAAACTGCTTTATGGACTGGCTATAGCAAAATCACTAAGGAAGCTTTTTTAAAAATACATGCTTCTGAGTTCTATGTTTGGAGATTTGAATTGGTTTTGGAGTTTGGGCAGTGATGGGCTGGAACTGGCCTTTCTTGGCTTATGAGAGCCTATTGTGCACCTCGCTTTCTAACTCCACATTGAGTGCCTTCACATTGGTAGCTTGAAATCAATCCTAGTGAGAGTACTGATACTATGGAAACTGGCAAATACTGTAAAATAAGTATGCCCCCCTTAACCGCCCCCCCCCCCCGGCCAAGCTGGTGTCAAATATTTACCAGCACATAACCGGATTGGGCCCCAGGACTCAGTGTAACCTCTCTTTCAAGTAAGAAATCTATTTTTTAGAAATGTACATGTTTTTTATTTCTGACTTAATATGAGCTGTACACATGACAGTACTATTAGCACTTTATCAGATTTTCTTATAAATATAATTTTTAGGTATATCTGTTAACCTTTTTAATTTAAAATACTATTACTGAAATTGTTTAATAAAAACACCAATTTGACTTGTGCTATAGCAACTAATATAAATGACCTCTTCTTTGGCACCTCATTGGGTTTTCTAAAGGAAAACCAGTCCATGTTAATTTAACTCCCGGTGTGATATTGTGCTACAAAATTAAAATATTTATCTGGTTTGGTTTAATCAGTTTTTAGAATAATTGTTTTAACAGAAAATTGGAGTATCATTAGTCTCCTGAATATTATAATTTAACAAATGATTACTGTGCTAAACCAAATGGTTACCATGGCAAGAATTTATTTGGAGTCTCGAGGTAGGAGGGGTGTTCCATTAGAGAGAGATTCCTATTTCTCTTCCCCATTGGTACCTAATTGCTAAGCATTAAACACAGTGAGGTTGGAGAATTCAGTACATATTTACAAAGAGAACAATGATTCTCAACACAATGCCTGGCATTATGATTTAAAGACTAGTTAAGGTCATCAAACCATTGCCAACAGAGTTTATCCTGATAAATCTGAAATAAAAAAAACACAACTTGGCTTTATTTATTTTTTCTTTTTTTAAAAGACTTTATTTATTCATGAGAGAAAGAGAGCGAGAGAGAGAGAGAGAGAGAGAGGCAGAGACACAGGCAGAGGGAGAAGCAGGCTCCATGCAGGGAGCCCAACGTTGGACTTGATCCCGGGTCTCCAGGATGAGGCCCTGAGCTCAAGGGGGTGCTAAACCTCTAAGCCACCTGGGCTGCCCCACAACTTGGCTTTAACACAAAAGGGGAAATGCCAACACAGTTTTTTTTTTTTTTCACAGTTTAGTTTTAACACAAAAAATTTTTAACACAAATTTTTCAATGTGGTATATACAGTATTCTGAAAATTAAATTACATGTGAGGAAACATGCATTCTGGCCTCAGTTTCATCATTTCCTACTTAAGCACCATTGGTGAAGTCACATAATCTTTCTTAGTCTCCATTCTTTATTCTTGAACTACTCTATTTATATCACTGAGCTTAGTCTGAGGATCAAATGAGATAAATGCGTGAGCAATTTGAATACATTATTCTTCAAATGTAAGAAATCATCAATATTAGTTTGTTTCAAAGACTTAGGAAGGACATTATCTTTTATTAAATGTGATTCAATCTAATCACATATATATCTAGTGTTGATAAATTCCTTGTCAGAACTTTATATGACTGAAAGAGTCTTAATTTGTCATTGATAGGTATGGTTACCTTCTTTTGGATGTGATCTTAATGATTATGAATGAATTTTCAAAATTTAAATACATTTTATATATACATATATTATTTTGCAACTATTTTATGGAATAACAGTATGTTATGTTGCTTAAAATATTTCTATCTCATGTGAATGTGGTAGTATAAATAAGGAAAACACTGTGGACTTTCTACTATGTCAAAAGAAATATGTTTATATTAGCCTTGCTTTTTTTTAGATGAAAAGGCTAATTAGGCTTAGAAGTAGCAACACTCCTCTAAGTCTTAACAACTATAAAATGATAAAGCTAGGACTCAGAAGTTGTTCCACTTCAAACTCAAACCACTTATCTCATTTGATCCTCAGACTAAGCTCAGTGATATAAATAGAGTAGTTCAAGAATAAAGAATGGAGACTAAGAAAGATTATGTGACTTCACCAATGGTGCTTCAAACTCAAACCCAAGTCCAAACTCTGAACCAAAATTAAAATCTGACTTTATTTTCACCTTATTCTCCTTTTCTTCACTCAGTTAAAGTGCTTGTGTATCTACATCTAGAACAAGTGGCCCTCTTAGATAAACAAGATTCTTGGTTAAATAGGTTAATTATGATAGTTCATAGTTGGAAGCAATCAGAGTCTGTTGTCCCTGTGTTTAACAGTGGCTGCAGACTATCTAATATCCCGCCAGCCTATGATTTCTGTAAATCACATTCATAGTAATTTATAACTGTAATAAATGTTTTTCTCCCACTGAATCCAGATTTGAAGATCAAGTGGAAATTTCCTCCAAAGAACACTATTATTTGTTTTATTAGAGAAAAGTATTAATAAACACAAATTTGAAATTACTTCTGAATGCCTAGGCATTTTTGTTATTTATAATCCCCAGAAAAGCCATAAATATCCATTTTGCAGATAAGGAAAGTGAGGCAGAGAGTACCTCATGTGAAGATCACACAGGTGCTAAGTGGCAGTGGTGGTATTCAAACTCTGTCTGGTTCCTGAGACTCTCAGGCCCATCATTTTCTTTCTAACATATGGTTGTGAAATACCCAGGGGGTCCTATAAAGGAAAGTTTACAATGTGACCATATATAACTTTGAAAAATTGTCATACTTCAGAATCACAAGGTTTCATGTGCAAATCCAAATTTGTAGTTTTTCTGGAAGGTCTGGAACAAGGACTGGGAGAAAGTACCTTCTACTCCCTTTAGGATAGAGCCTGGGCTCTCATTTTACTACCTCCCCTATCACTTCTCTTGTCATCAGCCACATTACCTGACTTTGTAAGAGTTAATCATCTCTGGATTCTATTGTGATTTCAAAAGCTTTGTTGAGGGATCCCTGGGTGGCGCAGCGGTTTGGCGCCTGCCTTTGGCCCAGGGCGCGATCCTGGAGACCCGGGATCGAATCCCACGTCGGGCTCCCGGTGCATGGAGCCTGCTTCTCCCTCTGCCTGTGTCTCTGCCTCTCTCTCCCTCTCTCTGTGTATCTCATGATAAATAAAATATTTAAAAAAAAAAATAAAATAAAATAAAAGTATTTAAAAAAAAAAAGCTTTGTTGACTGAGGGAGAAAAAGTTAGGCCTGGGCTATTCTTATGATTAATTGATAAATTGGGGACAGAGCTGTTATAGTTCCCAAAATAATGTATTTTAGTTCCAAACCAGGGCCTTCTCAGATGATTAATACTCTAGGCTTTTCTTATGGAATTGTAATTGACTGATATAAGCCACTTATTAAAGTTTTGATGTTACTCAAATTGTGTCAGTATAATTTTTAGGATATCTATAACCTGGGACTTAAGGTGGTAAAGAATGATGCTTGTATTGGGGTCTCAAAATTATAAGATTATACATTTTGTTTGGAAATAAACATTCTAAAGGTAGGAGGTAGGTTGGACAGGAAACACTAGCATCTTTTTTATTATCATGTGATTTATAAAATATCATGTAATCCTAAAAATAGGTCTTCAGATCATTACTTAGGTAGTATAAGCATTTTCTTATAGCTAGAGGATTTTATAGTTCATCTCCCATAGAAAGGACAAGTTTTCATATTCAGGGAATTTGAGTTTTCTAATTAAAAAGTGAAACAGAGTTGTTCTAGAGTTAAAAAAAATTGAAGAAAATACACCAATGATTTAAAATATCTATTTTGTTGGGTGCCTGGGTGTCTCAGTCCATTAAGTATCTGACTCTTGGTTTCTGCTCAGGTCATGATCTGTGTTGTGGGATCAAGATTCATGCTCAGTGGAGTTGGCTTGAGATTCTTTTCTTTGCCTCTCCCTCTGCCCCTTCCCCTGCTCATACCTAGGCACACACACTCTCTCTCTCTCAAATAAAATATATAAATAAAATCTTAAAAGATATATCAATTTTGCGAACATTTATGAATGGTGTTTCTTAAGCATATCAAAGTTTTAAGTAAAATCTTATAGAAAATTTTACTTATGCATAGGCAGTCAGAAAATATATTTCAAGTTGAATGGGGGTGGGGAAATATTCTTTCTAATACTTGAAGTTAGTGTTACTTTTTATAGGACAGTTTTCTCAGAAATTAACTACAAATGTAGTCCAAAATGTTTAGATCATTAATAATAGTTTATTTCTTAATATGGTAATTTATTTTATTTTTATTTTTTATTTTTCTTGAAGATTTTATTTATTTATTCATGAAAGACAGAGAGAGAGAGGCAGAGACATCGACAGAGAAAAGCAGCCTCCATGCAGGGAGCCTTATGTGGGACTGGATCTTGGGACTCCAGGATCATGCCCTGGGCTGAGGCAGGTGCTAAACCACTGGGCCACCCAGGGATCCCTTTAATATGCTAATTTATATAAAAGAATTTGTAAGTTTAAAAACAATAAGCAAGCATAGGGCAGTGTTATTATTTGGGCATTTACTGACCCTCCCCCACAATCAGTAAGTTTTTCCCAATTTCATATTATGACTCTAGCACTATTAGGTACTGTGGAGAATTTATAAAAACATTTTTGAATATTCATTATGAATAACAAATTGGTTCATAATTTAAAAAAATGTACAGGGCAGCCTGGGAGTCCCAGTGGTTTAGCCTGGGGTGTGATCCTGGGGACTCAGGATCCAGTCCCACATTGGGCTCCCTGCACGGAGCCTGCTTCTCCCTCTCTCTCTCTCTCTCTCTCTCTCTCTCTCTCTCTCTCTCATGAATAAATAAATAAAATCTTAAAAAAAAAATAAAAAAAAATTAAAAAATGAACATGGTGAAAAAATACCATGAAAACTATTATTTCATCTCTATTCTCATCCCTAGAGTTAACAGTCATTATTACCTGTTTCTTGTGTATTGTTATGCAGATATTTTATGCAGATACATGCAAAGTGGTGTTATTCTCCCCCCACATTCCTGTTGTATAGGCTGCTTTATATACAACATGGTAGTATATCCTATACATAGTTCTGAATCTTGCTTTTTCACATGCATGTCTTGAAGATTATTCCATAGCCCAAGTAGCAAATTGTTGTCATCTTTTTTTTTTCCTCTATGGCTGTAAACTATTTCTATTTTTAGGTGCTTTATAATCTATTTTACCAGTCATCTTTTATTTAAGTAGTTTCCAGTTTTACTATTATAAACCAAGTTGCAATGAATAACCTTTTATATAGGTCTTTTGACATATTAAATAACTATGTCTTTAAGAAAAATTCCTTGAAGTGGAGTTGGATTAAAAAGTATGTACTGCTATAATTTTGAAAGATATTGCCCAATTACCCTCCATAGAGATTGTGCCAGTTTACACTTTGACTAGCAGCATACAGAAATGCCTGTTTCTCCACTACCTGGCCAAACAGCATTATTATTTTTTTGTATTTTTGCCCATCTGATAGGTGAAGAATGGTATCTTAATAGTTTTAATTTTCATTTTTTTTTAATCTTTAAAAATTTTCATTTTTTAATTCTTGTTCATGTGATTGGGAGTTAGTATGCTTCATTTTCCATGAACTGTCTATGTTGTCTGTTTTTCTTTTGGGTCAAATAGTAGGCGTTTATTGTTTATTGGTTTGTGATATGAGTTGCAGATATTTATCCCAGCTTATCTTTTTCCTCTGCCAGTGCTTATTGTAGTTTTTGCTGTGAGGATTATTATTAATTTTTTTATGTTGTAGAATTTATCAATCTTTTGATTTATAGCTTTTGTGTCATATTTAAATAGGCCTCTTCTATACCAAGATTATAAAACACTTCTCCCAGGTTTCTTCTAATACTTTTATGCTTTCATTTTTACAATTAAATCTTTGATTCATTTGGAATTTATCCTGATATAGAATATGAGATATAGCTCTAATGTTATTTTTTTCTAGACAGCTACCCAATAGCATTTATTGAATAATCCATCTTCAGTGGTTTGAGATGCCGTGTTGCTACCTTTTGTTATATTAATAATTATGGAGAGCATACTATGAATCAAGTGTTGTGTTAGGTACTATGGCAAAATTTAAAAGTGTAATATAGTTCTTGCAGCCAGAAATTACTATCTAGGTATAGCAACAAACTCAAGGAAACATTCATGGAAAAAAAAATTAAATAGTGGGTTGTATCAAAGCAGGTTTTATGGAGGGGCAGGCATCAGTTCTTTCCTGACAGTTACAAATGGAATTAGAGAATAGGAACACACAAAAGAGAAATAGGGGGAGAAAAGAAATGGAAAATACCTCCTTATACTCATTATCCAAAAGTTATCCTAAGTTACAGGGAGACTGCATGTTGATTAGCAAATATTAAATGTGAGTATATTTCTGGATGGCAAACACTTTTATTTTTAGAAACACATTTATGATATCTAAGGTGAAAATTATCATTATAAGATACTGTTGATTTCTTAAATTCTCCCTTTTTAATTTAAGTGTAAGAACAAAGGTTTTTGTAGAAAATGGCTTCAATCTCAATTACCACTGTCAGAATAGGCATCTTGTTAGTTTATTTGGAGTGATTTGGGTGTGTCTGAATTGTTTCCTATTGTATTTTCTTTTTTTTTAAGATTTTATTTATTTATTCATGAGAGACACAAAGAGAGAGGCAGAGACGCAGGCAGAGGGAAAAGCAGGCTTTCATTCAGGGAGCCTGACATAGGACTCGATCCCAGGTCTCCAGGATCACGCCCTGGGCTGAAGGCAGCGCTGAACTGCTGAGCCACCCGGGTTGCCCCTCATTGAATTTTCTTGCCTGTTTAATATTGAATCTCTTTGTGTGAAATTTGCCATGCTGGACTTTGTTACTTTAAGTTCTTTAACAATGAGACATTTAGGAACCTCTGTAGTTCATAATATAGATACAGTAGACCCCCACCCCCACCCCTTTCCTGTGGTTTTGCTTTCTGTGTTTCAGTTATCTAAGGTCAACTGTAGTTGGGGGCAGATGATCCTCTTTCTGATGAATCGTCATCAGAAGGTCAATGGTAGCCTAACATTAAGTTGCAATTCCTCTATCATTCCACCTCACTTCATTGCATCATGTAGGCATTGTATCATCTCATATCATCACAAGAATGGAAAGTATAGTACAGTAAGATATTTTATTAAAGATATTTTAAGAGAAAGAGACCACATTCACAGTAACAAAAGTTATCATATATTAAGTTGTTACATTTTAGTAGTCATTGTTGTTAATCTCATCCTATGCTTAATTTACAAATTAAACTTTACTATAGGTGTGTATGTATACACACACACACACACACAGGGAAAACAGTATATACAGGCTTTGATACTATCAGCTGTTTCAGGCAGCCACTGGGGGTCTTGAAATGTATCCCCCATGGATAAAGAGGGACTACTGTACATATATGCTCTTTTTTTGTTTGTAGTTTTAAAATGGAATATTAAAGAAATGAAATATAATTCACACGCCATAAAATTCACCATCTTAAGGTGAATAGTTAAGTGGTTTTGAGTAAATTCATGAGGTTACCATCACTACAACTTAATTAAAGAAATTGCCATTACCCCAAAGTGAAACCTTGTATGAATTATTACTTTCCAATATCCCTACTCCCTAGTTCCTGTCAACTACTAATCTACTTTCTGTCTCTATGAATTTACCTTTTCTGGATATTTCATATAAATGGAATCATATAATATGTGGCCTCTGTTTGTTTCCATTACCATAACAATGTTTTGAGGTTCATCCATATTGTGGCATGTATTAGTGCTTTAATCTTTTGTGACTAAATAATATTCCATCGTGTGGATATACCACATTTTGTTTATCAGTTGATGAACATTTGGGTTCTCTGTTTCTTTCTATTATGAATAAAGCAGCTTTTATAATATTGTAGCTTAAATAATGAACATTTGTATATAAGTTTCTTTTTCTTCTTTTTTTTCTTAGATTGAGAGAGAGCATGAGGGAGGGGAGTGGCAGAGAGAGAGGGAGAGGGGGAGGGGGAGGGAGAGGGGGAGAGAGAGAGAGAAAGAGTATTTTAAGGAGAATGCAGGACTTGATCTTCCAACCCTGAGACCATGACCTGAGCTGAACTCAAGAGTTGGATGTTTGAGCCACCCAAAAGCCCTATAAACAAGTTTTTGTGTGGACATATGTTTTCATTTCTCTTGGATATATATACCTAAGAGTGGAATTACTAGGTCCTATGATAACTCTATGTTTAAATTTTTGAGGAACTGCCAACTGGTTTCTGCATTGGCCGCACCATTTTACATTCCCACCAGCAATATTTGAAGGTTCGAATTCTTCAAATCTGCCAACACTCATTATTTTCCATTTTGTAAATTATAGCTATTCTAGTGTGTGTAAAGTGATATATCATTGTGGTTTTGATTTGTACTTCCTTGATGATGAATGATAATGATGTTGAGCATCTTTTCATGTGCTTTTTGCTATTCATATATCTTCTTTGTGGAAGTATCTGTTTAAATCCTTTGGCCATTTTTGAATTGGGTTGTTTATCTTTTTCATCATTTAGTTGTAGGAGTTCTTTATAGATTCTGGAAACTAGAGCCTTATTAGGTATATGATTTGCAAATATTTTCTCCCATTGCTGAGTTGTTTGTTTGCTTTCTTATCACTTTTGACAGACAAGTTTTAAAAAAATTTTCATTAAATTTTTAATTCATTTATTTTATTATTATTATTATTATTATTTAGAGAGGGAGAGAGTGAAGTGGGGGAGGGCCAGAGAGAAGGGGAGAAAGAGAATCTTAAGCAGGCTCCAAAGCCAGCATGGATCCTGACGTGGGGCTCGATCGTTCTCACAAACCTGAGATCATGATCTAAGCTGAAATCAATAGTCAGATGATTGAGCCACCCAGATGCCTCTCATTATTTTATTTTAAAATGAATCCAGATTATCTATTTCTTCCTGGATTGCATACACTTTTGATGATATCTAACAAACTTTCACTTAACTTGAAAGATTGCCTAATTTGTGAAGATTTACTCCTGTGTTTTATCAAGAGTTTTGTGGTTTTAGCTCTTATGTTAGGACTTTGATGGATTTGAAGTTTTTTATAATATAGCATGAAGAAGGCATCCAAGTTCACTGTTATGTATACCAGTTGTCTCACCACCATGTGTTGAAAAGACTATTCTTTCCTCATTGAATGTTTCTGGCATCCTTCTTGAAAATCAATTGATCATAGATGTAAGGTTTTACTTCTGAACTCTCAATTCTATTCCATTGATCGTATTGTAATACTACCTAGTCTTGATTACTATAGTTTTATAATAGTTTTTGAAATCAGGAAGTATGAGTCGTCTGGCTTTGTGCTTCTTTTTCAACACTGTGTTTTTGGCTACACTTGAGTGGCTTGTACTTCTATATAACTTTTAGGATCAACTTGTCCATTTCTGCAAAAATAGAAAGCTGTAATTTTGACAGGCATTGAATCTTTAAACCTACTTGCAGATTGTTTCCAAAGAAGCCAATTTTACTATTTTTTAAAATATGTAAATGTTCTCACAGTTCTATATATATATTTTTTAACATTTGACCTAAATTTTAAAGCTAACATTTATTTACTTATAAAGCTAATATTGAAATTATTTCCCTAAATACGAATTTAGTGGTCTTTCCCGATAACGACCATTATCACATGATTATTTTTTCTTGCCCTTCTACTGGGAGACTATTCTGTCTGACTCATCCTATAAGGATGATGATGGTGATGTTAATGGTGCTGATACTTCTGACAATGACTATGATGGAGAAGATAATCATTTTCACTTCCTGAGGGTGATTATATACCAAGTTCCTTGCACATTTTATATAATCCTCCAAATAACCTAGGAGGCAGATAAAAGCATCACAAATGTGTAGGTGAGAAACCTGAGAGTGACTTGATAGGGAAATTGAGATTCAAGAAGTTATAACTTTCTTAAGGCCTCAGAGAGCTGGTAAAAGCAAAGCTGGGATTTGAAAACATTTTTGTCCCCCATTACTCTGTTTTCTTTCCATATAAGACTTTACTGTACAAAAACTTCAGACCATTGCACACTATCAGTGGGAGATTTGACTTCTTATTATTAGCTATTAATATTAGCAAACAACAAGGGTCAGAGTCAACAGGGTTAATTCCAGCCACCATGCATGTGCCAGAAGAAAGTAGGAAAAGCCTCTTAAGCTAGAAATACCTCTCAGGGGAAGAACTGATCTAGAGATTTAAGTTTAGTGAAAGAAAACTCACTCTGGTGGGAAATATTAGTATTTGGTAATTATGAGTCTTTTATAAGCCAGAGTTTGCCGGCAGAGTATTCATTAAGTACTTCTGGATATTGGGAAAGGGAGTCACACTTGTAAGGTTTGATAATGAACAATTCATTATTTCTTCAAATTTTTTTTGTAGTAATGCAAATCCTCAATCATTACTTCCTATAATGAAACATATCAGATGTCGCCATCTTTTAAATCATTGGCTGCAAGAGACTCCTGGAGCTGGAGTTTTCATTAATGTTAGCAGGGTGGCAATCTGTAAAAGCCAAGAAGAAACAGAATCTGGAGTATGTGTTAGGTGATGACCAGTTTTATGCTAATGAGAATGGGATTGTGCTGTGTGGGAAATCTTAAATTCCTGAGAATTGTAGGAAGACCTCATCAGTTATTTCTAGCCTGGTTTCTTTTGTCTTATTTCTCGGTGCCTCAAGTATTTTCTTGCATTTCCCTAATGTTCCTGCTTTCTACTTGGGCATAATGCAGATTTGTGTTTTTTATTCTCCAGTAGAGAAGTGTAAGTGTTTCATGTACAGCATTATTGATAAAGGGGTAGCAACCAAACTCTGAGTCTATGGTAGCTCCTACCCATCGCTTTCCTATGTATAAGAAGTCAAAGGATTATTTTATTATTATTTTTTTTAATTTCTGACTAAGATGGAGAGAGAAGAACCAGATTTACCATCTAAAACAACCCAAACAAAGACCAAATATAGGTAACATTGCTTTCAAAGATAGTGAACATCAGGTAACAAGGGACAGTAATCCAGAGTGGCAGAAAACAAATGAGGTAAGCCCTATTATTGGCCTAGTTTACTACATTAAAGGAGTCAATTACAAAAAATATAAGTTAGCTTGAAGTTATTTCATCACTTACTGATGATTCTTTTTTAAATATTCCTTTTCGGGATCCCTGGGTGGTGCAGCAGTTTAGTGCCTGCCTTTGGCCCGGGCGGGCGCGATCCTGGAGACCCGGGATCAAGTCCCGCGTCGGGCTCCCGGTGCATGGAGCCTGCTTCTCCCTCTGCCTGTGTCTCTGCCTCTCTCTCTCTCTCTCTCTCTCTCTCTCTCTCTCTGTGACTATCATAAATAAATAAAAATTAAAAAAAAATTAAATATTCCTTTTCTGTGTTTCATGTTGGAAAGTTCTTTTGGTATGTCTTCAAGATCACTAAATTTTTCTTCTTCAATGTTTAATCTGTTATTAATCCATTATTTTTTTGCCTTAGATATTATGAATTTCACCTCTAGAAGTTTGCTTTGGGCCTATATTTATATCTACTTAGCTCTTTGAATATGTGAAATACAGTTATAATAACTTTTATGATAACTCTGTAATCCAGGTTAATTTTTTTCTTTTGAATTTATTTAAAATTTTAACTCTCAGTTTTTTATTTTCCTAGAACCTAGAAAACAAAACACTTTTAGATGATCATGTTTTATTCCAGAAACATACAGTCTTACCAGCTAATTCATAAAAAGGCTATTTTCCAAAGGCACATCTAAATAATTGTAACAGTAGTTTTTTTTAGGCATTTCAAAATGTGATCAGTAAAAATACACAATTATTGATAAAGTTTTTGTAATGATAGTTCCATAATTTAAGAAAAAAAGCAATTTCTATTAAAGAATACTTGAGTATACGGTGAACAAGGAAAATAAAATGTTATAGTTTGAAGAGATTACCAAAACCAACAAACATATCTCCCTTTTTCTGTATCTCCTACATTAATATGCCTAGAAGCTTTTGTATTTGCTATTTTTATTCACTTTTTCTTGGAAAGCTTTATCCAGATATTTGCATACCTACTGCATTTTCAATCTTTGAAATCTTGGTCTAAATGCTTTTCCAAGGCCTTCCCTGACTACCTCCAGCTAGAATACTTCCCCACTTACTCTAATGCCAAAGTTTTTTCTCTCCATGTTATGTTATCATCTTCATAGTCCTTATAAGTAGCTGAAATAATTTAATTTATATATTTATTGTTTCTGTTCTCACACCAGAATATAAGCTCCTTGAAGGTAGTCATTTTTTTAAACCCAAATAGTCTTATATTAAAGGTTTTAAAAATTTCTTTGACTAATCGTGACTAATTATATGACTGTTTTCTTAATATATGCCTGAATTTGTTCTCCATTTTACTTTATTTTGGCATATGATTACTTTTTCCTCTTTTTTTTTTTTTTTTTTTTTTATAAACTTAGGTTCTTTGTAAGGATTGTCTCTGACAATCCTTGTTGCTTTATGGTCAAGAATCGCAGGTGTTCAATTACACAAATAAGCTTTGCCATTAGAGAATTTTTCCTAAGCTATATAAACAGCTGTGTTTCTCTTCATTTTTAAATTAATGATGGACTCCCTGTGCTAGTTTATATTGCTTTGAACTTTTGTAACAAAATTTCACCATTATTTTTTCTTGTCTATTTTGCCTTGCCAGTTAGATCATAAGCTACCTGGGGCACGAGACATATTCAGCCCACTGGATACCTATAGTGTTGAGTAGAGTGATTGAGCAGGCTGTTGAGCTACTCGTTAAACTCTAAGTTGTTTTCACTGCAAATTAAAGAGAAGAAAGCCAAATCAATGTTATTAATAATGATTATAATGTCTCTTTAACAAACTTGGTGAAATAAGGTTGTTGACATCATTTCTTCAAATATGGTTCATTACAAGTCTTTTTAAATCAGCCCTTTTCATTATTTGAAAACTATTATTCCTGTTATCATGATGATAACGGCATGGTCTTTAACAGGTTTCCCTATAAAATTCAAAGCCTTCCAGGGTGCCTATAAAATAAAAGAAATTTGGTATGGAAAGAATGTTTTACTTTCTTTAAAAAAATAAAAAGCACACAAGTGGAAGTTTTAACTTCTAGTTGAGTTAAGATCTTAGTAGAGTTAAATGCATAAGTAGGTAAATATTCTTTTGGGAAAATCTGGTAGAAAATTATTATTTTTTTGCTAATTGAAAGAGATATGTTGCAGTATTTGTGATATGCTGAATTTATTTGCAGTGTTTATAATATCTCTCATGTATTTTATGGAAGTAAGAGCTTTAGTATGTGTTTATCAAATTAAAAATTGCCTCTGAGATTGTTCATTCTGTTTCCTAAATTTTATCACTGATTATAGATACAAGGCACTTCTATCATTTATTTTAAAGACTGTTTATTAACTTGTCTTTAGGCTAACTCAGATTGCATATTGCTAAGAAATTAAGTGCTTTGGACAATCAGTAATTTGCATAATTATTGTTTTGGAGATAATTCTGTAGGGAATAGTCTGCTTCTATGAATATTTATAAAGTATCTGATTTATAAGCATAAAAACAATGAGTATAAGGTATTGTTATCTACTTGTTTGAAAGATAATAAAATATCTACAGATAACAAATGTAATATCTTTGATATGGCTTAAATGACTTCATCAGTATCATATAACAGAAAAAAAAGGGGTAAGGGGAAATTTTCCATTATTTGTCTTATTCTCTTACTTTCAGAACAGTCCCTGAAATACTCATTATAGTACTTTCTTCTGAGTATATGTATTCATGTATGATAATATATATGTAAAATGTATATATGATAGACATCATATTATGAAGAATAAGAATCTAGATTAAGGTTTGGCAAATTTATTGTCTGTGGGTTGAATCGGCCCACTGCCTATTTTTGTGAATAAGGTTTTATTGGAATACAACAATACTCATTTACTTGTGTATTATCTGTTGGTACTTTCATGCTATAATAGCATAGTTGAACATGGCCTGCAAAGCTATGCCCTTTCAGAAAAAATGGCAGCTTCTGATCAGCTGACCCTCATACTTTAGGAGCCCTATGTTATTGTATTTTTTAAAAGATTATTTATTTATTTATTTATTCATGAGAGACACAGAGAAAGAGAGAGAGGCAGAGACATAGGCAGAGGGGGAAGCAGGTTCCATGCAGGAAGCCCGATGTGGGACTTGATCCCCGAAGTCCAGGATTACACCCTGAGCCAAAGGCAGATGCTCAACCACTGAGCCATCCAGGTGTCCATATGTTACTGTATTTTTAAGAATTCCATTCTCTATATGTTTTTCTTCCTAACATATGTGACTGCTGAATAGAGCCTGCGGGTTATCAGCTTAAACATGATCCAAGAAGTCTTTTGATCCTTACCTTTCACTTATATTTATAAGCATTAAAAGTAGAGATATATAAAACACATTAATGCAGAAATCAAAGATTCTGCCATAAAATCATCTAAATTCTGCCAATGAGTTTTAAATATCTAGGACTTATCTAATTAATATATCTTGGAAACTGAGAACAAAACTTAGCATACTCTTGATTGTACTGTTACCCTTCAAAGCCACTTCTTCTATTGCAAGAAGAGTAGTTTCCAGGTATTCTCCTTCATTTTACTATTGAGGACAAATGAGGAATAGTTCCAATAAAACTATAAACATACTTTATATCTTTATATCTTGATTTAAAGGCTTCTAGTTCCCATGCAAGTACTGGGCAAATGATCTCTAAGTTTTCCTTTCAATTTTAAAATTTTGTGATCTTTTTTCTTTTTGTGTGTGTGTGTTTTTTTTTTTTTTGTGTGTGTGATCTTTTTTCAAATGATCATAAGCATTTCTCAAATGAAACCAAATATACTCTCTTAAGGAATCAATTTAGTTTATTGTTAGTAATAAAAGTAGATCTTTTTCATAAGCTCATTCTATTTAGAATCAAGCCATAAGAAAGTAACTGCAAAAGAAGAGCTAAATAAATGGAAAGATATACCATATTTTTAGATTGGAACTCAGTATTAAGATATCAATTCTTTACAAAGTCTGTAGATATAGTAAAAACCCAAACAAAATCCCAATAGCTTTTTTTTTCTTTTTTGGTAGGAAGTGGCAAATTCATTCTAAATTCCTACAGAAATGCCTTCCTCCCCCAATCTTGAAAGGATCAGTGTTAAAGAACTTACATCACCCACTTGATTTAAGACTTATTAAAACTAAAGTAATGAAGATAGGTGTGTTATTGGCATAGGAATTGGCAGATAGATTAATTGAATAGAACTTGAACACATATATGGTCAGTTGATATTGGGCAAATGCACAAAAAAGCACCTCAATAAAAGAGGAAAATCTTTAACAAATGGTCTAAAACAAGTAGAAAATGAATCTTTACTCCTATCTCACATGATAAAAATTAATTCAAGATGTATCATAGATTTATTTTATTTTATTTTATTGTATCAGATTTAAATTTGAGAGCTAAAACAACATTTCTAGAAAAATAATATAGGAGAATATTATTGTGGCTTTGGATATTTGAAAGTTTTTTTTAAAAAAAAAAATTACTAAATTTTTTTAAAGTAAGCCCAATGTAGGGCTTGAACTTATAACTCCAAGATCAAGAGTCGCCTGCCCTACTGACTGAGCCACCCTGGTACTCTCTATTTGGAGATTTCTTAGCAAGACAACCCCCCCACCACCACCAAAAAAAAAAAAAAAATCCTATCACAAAAGGGAAAAATATAAGTGAATTGGATTGTGTAATAATTAAAATTTTTCTCTCAACCTAAAGTATTGTTAAGAAAACAAAAAACTACAAACTTAGAAGAAATATTTGCAACATTTATATCTTTCAAGATATTCCAAGATATATAAATAATTCCGTATAGTTAATAATACTATAATCTGTATTTAAAAGTTGCTGAGAGAGTAATTCTTTTTTTTTTAAAGATTTTATTTATTCATATGAGGGAGAGAGAGAAAGCAGATCATAAGTAGGGGGAGCAGCAGAGGGAGAAGAAGACTCCTCAGGGATCTGGGAGTCCAATGCAGGACTCAATCCTGGGACCCTGGGATCATGACCTGAGCCGAAGACTGACGCTTAACCATCTGGGCCACTTGTGCCCTGAGAATAATTATTGAAAGCTCTCATGACAAGAAAAAACAAACAAAAAAATTCTGTAACTATGTATGAATGTTAAGCTTACTGTGGGGGCATCTGGGTGGCTCAGTCAGTTAAGCATCTGCCTTTGGCTCAGGTCATGATCCCAGGGTCCTGAGATGGAGCCCTGATGGAGCCCCTCATCAGGCTCCCTTTCAGCTGGGAGTCTGCTTCTCTCTCTCCCTCTTCCCCTCTCCCTGCTTATGCTCTCTCTCTCTCTCTTGCTTGCTTGCTCGCTCACTCTCTCTGATAAAATAAATAAAACCTAAAAATGTAAACTGACTGGTGATCATTTTGCAATACTGCATATACAAACTTAAATTTTTTTAACATATGCAAATATTGAATCACTATGTCGTACACCTGAAGCTAATATAATGTATGTCAATTATAATTTAATAAAAAAAAAGAAAAAATAATTCTTAAAAGTCAATAATAAAGACAAGTCAATAAAAAATGAACAGATTAGAATACTTCAACACTAAGAAAAGAATGGCCAATAAGCATATGAAGAAGTGCTCAACATCATTATGGGAAAACCCACAATGAAATACCATTCCATACCCAGACAACTTGCTAAAATTAAAAAGATTGAGGGTTTCTGAGTGGCACAGTCCGTTAAGTGGCTGACTCTTGTTTTCAGTTCAGGTCGTGATCTCAGGGTTGTGAGACTGGGCCCTGGTTAGGGCTCTGCCTTGCTCAGTGTGGAGTCTTCGTGGGGTTCTCTTCTCCCTCTACCCCTACCCCCCATGGGCTCACTTTCTCTCTAAAAAAATAAAAGAAAATCTTTAAAAAATTAAGAAGATTGACAATAGCAAATGTTGGTGAACTGTGAAAAATTGAAGTTTTCCTATTGTTGTTGAGTATGTAACATGGTATAAGAATTTGGAAACAGTTTGCAGTTTCTCTTAAAATTAAAAATAAACCTAATATGGGGGATCCCTGGGTGGCGCAGCGGTTTGGCGCCTGCCTTTGGCCCAGGGCGCGATCCTGGAGACCCGGGATCGAATCCCACATCAGGCTCCCGATGCATGGAGCCTGCTTCTCCCTCTGCCTGTGTCTCTGCCTCTCTCTCTCTGTGACTATCATAAATAAATAAATAAATAAATAAATAAATAAATAAATAAATAATTAAAAAAAGAAATTAAAAAAAATAAACCTAATATGGTTCAAAAATCTCATTCCTAGATATTTGCACAAGACAAAAACAGATACAAAAAAACAAAAACAAAAACACACCATCTTTATAGTTACTTTATTCATAATAGACCAAAACGGAGAGCAGCTCAACTGTTCATGAACAGAGCAATGAATTAATTGTGATGTAGTCATACAATGTATTACTAGTCAGCAATAGAAAGGAGCAAATGACTGCAACGACCAACATAGATGAATCTCACAATTTTATGTTGAATGGAAGAAAGCAGACACAAGATACCACATAATGTATTTAAATGTACATGAAGTTATAACAGGCAAAACTCATATAGGAACCAATTTAAATGTCCAACTGGTAAACAGATAAAATGTGGCATAGCCATACAATGGAATATAGAATATTAATATTATTCATAAAAAAAGATCTGACATACGCCAAACAGGTAAAGCATTATGCTAAGTGAAATAAGACAGATGCAAAAGACTACCTATTGTATGATTACATATATATTACATTTCCAGAGAGACAAATCTGTGATTATAGATAGCAGATTACATGGGGCTGCAGAGTGGGAAGTACAAATGGGCATGAGGGAAAATATTGAGATTTTGGAAATGAAGAACTGGATCGTGGTGATGATTGCATAACTCTATAAATATACTAAAAATCATTGACTTGTACACTCATAAGGGATGAACTTTATATATTTCAATAAAGCTGTTCTAAAAGGGAGAAAAAGAACAGCCAACACTAACATATGGTGAAATAAATCAGAACAGTGACTGTCTCTAAATGAGGGGTGGAGATTAACCAGAAAGGAAAAGTGGGGAACTTTGGGGGGTAATGGAAATATTCTATAACTTGATTGGCCAGATGGTTGTACATGGGTGGTTAAAATTGTCAAAATTCATGAACAGTATGGTTATGGTTTGTGTATTTTTCTAGTATATAAATTGTACCTCAAAAAGTTCCTACAGGCTTGGAACTTGTTGAACAGAGCACACATTAAACTACCTGTTCTGAGGGGTAGAGGAAGCAAGCAACCATGGGGGAAGATACTGATTATGTTGATTTATCTTACATGAAGTAACTTCTATTTTCTGGGGTAGAAAATAGGCAAGAGCTTGAGGATTGAGAAGTGGTGATGATGTAGAATATGTTTGCGCCTTTAGGTACATATGATAAGTAGAAAGAAGTAAAAGTAAATGTTTATTTTTAAGAGAACACATTTCTGCTGCAAGGGTCATTGTCACTTTTTTTAATGCCAAAGACTTGAAGAGGTTTGTTAAACATATACAGCTGTCCTCAGTTTATACCTGGAGGCATTGTATTTGCAATGTGGTAAAAGTTTTCTTGAGAGTACAAGGAAAGCTTAGGTTTAATTAGGCAATGATGGATAAGGCTTATGATTCACATCTAGATATTTGTGTCTTTTAAAAAGTAACTTACTGTACACTGTGTGCTTTAGAGGCAACTTGTTCAAGTGAATAATACAGGGAATGCTCTCAGGAGAAAGAGAGGGAGGGTTGTAGGGTAGAGCATGGGATAGAGTTAAGCAGGAATGCATCTCAGCCAGAGACTGGCTTCACTCTTCGATAAGAACTGCACAAAAGGGATGCCTAGGTGGCTCAGTGGTTGAGCATATGTCTTCTGCTCAGGGCGTGATCCTGGAGCCCTGGGATTGAATCCCACATTAGGGTCCCCATGCGGAGCGTGCTACTCCCTGGGCCTATGTCTTTGCCTTTCTCTGTGTGTCTCTCATGAATAAACAAATATGATCTTAAAAAAATGCACAAAAGGGGTAAGAAGGAGACCTTTTTACTTGTGTATTACTCATTGACCAAGGTTATAAGGGTAGTGATGTTGGAGGGCATAACCTCTCTGGTGAGGCAGTGCCATCTGGTGATTCTCCAGGGACTGGGGGCAACTATAAGCTATTATCAACTAATACTCAGAACAGTAGGTGGAGGGAGATAGGAGCACCAGCCTGAAAAGGGGCAGGGCTTACAGCATCCACTACAGTATAAAATAGATAACTCTAGAGAGTGTTTTAAAACTCCTCTCCCCTTATGTTTGGAAAAAGCTGTTTTCTGAACCAAAAATGAGGCCTTTTTTGAGATATGTAATAGATCTTGATTTTGGACTTAGAAGTATGTATCTTTGGTTTCAGAATTTATTTTTGTGAGACATATAACTTACAACTTTAACATACATTTATTGGTATATTTAATGAATATTAAAATAATAAATAAGGATTCTTAAGATTGGGATAGTTTGGAACATAAATCATATACAGTGAGTCAAACCAGATTTGATAACATTTTCCATTTCCTTTACAAATTTCAATTCCTTTTCCCCATACAATTATCTATTCAATTTTCTCTTTATATTTCCCTATAATACAAATAACATCTTGTTTCTATTTAATTTTTTTCTTTCCAGAAAGCATTTTTATTCTTCTTTTGCTTGCTTTTAAGTGTATGTATGGCTAGATATTTATCAGGAAACTTACTATACTCATCTATGCTATTTTGTCCATTAGTTGTTAGCTCTGTCATCATTTTTTTTTCACCTCATTATTCTTAGAATCAAGCAAATGGGACTACATCCAAGTGTGCAGAGATAATAAAATGTTGACAATATATAATGGTGTTTTATTGCTATCATCATGTATTTATAACTCCTTTGATACCTGTTACATATGTTTATGAAAAACCACAGTGGAGAGCATAGAAAACCTGCTTTTGGCAAGCATTTGAGGTTTCTTTAGTTTGATGAAGAGTTTAGAAGAGTTACCCACTTGTCCTCAGATTGTTTATACTTAACCTTTATTAAATCTTGCAAATACTAAACATGGTTTCATGGTAAAAGCCAGAGAAAAGTTTTAAAAGTGTAGGGAATCAAAAATATTGCAGATTTTATTATTTTTATTCTTTTCGTCTTATTTTGCATTTTT
Organism: Nyctereutes procyonoides; assembly: GCF_905146905.1. Taxonomy (NCBI): domain Eukaryota; kingdom Metazoa; phylum Chordata; class Mammalia; order Carnivora; family Canidae; genus Nyctereutes; species Nyctereutes procyonoides. Next base: position 55,810,875 of record NW_026575051.1, read on the forward strand.
CAGATTCCTAACATTGTTTATCTCTTGATTTTTTTTTTACTGTTGTTCAAGCAAGATCTTCAGCATTCTAAGGCCAACCTTCCATTTCTGAATGATATTTGATGCTAATGTATCTAGCTCAGATATTTCTTTTCTCTTTTTTCTTTTTTTTTTTAGTTCAGATATTTCTTTATTTTGTGATGGTCCTCACTGTCGCTAAAGGACCCCATTCGAATCTCCAAATAAATTGACATTATCCAGATACTAAAATTTTCATCCAAAGACTTTAGAGGAGGAGCTAGCTGTTCCTATTGGTTCTTCCCACATGCACTCTCAGGGATCCTGTGGTCTTTGCGAGATCCTCCTTCTAAACCTGGTTTTCATCTTGCTTTTGAATTCCTTGGTCCTTGGATTATTTTACTGCTTCTGAGGTAACACACACAACTCTTTCTGAAAATTCATTCCCTTCAGAAGCAATATCCCACTTTGTTTCCACTTCCAGTTGGCATTTCTTATCTTCTTTTATCTGGATTTTACAAGGTCAACTAGTGGGACCCATTTCTCTTCTATCCTCTCAGTTGTGGGACTCTGCTGGATCTGAGCTTTCTTTTCTTGTCACAATTCCTATCTTAACATCAAGAAAAAGTAAATAAAACTTTTTAAACCTGGTTTTCAGGGCACCCGGATGGCTCAGCAGTTGAACATCTGCCTCAGCAGTTGAGCATCCCAGGTCCTGGGGTCGAGTCCCAGGTCAGCCTCTCCATGGGGAGGCTGCTCTTCTCCCTCTGCCTATGTCTCTGCCTCTCTCTCTCTGTGTCTCTCATGATTAAATAAATAAAATCTTTAAAAACAAAAACAACCTTCCCATAAAACATGGTTTTCAAACTGCTTCTACATAAGTTTTTATTACTCAAAAGTTCTCCAATTGTTTATGAATTTGGTGTGTGTTATAGATTAGCTTACTCTTTTTGTGCTGCCATTGCACAAATCAGATTCCTAGAGTCCGTGTTCTAGGCATAAGATGCAAAATACCGTATTTTTGCCTGGATATATTGCATTTTTCTTCCCTTTAGTCCAAGAAGATGGCGTATCACCTATCTGCTTTCAGAACTCATTCATTCATTCTTTTTTTTTTTTTATTTCTTGTTGAATTACACTTTGGACAAATCTATACTATGAATTCCAAAAGTTAGTGACAGTGATTAAAGTTTAGTATCAAACCACTATCTCCCCTCTTTAAAAAATTGTGGTAGAATACTTAACATGAGATATACCCTCTTAATTTTTTAAGCATACTATACAGTATTATTGACTATAGGCACAGTGTTGTACAGTAGATCTTTAGAGCTTATTTATCTTGCATAATTGAAAATTTATGCCCATTAATTAGTAACTCCTTATTTCCCCTGCCCCTCAGTCCCTACCAACCACTATTCCATTCTTTGACTTTACGAATTTGACTGTTTTAGATACCTCAGATAAATGGATCATGCAGTATTTGTTTTTCTGGATTGGCTCATTTCACTTAGCATAATGTTCTTAAGGTTTATCCACGTTATTGCATATTGCAAATTTCCTTCTTTAAGGCTGAATAGTATTGCATTATATATATATATGTATATGTATAAATATATATAATATTTTCCTTATCAGTTCATCTGTCCATGGATATTTAGGTTGTTCCCACATCTTGGCTATTGTGAATAAAACAAACTAGAGTTCATTAATCCAACCCACTAATCCAAAAGACTGGACTATGTCATTGAGTATAACTTATTTGATGTAAATCTTTTCTGGTTCCCATGATGAATTCTTATATTTTCCAAGACTAGATTTCTTCACACTTTATTTGATGTAGGGTCACTTATGTGTGTAGCTCCTCTTTATAGAGTCTTCATTAGCTCCAGAACTGAATCTCTGTCTACTGCTTCTTAGAATCTTCCTACATATGTGCTATATAAGCCATGCTTCTACCAAGAATTTAGTGTGTAAGAGATACACAGCTCTAGATGTTTGGCATTTTGGAATAAACTTTGTCCCCAATTATTTATCTACCATGGAATTATTGCCATACTTAGAGTATTTCCAGTGGAGGAAAAATTAGTTGTCAACCTAGATGCACAAATACTCCAATAGCCTCCTACTATCGCAGTTTGTCAAAATACATAGCATAGAAAACTTTAAAACATTTTTTCATTAAATTTTTTTTCACTTGTTTATTTCAAACATAGAAGACATTTTTTTTAAGACAGGGGTTCTACATACATAATTACCAGTTGAGGCTTGCTTTCAAATTTATTTAAACAGGGTGGGGCGATATATAATCCATCAGAGCCACATTTTACCTTTTTTTTTAAAAAAAGGTTTTTATTTAAATTTCAATTAGTTAAGATATGGTATAATATTAGTTTTAGGTGTACAATATAGTGATTGAACATTTCCATACAATGGCCTGTGCTCATCACCACAAGCGTACTCACATTTTAACTTCTAACAGGCTGACTTTATTCACCTAAGACTACTTGCTAAACTAATTTGTTGGGTCTCCTCATCAATTCTGGAAATGAGTAGGCAAATGGAATCCAAGATAATGTTCTTCTAGGTGGATATAGCACTGATTTAAACCTTAAACCTCTTTTGTTTTCTTCTTGGAACCCATCTAGATTGATATATCCAGTTCCTTTCATGGGATTGAGAAATACAAGAAAAATGAGTGGATGGAGATATATAGTTTTCAGTGGGGAGATTCTAAAATTAGTTTTTAATATTAAAGTCCTCCAAGAATTCCATGAATTAATTCAAAATATGGGCATGGAACCTGGGAGAGAAGGTAGGACTAGAAAAAAGTATTGGAATTCATAACATAAAGTAAATTTAAAGCTATGGAGTTATGGAAGGCTATGTAGATTAGAAATAGTATATACCTGAAATAATAATTCCTGGGTTTAGTTCTAGCTCTATCACATTTTAGCTGAGGGACCTTGGGCAAGTTATCTATCTTATCTGTGATTCTTAGTTTTCTCATTTCTTAAATAGGGTTTGCTTTAAGTTATCTTTAAGTTTCCTTTTAGCTCCAAAATTGTACTATTTTAAGAAATTGTTGAAGGTGAAAGTACAAAGATAAAGTATAGAGAACCTGTAAGTACTCAGTGGAATTGAGACTTAAGGCAGATTTCAAAGCTGAGAGCAACTTAAGAATGTGCATATTTGAGTGAGATTATTTGTTTCTTGATTAACACATGAATTTTTTTTCTTTCCCCCCTGATGGGTATTAGGACCCAATTTCCATTAAAATTTCCTCTTCACGAGATAAAATAGCAGTACTCTATGGAGATTACACTAACTGAGACTAATGATAGTTTAAGCGTCAAAAATTAGAATAAAATGAGTGAATTTTAGGGATGATGTTTCTATGATAAAATAGCAACTGATTACAGTCTGAATGTGGTATGAGAGAAAGCAAAGTCAATTGGTTCCAAGATTGCATACCTATGAGATACTGTAATTGAAGATGTGGCATAAGAGGAAATGGAAATTAAGGAGTTGTAATCATATGGGTGTCTTTATGGAGAGGTCAAAACACTTGACAGACATCAAATTAATCCTTATATCTTTAAGAGGCAGGTAAGAGAACAGGTATTATTTTCAGTTCAAAATCAAGGGCATGTGTTTATGAGATAGGCACATGGCACATGCAGAGGCAGTTAGGTGTCATGTCTAAAAGCCTGTACCTTGCCTTTGCCAGGCCTGCATTCACCCCACAAACCACCCACCTGTTGTGTGTCCTTAGGGAAGTTGCTTATATGACTTCAATATTTCTTCCTATAAAATGAGAATAATACTGATTATTAGTGGTTGTTAGGATTAAATAACATGAGTAAAGTGCTTCTGGTAAATGTAGTCAGTATAAATTTCTACTACCACCATTACTTTTGCTACTACTGCTATAATGGTAATCAACACCATACAGTGAGGTTTTGGTATGTGTGAAAGGGAATTCATGTTCTTTATTCTTATTTTAGGGTTCCCATTTTATAGGTGTGGTCTTAGGAGGACAGAAAACTATGACAGTCCCTGTAGCAGTATATAATATGCTGTAATGGTCTCCATTACATTAATGCAAATGACACAACAATGCCTTTTTTGAGTACAGAGGAAACTTATTTATGACATTTTATTAAGGACAGAGGGAAGTTAAAACAGTGATGACTTTTTTTTTTTTGGCCATTAATTTTGTGTTTTTAATGGATAATGGTGGTAAGAATTGAGTTAGATAGGCATTGTTTGTTTGAAGGGTATTTCTCCTCATGAAAGAGGTTAATGAAAAGCAAAAGCTTGAAAGATTCTACTCTAGACTAGCCAGATAAAAAATTAATAGGTGGTATTGTAAAACAACAACAACAAAATACATAAGCAAAGTCAGACCAATAGCCTACTGCATAGTCTTGGATTCCAGTTTCACTCACATTGCTTCAGGATTTCTTTCTCCTCCATCTTTTTAGTTAAACCTCCTCCCCTCTGAAAAACTTCTTCCCTAGCTCATTAATCCATGTTTTTTTTTGATTCTTTAATACATGATTCAAAACATTCTGATTGCCTCCCCCACTCAGATCGCCTGCTGAATCACCTCAGCATACATATATTATTTGAAGTGTTTTAATTTGCCATAATTTATCTATTTCTTTGGAAAGTCTATTTTAGTTCATTTGTATAGTGTGGATAATCAGTACTACTGAAAGTTCCTTGATGTCAGGGACCATATCTTCTAGTTTCTATTGCATATCCCTAGGGTACCTGTCATAATGCTCAGAAACATTTATTAAGCACCCAGAGATGCTTAACGAATGTTATTGACTAACAAGACTTTCTTTCATGCAGTTAGCAGCAAGACATTTGAGAGATTTCTGGGATACAAGCAGAGAAACAGAGGCCAGAGGTGTACAGATTGGAGTTTTATCTATATAATGAGAGTAGTTTCACCAGACAAGTCCTAGTTTTTCTTAAACCTTTCATGCATATAAGTGTTCCATGTGTTTAAGCATTTTCAAGGTCTTTTTTTGGTATACTCTTACAAAATTTGTATGTCTTTTTCTCCAAGAAAGATGACCCTTATTGAAAGGTGAAAGAATACTATAATTTATATAATAGTATTATATTTTCTTTCTAATATTCTCTGGTTATGCAAAGCTTTAAGATAGTCCCTGTTAGCTAACTATGCCATGTACTATAATTTAAAAAATGAATTCATCTTACCATTTTTATCTTTTTGTGACATATTAAATTTTCAATGGCGTATGTGACTAGCATGTAAAAATCTAAAATCACACATTCTTGAAAAATATGAGGTATATTTAAATTACAAATATAATTTGGTACATATCTTAGTTTAATGTGGAAAACATCCTGAGAGACATTTGTATATAAAAAGAAAACAAAAGAAACTTGATTTTTCCTTTTTTTAAGTTTTCTTGAACTAGTGCTATAAAAGAAGAGAAAAGGTTATATAAGCAATGTAATATATACTGCAGATACATTCTTGCAAGGAAAAGCTATGGTGCATAATTGACTCAGTAATTCCGTACTGTGAAAAGTAGTTAAATGATTTTCACTTCAGACAAATCAAATTCACTTTAAAAGCCAGGTATTAATAACAATATAAATATTCACACATTGGATAGTATTTATGGTAACATATATAACATATATGTATGTGTAGTATGTGTGTGTTTACCTGTTTGTAATAGATTCTGATTAAAATATTGTAGAAGTATAGAAAAACCTTTAAGATAGTAATTTCTTCTTAAAGGACTTTCACAAAAAGAAAAAAATCAGGATAGTGTTATAAGCCCTAAAATTCATGTAACATGATATTTTTATTTTTATTTTTATTTATTTATTTTTTTTTTTTAAATTTTTTTTATGATAGGCACACAGTGAGAGAGAGAGAGGCAGAGACATAGGCAGAGGGAGAAGCAGGCTCCATGCACCGGGAGCCCGATGTGGGACTCGATCCCGGGTCTCCAGGATCGCGCCCTGGGCCAAAGGCAGGCGCCAAACCGCTGCGCCACCCAGGGATCCCAACATTATATTTTTAATGGTAATCTTCATTGTTATTAATTCTGTCACCTTGAAAGTATGTAAAAGAAACAGGAACACTGAATATAAACAAAATGGCATATCCATGGATATAAACTATCTGACATAGAATAAATTTGGTTCTCTCTACTAAGCATATCAGGAAATCAGTATCAGTTATATTTCAGGGGCTGATATCTAATGAAGGTTAATGGTCCTTGGCCTTCCATCCATTCAGTTATTTTAGTTCTGAGTAACTTTCACTTCAGGTGCTATTGTTAGTATGTGGTATTAAAGTAACAATCAGATAACCATAGTTAAAAATAAATGAGGGGATCCGTGGGTGGTGCAGCGGTTTGGCGCCTGCCTTTGGCCCAGGGCGCCATCCTGGACACCTGGGATCGAGTCCCACGTCGGGCTCCCGGTGCATGGAGCCTGCTTCTCCCTCTGCCTGTGTCTCTGCCTCTCTCTCTAGCTCTCTCTCTGTGTGACTATCGTAAATAAATAAAAAAAAAAAATTAAAAAAAAATAAATGAGGGCAGGAACACCCCCCCCCCCCCACCGCCCCGGGGCTCAGCGGTCCAGCGTAGCGCCGCCTTCAGCCCAGGGCATGATCCTGCAGACCTGGAATCGAGTCCCCTGTCGGGCTCCGGGCTCCTTGCATGGAGCCTGCTTCTCCCTCTGCCTGCATCTCTGCACCCCCCTCTGTCATGAATAAATGAATAAAATCTTTAAAAAAATAAATGAGGGCTTATTTACCTCTGAGTGATTGGAGTGACTTCTTTCATTTGTTTTCACCTGATAATGATACTCTCAAGTATCATTGCTCTCTGTCCCTTGTCCAGGTGAACAAGCATCAGGTCTGATATTAAGAGTAATTTTTGTAGTTTCTGATTATAGCTTATTTTGAAGGAATTGTGTATTGTGTTGTTTGTGGAGCCTGAAACAAGTCATTGACATGCAAATACCTGATGCTTTAATTGAAATATCTTTATAAATTGCTAGGATAATTTTTGCATCTTTTTAGAAGATATTAGAACACTCTTCCAAATTTTCAAATTTTTGTACAGGAATGCTATGAGCTCAATTTAGGTTTTTTTTAAAAAAAAATTCAATTTGCTAACATATAGTATAACACCCAGTGCTCATCCCATCAAGTGCCCTCCTCAGTGCTTTTCACCCAGCTACCCCATCCCCCCATCCATCTCCCCTTCCACAGCCCTTTGTTTGTTTCCCAGAGTTAGGAGTCTCTCATAGTTTGTCTCCCTCTCTAAATTTAAGGTTTTTTTTAAAAAAAATATTTGATTTATTCATAAGAGACAGAGAGAGAGACAGAGAGAGGTAGAGACATAGGCAGAGGGAGAAGCAGGCTCCATGCAGGGAGCCTGATGTGGGACTTGATCTGGGGACTCTGGGATCATGCCCTGGGCTAAAGGAAGGAGATGTTCAACCGCTGAGCCGCTCAGGTGTCCCTAAATATAGTTTTTTTTATAGAATAAACAAAGGTGGACATATCTTTTGCTTTTATATACTTGAGATAAGAAAGAGTCTGTTTTCCCCCATTCATTGGTGTATTGTGTGCAATTATATCAGTCATGACCAGTAAGTAACACAGGCTATATAAATGAAAAGCAGAATTGCAAAAATGCTTATAAAGGTTTATTTTTGTTGATACTATTTTCCAATTTCCAAACATCTGGAATCTGGCAAATGTAGATTTGTAGTTTCATTAGATAGCTTGATGTGAGAGAAAAAGTAAATGACACCAAGGTTTGCTGTTTGCTTAGATATCTGAAGTATATCTTGATGATTCTAGTGTTTGAAATGGCTATGATTTAGAATTGTTCTTTTTTCCCCCCCAAAGCAAAAGATTAATTAAGTGCTTTGGAATTCTACAGAATATGTTGGTATATCACATTAAAACAAATATACCTCAGGGTGCCTGGGTGGCTCAGTCAATTGGGTATCTAACTCTTGGTTTTGGCTCAGGTTATGATCTTGGGGTCCTAAGATAGATTCCTGCATCTTCAGGCTCCCTGCTGAGCAAGGAGTCTGCTTCTTCCTCTCTGTCTGCCCCTCCCCATTCTTATGTTCTCAGGCTTCTCTCTCTCAAATAAATAAATAAATAAATCTTAAAAAAAAATCCAACACACCTCTCCCCAAAATTGTTCAAATTGTGATTGGGTAACCATGTGGCAAAAACTTGTATATCAAACTATGAAAGCTGGCTATACCTTTATATAATTTACCACAATAATACACAACTCACAAAAATTAAAACATTTATTGTACTACTCCAGGAATTCTCAGAAGTGATACTTTAAGCTGTAACTTCATAGGTTCTAATTTAATTTGTCTGAGGTATGACTCGAATGGATGATTGTTTTATATTCTCCAGGGGATTCTGGTGTGAACACAAAGTTGAAAATTGCTGTTTTGCACCACCAACCCTGAGAAGAAAATAAAGACTTTGAGGTGGATTGGCCCTCGGTTGAACTCCTGGCTATGCTAGGGTGGCCTTGTGCGGGTTACTCTAGAATGCTTCTTCATCAAAGACATGAAAAACACAAAACCACCGAATTTCCAGGAGAATTACATTTGGTAATATTTATAAAGCCTTTAGTAAGGCTCAAAAATTTATTTATTTATTCATGAGAGACAGAGAGAGGCAGCAATACAGGCAGAGGGAGAAGCAGGCTCCATGCCGGAAACCCGGCACAGGACTCAATCCTTGGACTCCCGGATCATGCCCTGAGCCGAAGGCAGGTGCTAAACTGCTGAGCCACCCAGGCATCCCAATACTTGCTCTTTTACATCTATAGTGCATTTCTTAGTCTCTCATGAAGTGTCAGGTCACTTTGTGTTATACTGTTAAGGCGAAATTAGCACTATCAATATATTGATTTAAGGCAGGGTATTGATTTAGAAATATGTTTTTAACAAGGAACCAGATCATTCTTCCATAGTGGCCTTTCAACCAAACAGTGATAACACTGGTTAGTGCTAAGGTTTTTAAACTTGATTCTGCATCAGAATCCCTTACAGGCTTATTAAACACATTGCTGGGCTCCATTCCCAAAGTTTCTGATTTAGTAGGTCTGGGTGAGCCCCCTAGATTTGTATATCTGGCAAGTTTCTAGGTGGTGGTGGTTATTCAAGGGCCACATTTTGAGAACCATTGGTTTGTCTAGTAATTCTCAACTCTGTATGATTTTGTCCCCCATGGGACATTTGCCCATGTCTGGGGACACTTCTGGTTGACACAACTGAAGGGTGCTACCAACCTCTTAGAAATAGAGACCGAGGATGCTGATGAACATCCTACAGTGCACAGGACATCATTTCTTCTCTACACCATAGAATTATTCAATCCCAAATGTCAATAATGCTGAGGTTGAGAACCACCAATTTAGCATTTTCTGGGGCAGGAGGTATGGAGATAAGATAGTCTCTTCATGGTAGCAGGTACACATGGTTTGTGTACATGGACACTGTAGGGAGTTAGCTTTACCTGAAAAAAGTAACTAAGTGGATTTGCCATTTTATGAAAGAAATAGCTCTGCACTCTTAATGAACCACTCATTTCCTATTTTGCTCTTTACCCTGCAGAGCTGATCTGAATCAATGATCTTTTCGAAATCAATGGAAACTGTATTCTGGATGAAAGAGGGGATGTAGAGAAACAGTTATATTAATTCTGATTTAACCAAGGTTGTTGTTCATTTATTTTGATTAAATTGGAAGTAAAAGGAAATAGGTGAAATGTTGCTTATTGAGTGGGCACTAAAAAATGATACAATGAATGACTCTGAAGGAAAACACAGGCAATGATAGGTAAAACTTGTGTGGATTAGCTAATTAAAATATCCTCTTTGTACGGTTGCATACAGATATTTAGACACTCTTATTCAGCAATTTGACACTTCCTGCCTTAAGTAGAAATTGAAATAAGCAGTTTTCTTACTTTCTGCTATATTCACAGCAATCAAATAATTGGGATAACTCCAAGGCTGGCAAAATATTATTAAAGGATAGAAATCTGTTGGGTAAGATTTTTCTCAGAGGTTTGAGAAAATATTGAGTTACTTTAAGTTATAGGTGGGGGCAAATAAAAGTAAATGCGTTTTTTTTTTTTTTTTGCTAGTTTGTTTTACAAGACCGTGCTAAACAGGCCACAGGCTTCTTTAAAATACTGATATAGGAGATGAGCATAAGCTAGTTAACTGAAAGCAGGCACTGAGCAGCCTCAGATTTAGTGTTGAGCTGACACATACAAACATTTTGAAAAAAGCTACCTAGTAACTTGTAAAAAGCAAAATTAGCATGATATACATAAATTTTTTTATTCCCCCCACCTCTCATCATGCATTAAAAAGGGTAGGAGGATGAAATTCTTTTTGCAGAGGAAGAAAGACAGCTAAAAGGACCAGTTTTCATCCAGGAACCCTACCTGATTCCGTATTTTATCTGTCGCTTTTCCTATGCTCACCAATGGCAATTTCAGCAATACATCTTTAGTAAATGACCAACAATATCTTTAGAAATTTTAGATATGATGAATATTTAATGTATGTAAATATCTTTACCATCATTAATGTCTTTATAATTTATACTGTCTCTGCTTCTGTGGTTTTTATTTTCTTGCCATATCTGTGAAATGTTTTTAAAATAATTTTTCTCCTTGGAATGTTTTTGTCAAAAAGTATGTTAAGATATTTTAATATGTAAGTAAAAACTGCTTGGCTGCTCTGATTGAATCCTCCTAGTCAGAACCAGAGGTTGGAAGTCAAGACCTCATCCCTTGGTCCTCATGGTGGCTCCTGGACTATTTTATGAAGGCTTTAAGATTACACAAAGCACTGTTTAACAATCAGTGATCTGTTTGTATATACCCTCTAAAGTCGCTTCGAGCTTGCCAAATATAGGCACTTATTACCTCTGGAAAGGATTAAGTGCACTTAAGAAAATTATATTTTTTGTATTTAAAATTAAGCTAAGAATAAATATCCGGATATTTGACTCACAGCTTTGTCATAACTAAGTAAAAAAAAAAAAAGGAAGGCACTAGGTTAATTGGCTTTTTTTGTCTAATGTCTAAAATGATTGATGTATTACTTGAATATTTTTTTAGTAAGATTATTTATCAGTATAACATATCTTCAAGTGTGATTTGGTAAAATATGGAGCTCTCCTGGACATATGACATTTTCTTTTATTATCAAACAAGGTTGAGTATGTACAGCTGAATCTTGACTTTGAGAAACACAGAAAGCATTTGTGAGAGAATTAGGATAAATTTAAAAATGTTATTTTTGTATTCTTTGGGTAAATACCTAGGGGATGGGTTAAATAGAGGATGGGAAATAAGGAGTGGACTTGTGATAAGCATAAGGTAATGTATGCGCCTGTTGAATTACTATATTATACAATTGAAACTAATATAACGCTGTATGTTAACTAACTGGAATTAAAATAAAAACTTAAAATATAATATTTGTAAAAATTAAAATGTTGCTTTCTCATGACCTAGCTTGACCTGTAGAAGTTATGAATCACATGTCCCTTCACTAATAGGCAAGATTGAGCTCTCTACAAAGTAAATGAAATACAGGTGCTCTGTATTGTGGCTTAAATGAAGATGCTGTGTCTTACCTACATAGTGTCCAGAAGAAAGGATTGGCTGCCATCCTAGATTAAGGAAATTTGACCTACCTGAATGTGTGGTAGAAACCTGTGCACAGTGGTTTACCAAAGGGAGTCCTGCAATTGAAGACCATGCTTTCTCTTAAAAACAAAACAAAACTGGTTTTAGTATGTATAAATGCTTAGACAGTTACTCAGTTGAGACAGCAAAATATCTTCCAGAAATCAGTATAGAGATGATTGTATCCTAGAAGATTTTAAACTATTGGTTGTCAGTCTACAAGTTTGACCTCAACTAAATTTGGTAATTACTACATATGTGATGTTGAATATTACTGTCTTTATGTACCATTAAGTGCATATCATTACTTATGAAAATGATATTATTATATGATATAATTATAATAATATAATAATTATATTATTATATGTATCTTTCAGGATATGTTTGCATACAAAATGGCTGAGAGAATTGACTTTGGGGGGAAACAATTTAATGGGTCCATATGAAAGTTGGAAAATATCTAGAATACTTTACTTTTTCTATAGTTGATACCTGGTTATCTCTTTCTTGGTTTATCTATTTTAAAAACTTCTCTCTTTTTTTTTTTCTTTTTGCATGGTCTTACTTGTTTGTTATTGGAAAGTTAGAACTTGGGACGCCTGGGTGGCTCAGTGGTTGAGCGTCTGCCTTAGGCTCAGGGCATGGTCCTGGGGTCACAGGATCAAGTCCCACATCAGGCTCCCCATAGGGAGCCTGTTTCTCCTTCTCCCTGTCTCGGCCTCTCTCTGTGTGTCTCTCATGAATACATAAATAAAATCTTAAAAAAAAAAAGGGAAGTTAAAACTTAAATAAGTAGAAAGAAAAAAAAAGGAAAAATGATCTCCAGTGTCACTATCCCATGAAAATTACCATTGACATTTTGGTTTTAATCTTTCTTTCCATTCTTTTTTTTCCTATGCAAACTTGCTTACTAATAAAATAGATATTGGTATAAATATAATTATTTAACACGTTTTAAAAAAGCCTAACATTAGGCAAACATTCTTCCATGTCATTAGTATTTATCTGTAATGGTACTTTTAATGCTCTTTATTTGTTCTATTATATGGATACTCTATAATTCATTTAAATTTCTATTGAGCAATTAGTTATTTGCCCAAATTCTTATTATAAACAACATTCTGGTGAAAACTATTTTAACTAAATCATTGCAAACATTCAGGATACACTGTTATTTTTTATGATTATAAAACAATGATTTTATTTTTAGAATGATATTTATTTCTACTCTAGTTATAAAAGTAAATCATAGTGTTATAGAAAGTACAGAAAACAATGAGAAGGAAGTAAATTTAGCTATAATTTTAGCAGCTAGAGAAAAATACATTTTGGTACATGTTCCTTCCTATGTATTTTTTCCTTTTTTAAAATATTTTATTTATTTATTCATGAGAGAGAGAGAGAGAGGCAGAGACACAGGTAGAGGGAGAAGTAGGCTCCATGCAGGGAGCCTGATGCGGGACTCCATCCCGGGACTCCAGCCCGGGACTCCAGCCCGGGACTCCAGGACCACGCCCTGGGCGGAAGCGAGGCACTAAACTGCTAAACAATCCAGGGATCCCCTATTTTTTCCTTTTTAATTGTCAGGTAAGATATAACCATTGAAAATATGATATAGAGAAATCTGTAAAAAGGATAAACTTTATTATCTGAATTCTCTGAAGGGACCATTGTTATAGATACAATACTGTCTTTTTATATATATATATATATATATATATATATATATATATATATATATATATATATATTTTTTTTTTTTTTTTTACTTAGTAAAGCTCATGTTGTATACATCTGTTTTGTGGTTCATTACTTACTACAATAGTAAAAGAACTGCCCTCTGTTAAGAACTCTAGTATTTAATGCTGCTTAATAGTCTCTTTTGTGGACATATTTGTGGAAGTGTCTGTCATTTGGCCATTAATCTGTTATTTGACCCCTAATTCGTATGATTATATATATAAATATTATTAACATGCTGCTTTATATACATTAATGCTTTCTTAATGCACATTAGTTTATTTCCAAATGTTGTTTCTCCCAAGTGAAATTAGGGGGTCAAATGTTACGGACTTTATTTCAGCTGTTTCTTAAGTGCCTGGTTAATACATGCTGGTAAACTCAGGCCAGCATTATAAATAAATACAGGTATTCAAAGAAAAAAGGAATTTAATTTTCAACATTAGTAAAATTATTTCAGTATAAATGAAAGAAAACCAAGAGCAAATACAAATACAGTGGTGCGTGTAGGTATTTTTTTTCCTTTTCATTTTCTTTGGCTTACAATTCTCATCATTTTTTTTCAAATATCTTTTTGAATTAGCAAATTATGTGGGAAAATATACACTTAATTTTTTAAGTGATTGCTATATATTGAAAATAGTTATTCACCCGATATTTTTTAACAGTTATGTACCAGACATAGTTCTAGGGCTGGGCTTATTATCCTTTTTCTCTTCTTATTATATTTAATTCCATGGAAAATGGAATGATTGTAGAGATTTAAGTAGATTAATTAATTCATTTAATGAATATTTATTGTACAATCTCTGCCACATGAGGGTTAAGTGCTAGTGGTATGGAGATGAATAAGACATGATTCCTGTCCTCAGGAGCTCAGGATCTGGTGGGAATCAGGGAGTCAACAAATGGTTGTAATGTAGAGTGGGAGATGCATAAGCAAAGTGTGCTTGTTGTCTAGGGGAGCAGAGAGCAAGAAGTGATTGCTCCTTACGGGAGGTGGTCAGGGTAGACCTCAAATAGGAAGAGATATTTGGGCTGGTTTCTGCGGGATGTAGGAGTTGGCTTGTGTGAGAGGATCGAAGGCAGGGGGATACTTGCTTTCTCCGTCTTGAAATCAAAGAAAAGCACAGACACAAGCAGAGGAAGAAGCAGGCTCCACGCAGGGAGCCCAACGCGGGGCTCGATCCCGGCCCCCCAAGATCAGGCCCCAGGCCGAAGGCAGTGCCAAACCGCTGAGCTACCCGGGCTGCCCTATCCCTTTTTTTTTTCTATTAAAAATAATGCTGTGGTAAAGTTAATAGTCATCTTTATTTTCTTCTTAAGAGGAATTTCTGAGTTCAAGTGTATGTACGTTTCAAAAGCTGTCCAATAATTGGTCTCCTGAAAGTTTGTATCATTTAATTTATATTTCCACTATGCAATGTTTGAGAGTATAACCAAATCTTACTCTGACTTAATTTGCTTTTCTTGTAAAAGTAACATTCTGCTCAAAACAGAACCATTAGTGCCAATATACTTCAGTTAGGCTAGTGATTAAATTGTAAATAAATTAAGAAAAGGTCAATATCTCTGTGCTTTTGAATCCCCCCCATCAGAATATTATGTGAAAGTTTAACAGATAAAATAATGTAAATACATTTAAAGTATACTTGTATGTGGAACATTTTCTCTAAAGAATTAATAGAAATTTGTATTTAAGTCTGACGTTTTATTGGGATGTCTTGATACTAAGAAGCTTCATGTTTTCACATATGTTTCATTATTGAATAATAGGATCATCGTTAGATTTTTATGCCCTAATGTTCTTTGTCCTCAAAGAAATTCATAAAATAAGTTTTGCTAGTTCAAATAACATTCCCCTCCACTAGAGCAAACTGCTACTTTTTATTTCAGTGTCCTAAATTAACTTCTATTAAGCTCAAAGAACTAAGACAGCTACAAGGGACAGCCCATTACTGGAGTGTTTCAAACTACAAGTAAAACAAAGCAAAAAATAAATAAATAAATAAAAACCTTGCAGGTTTATATGTGCTTTCATTATTATTGTTATTCAGTATCCAAAGTTGAAATGACAACTGTGTCAACTCCCCAAGACTTAATAGGAGCTCAAAGTTCTATACTGACATATAGATCAATTCTTTATAATTATAATGCATCAATAGCTTAGCTGTCCAGAATTCTTGGTGAATGAGCCATTTTAATAGCCATTTTCTGAGAAATGTAATTTTTTCCCCCTCAGAATTAAAGATATTTCAGAATTACTTTTTACACATCCTTGCCTTATTTAGACAAGCCTTAGGTAATTGTTATATACTGTACTGTTTTATTGTCCTCAGGGCCTACTGAATTTTATTTTTGCTCATGCTAATTAATCCCATATTGCTTTGCTGACAACTCTTGAGCCTGCTTTGTGTTTTTTTTGTTTTCTCCTGTTATTTGTCATATTTTTCTTCCAGTGAAAACTACTTCCTCTTATTTCTAATTTGCTGGTGCTAATCCAGCATAATAAACACACTTGTTAAGATTATACAAAGCAAAAGTAGAAGAGACCTGAAAAAGGAAATGATAGCTTCTTTCTGAGTAAAAAGCAAGAATTTGTACCTATTAATATATTGACTAGTTAAGGAGTCTGTTTTTCTATTTTCTGACTCTGGCTCAATTTTGAATAGGTAAACTTCTTCTTCTTCTTCTTTTTTTTTTTAAACTCCAAGTGCCTCTCTTTGACTAAATCTAAATGTCAGGCAAAAGTGAGTTCTATAGAAGACTTACATGCCTTTTCCCCCACACCATCATCATATCAAGGTGCAACGTCACCTTCAATTGCACAATTGTACATTTCTCTTATTTCTGGGCTCCATTTGATCTTTATGAGTTTCTGACCATCAGTTCTTATTTCACCCCATTTCTCTCAATTCTCCTTTGGTTTTTCTTTCCTTTTTTTTTTTTAAAGATTTTATTTATTTATTCATTAGAGACACACTGAGAGAGAGGCAGAGGCATCGGCAGAGGGAGAAGCAGGCTCCATGCAGGGAGCCTGAGTGGAACTCGATCCCAGGACTCGAGGATCACGCCTTAAGTTGAAGGCAGATGCTTAACCGCTGAGCCACCCAGGAGTTGCTTGGATTTTCTTTTTGGAAAAATTACAATACATTCTAGAACCTTAGCTCCTTTTTGGCAATATCTTCATTAAGGAAGAATTTCTGATTCAGCGGAAATAGGCATAACATGTATTTAGGGAGTGTCTGGCCAGAGTTACTGGATTATTATTTTTTTTTTTAATTTTTTTTTTTATTTATGATAGTCACAGAGAGAGAGAGGGGGGGGCAGAGACATAGGCAGAGGGAGAAACAGGCTCCATGCACCGGGAGCCTGATGTGGGATTCGATCCCGGGTCTCCAGGATCGCGCCCTGGGCCAAAGGCAGGCACCAAACCTCTGCGCCACCCAGGGATCCCGAGTTACTGGATTAAATTGAAGTTAAAGTTCTCATTTGAATTTGACTTTCTTCTTGAGTTCAAAATGCATTGCAATCTTCTCTTGTTCAAAAGCAAGTTAGAAGTGGCTGGGCAATGCAATTGGAGATGATGAAAAAAATCCTGGAGGAATCGCTGATCATGGTCATAAAGTTAAAAAAATATAAAGCATGTTTAATAATGTGTTATGATAAAAAATAAGTTAAAAAAGCCTTTAATCTCCTAACCAATATTTGATATTGAGTGTTTTTGTTGTTATTTAATTTAGGGAATATAATTATAAAATAAATCAAAAGAAATAATAGCTTTAGGGAGCATTAGGAATGACATTTAGCTATTATGCATGACATTGAAGCATCTGAACCCTGAAGCACCCCTTTATTTAATTTAAAAGACAATGTGGCTACAGGTGAGTAGGTTATTTTCTGATATGTTAGAAGTTGTTTGTTATTAGGAAACTCCAGCCTAATTTGTTTCCCATTTTTAGCAAGAACAGAATAAATCACACATAATAGTCTATTATTCTTCTAGAATTTTTTTTGGAATAGGTCTGTAAGAGGCAGGAAACTCTAAGCCTTATGATTCTATTTTTAAAAGAATGAAAAGATATGAGCATTTTCTCATTTAAGTGATACATATAGAGGAGGATCTTACTCAACTCTAGATTAAAGATGTTGGTCATTTTCTTTCCCATCAGCAGTGCTGCTGATAGGGAGCACTGACCTTGGGCTTTCTTCTTTCCATTATCTACAAATATGTCATTTTTCCATTTCTGAAAGAAATGCTTAACATATTTTATGAAAGTACGACAAAGGTTTTGTGATTACTGTTTTTTTAAAAAAATATTGTATGCATATTCATGTGATTTTGGAGAACTCTTGTATTTCAGTTTTATTACAATTTATAAAAACTACAACATGAATGCTTATTGATTTGAATGTATAATATACTATGATAAGATGTAAATCCTTTTAATGTGAGGAAGACTGATGGTCATGTTTTTATCATTCTTCTTAGCATACTCTTCCATAAATATCTTTGACAAAGTATATGGCAATTTATTTTTATGCAGGAATGAGTTATGCATTGTACAAGTATTCATTTTGTAAATGTGGTTAAACTGGGATGATTATTTAGCAGTATTTTATGCACTAATAGGTTGACTAATCATCAGACCACTTAGACAAAAATGGCCACCTATCAAATTATTTGTCTGCAGAGTGTTTTCAAATATATCAAAAATTGTGGAATTAATTATTACAATACAAAAATGAATTCAAAATCCTCAAATTAAAGCCTATTCAAAAGATATACCAGTATCAGTAAATCATGTAAAGCATCCGTACAATGCATATATAACTATGAAAAGACATACTGAATAGGGTTTGTGGCAGCAAAGCTTAAGGGTGAAGAGCACAAACTCTAGAGCCAGACTGTGAGCCCTTTTGCTAGCCCTTTTCTGGTGTGTGCCTTAGTTCCTCATTTGTAAAATCGAGATTCATAGTATTACCATATGGAGTTATTGAGAGGATTGAATGAGATGGTCCATGTAAAAGGCTTAGAACAGGGCCTTTCCAGGTAAATTCCATAAAAGTCCTGACTGTCATGATTATGTAGATGAGAATTATTGCAACAATACCTATAGAATGCCTGAACATTGCTGGCTGGGGACTGGACAGACACCTAACTTACATAAAATTTCAAATCCTCACAACAGTACTTCAAGACAAATATTACACATATTTTAGAGATGAAACTGGAATCTAATATTAACTAATTTAACAAGGTTACATTGTCAGCATTTAACAGAGTCAAGATTTAAGTTATGGTCTGGGTCTAAACCCTGATGATGTCTTTCTGCTAAGCCATGTGGTAATTATAATCTTTTTTACATCATAAAATTATTTGAGAATTTGAAAATACTTTTCAAATGCACAGCATATACTAAATATTAAAATATGTAGATTATTTACACACTGAAAAAATTCAGAGAAATCACTAACCTTATGAATATTCATTTTTTTCTACTATATTTTTTACAAATAGCTATTATATCATAAAGAAAATGATCATTGGTACTTAATAAACTTGAAAATATTCATTAAAAAAAAAAACCAAACTTGAATTCACTGTTAATGTTTACTATTTAATCAGACCAGAAGTCAATTCTCCCACCCTTTTTCTTTTCTGGTTACTACTTTTCACTAAAGTATGTCTGTAACCTTTTATTTAGTATTAATCATCATGCTATATACAAAGTGTAACATTGGCAGTTTAATCAACTTCCCATGAAAATCAGTTTGACATACTGATACTTCATCAGAAATTATCTTTTTCTTTTTTTTTTTAAATTATCCTTTTCTAAAATGAATAACTTTATAATAAAAATAATACATCCTAAGACTTTTGGAGAGAAGTCAAATGCTACAGAAAGGTATGAATAAATAAAAAATACTCTAATCTTACCTTATAGAAGCAACTGCCATTAACATTCTGATTCAGATTTTTCTAGACTTTCTGTTCTTAGATTAGATATTTTTTTCAATACCAGCACATATAAATAAGTAGACCATATTGTTTTTATGTGTTGAATAGTATCTTTCTAGTTTTCATTATTGATTAAAAAATGCTCTGGTGAACATAATACAGATGTGTTTTATGTTTAATATTGATCTTTATTTGAATTTAGCAACCTCTGTCCTTCGTGTATGTAACTGATTTCATTTCTATTTTCTGGGCAAAAGTCTCCATTATTATGACAGATCACCATCAAAGAAGTCCTCTTAATTCAATTTTGAGGCTCTTTTTTCCCATGCATTCTCTTTCTTATGAAACAATTGAAGCTGTGCCTATTGTCTTATCTTTTGTGGTCTAGTCTTTTCCACTAGTACAATTCTTGTGGGGAACTCTCCAAGGTGAAATCAGGTTTTTAATAGGGATGGATACCCTCTTTAGGGTCTGAAGCAGCATGTACCAGGACTAAAGGAGTGAAAAGCTGAGGGAATGGGATTTTCTTCAATTAATAGATAAGTAATTTAGAGAGGGACGGGTTTCTAAACATGCTCATACCTCTCAATTTTGTAATAACAAAATGCAAGAAAAGGAAGGCTGATTTGCTCAACATCACCCACATGCCTTGTGACAGAGACAGTGTCAGGAAGGACCTTCTGGTTTCTGATTTTTCTACCACTACTTATTGTATCCTCAGCACAATGTCTGATTTATCTTATTCCTCCACCATCCTTTATCAGTTACATGATAGGAATGAAAGCAGAACAGAAATAAAGAGTTCAGGGTAGGGTAGAGTCATGAATTTAATTGTGTTAATGGAAAAAATAAGAGCAATTGTTTTTAATTATGAATTTGAACTTAAATTTTTGAAATGATTATGCTAGCCTCAGACAGTCATTTTTTTTTAAGATTTTATTTATTTGTTTGGGAGAGAGCGAGCACAAGCGGGGTGGGGGTGCAGAAGGAGAGGGAGAAGCAGACTCCCTGCTGAGCAGGGAGACCATGCAGGGCTCAATCCCAAGACCCTGGAATCATGACCTGAGCTGAAGATAGATGCTTGTTTGACTGAGCCAACCAGGTGCCCTTTGGCAGTCAATTTCTTTGAATAAAAGCTTAGTATTAAAGGAATGAAAATTATATGTAGCTTCTGATACTAAACATTTGGGTTTAATAAAGAGAAATTATTTTATTATTATTGCATAAAATGTCAGTAATGCAGCAGAATAGAATGATGGGCACATCATTAATTTGAGTAGGTAGTATTTATCTCATGATATGGACAAGTCATTATGTATGTACCCAAAGTGATGTTCAGATTTGTATTACAAAGTAGGCAAAATGAATTCATATCCTTACAAAATAAAATTATATCATTACAAGATATCAAGAAGCTATATAATCAAGACCAAGAGTATTAACTAATATTTGTGGATATGCATAGTTTAATATAATCAAGACCAAGAGTATTAACTAATATTTGTGGATATGCATAGTTTAATATATTGGATTTGTGAAAAGAAATGCATAGGTAGACAATGTAATGAGTAATGAGCTTCAACTCTTACATAGGATATTAGAGTAATTCAATTACTTGAATGTTTAATGTATCAGTAATAAATATCAATCATCTTAATTTATTTCAAAGTGAAGATACCAATTCAGAAAATGGAATTTTAACAGTGATTATGCCCCTCTTTTTTGAAGACATAGTTCTACATTGAGCACTTTAGATTCCCTATGCAATGTTTTTGAACATTAAAAAATTGAAACTGTTATGACTATATTCAAGATAAAGGCCTTTAAAGTTTAGTTCCTATGTAAGCGATTAGATGATATTAACAGAAAAACATGGGCTCTTTCTTTAACCTTTGAATCTTTTTGTGAGCATTTATGAATATGATTTAGGAATATTATTGTGTTATTATTTCCCATAGAACAAAATTCTATCTAAGGTTTTTCTTTATTGAATGTTATATTACAGGCTTTAGATACTGAATTATCTCATTATAAGGGGTTTTACTTAAGGCAATATGACATTAAAGACTCCAAGAATCGTTCTATAGCAGGGTTATAATAATAGATACTCACATGCATATAAATATTCATGAATTATACACAAGTATAGCATGACTATTTTGTGGATTGTTTAGGGTACTCTGTTAAGGCATCAAAAGTTATCAGTTAAATTTTGACCATGGGCTGTTCTCATTCTAGACTACTGGATGGAAATTAATAGGCACATATTTATTATTTCTCCTGGTAAATTTTAAACTTCCCAGAGACTGTGTTGAGAATAGGTGCATGACTATTACAGGAAAATTAATTTATATGTACCGTAGTAAAGGTTTTCCAAAGGTATCACCTTTGAACATTTAAAAAAAAAAGATTTTATTTATTCATTCATGAGAGACAGACAGAGAGAGAAAGGCAGAGACATAGGCAGAAGGAAAAGCAGGCTCCATGCAGGGAACCTGTTACAGAACTCAATCCCAGGACTCTGGGATCAAGCCCTGAGCTGAAGGCAGATGCTTAACTGCTGAGCCACCCAGGCGTCCCACCTTTGAACAGTTATACTGAAGAAAGCTGACCCACATATGTTTTTGTTCCAAACTTGTGATTATGTTGCTGCTGACAAATTTGTATGTGTTTAAAGCCAGTGAGTGACTAAACATCCATTTCAGGTTGAACATTCATTTCTTTAATCACCTTTAATACATTTATCTGGTGTACAAATTTAAATTTATATATAGCCAAATTGGTCATTTTCTTTATAATTTACTCTATTGCCTTTAAGCAAAAAAAGGTATTTTCCTTAGTTTACACAAATATTCATGTTTTATCTTCTAAAATTTTAATAGTTTGACTTTTTACATTTAACTCTCTAGTTATCTGGAATATATTTTGTATTGGGTAATGATACATCCCAAGTGATGTTATAAAGATTAAATGTATGTGTACAGAGTCTAGAACTAAGCACTGTGTCAAACTTGGATCTAGTGCTCAATACATCTTTTGAATTTCCCCTTCTTTCCTGTGACTAAACAGGGCACATACCGGATCAGTATTCCAGAAGACAGCTTCTAACCTATAAAAGGCCTAGTTCCTGATGCCAAAGCAGTCACCAAAAAGTAGAGGAGAAGGAAATGAAAGCAAATGACTATAATGGAATATAATCTGATAGGGCAAGAAGACCAAGAAACTTTCAATGGAGGCAATCCTCATGATGCTTCCTAAGAAATGAGTTGAAGTTTATGACGTGAATGACAGGGAAATGATTTCCTAGAATGAGGCTAAGTATTTGAGGTGGTATGTTCAGGGACTTCTAAGAAGCACAGCAGATGCCTGCACAGCTGACAATAGGTGGAGGATGAAAGGAAAGCCCAGGCCAGATAAAGAAAGGACTGGCTAGCCACGCTGTAGATTTTGGCCTCTAACTAGAACTACTTGTGCATATGAGTGTGCTAGTAGCATGATTCATTCAGAGGTTTTGATTTTTACATATTTTTAGGGCACGTATAAAATTTCTGTCATGCAGTTTTATGTATGAATAATTAATAGTTCCCACCATTACAGATTAGTCCTAAATCAATTGGATATTTCATTTCTGGTCATGTGGGTTGGAAAACTGTCTAAGTGTCCCCACTGATATTTTCATTCAAGTAATAGTTTCCTTAAATAATTGGAGAGACATTTGTAGTATAATCATGGAGTAGCAATGTGGCTTTGGAACATGGGACTGTGCAATATAAGTAACCTTTGCTCTGACTCAGAAAAACTATAATGAACTATACCAAGATCTTTCTGCTTTTTAACAGGCTTTATAGATGTATTTGGTACCATTAGCATTTATTAAGCAAGCTTGGCTAACACTGAAGTTTGTTAACATCCTAAAATTAATCTAAAGTATTATGTGGGCCTATCAGAGCATTTGGTACTTCTAGTTTGTTCCCATTCATATATGGAATGAGGCAGTCTTCACCTATAATATGTATCTACTATACATAAAGAGTATATATACATAATCTCTAAGGATTGTCTATTACATATTTGCTTCAAGATAACATATGATTTTTACTGTTCTAGTGGATTTTTTTAAAAAAGATTTTATTTATTTATTCATGAGAGACAGAGACAGAGAGAGAGAGAGAGAGAGAGAGAGAGAGAGGCAGAGACACAGGCAGAAGGAGAAGCAGGCTCCATGCAGGGAGCCCGATGTGGGACTGGATCCTGAGACTCCCGGTTCATCCCCTGGGCAGGGGCTAAGCCGCTGAGCCACCCAGGCATCCCAGTTCCAGTGGAATCTTATTTGAGAATGAAGCATTTAGCTTTGTGCAGTAGCAGTATCATAGCCGATGAGGTTTATCCGAGGTGTGATTATTGCTAATTGAGAATGAAGCATTTATGTGGATTAGTTTCCTTGGTTTCTGAGGATATTCCTAGAAATATAATTCTGTCATTAAGGGAGGCAAGGCTGATGCACTGAGTTAAGCTGAAGGAAGTGTGTCACTGGAGTGGAATAGGTAGGGCCCCAGATGTTTGTGAATGGTGGTTTTCAATCACCAATGGTGATGAAGTTTTTTTTTTTTTTTTTAAGATTTTATTTATTTAGGGGATCCCTAAGATCACGCCCTGAGCCAAAGGCAGACGCTCAACCGCTGAGCCACCCAGGCCTCCCGGTGATGAAGTTTTCAATTGAGTTTTCCTGATTTGTGACTAAGGTATTGGAGTAAGATCTTTTTGGGGACTCTTAAATCATTAATAACTGAGATGAAAGGTATATTAAAACTGTGGTAATTGGTGTTGTGTGTTGATATTATCTACTTTGTAACTCAATGCCGATGTGGCCTTGGAATATTTGGGTTACACACTAACTTGACTATCTTGACAAATGATAATTGTAGTTTCAAACTGATGACTACGCCAGACATAAACCAAATTATATCAAGGTCTACTTATCTAAAGAAGTACTCCCCAACCATCTTCACATTATCGAATATATAGAAGATGATGGATTTGTTTAGTATGCTAGGGTAAAATGGAGGTGTTTCAGAAAGGTATTTACTTACAGGCTTGTTTAAAAAAAAAAGTTTTATTTATGTTATATAATTTGAAAAGAGAAATACAAGATATTAGAAAAGACAAAAGTTAAATGTATGTAAAACTTTCAAATAAAGCATTTCAAAAGATTCCCCAGGATGCTAACACAGATGTCCAAGTAATAGACCACTTCTCTGGGGATGCTTGTGATGCTATAGAGGAACAGTAAATGTAGCATGTTGTCATATCGTATGCTCCTCATCTGTGGGACCACAGCGTGAGCCTGATCATAATGTCTGACCCTTTACTGAGGAGTTCTGGAAAATGCTTATTGAGATCAAAGCCATCTAATGAGGGAACTCTAGCCCCTGGGTCTAAATGAATCAGCATATTAAATACACCTCTAAAGCACTGGATGCACACCGATGTGCCAGTTCTTCAGTTGGAGAACTCTAGTATAAGTTATATAGAGGGGAGTAACACAGAAGGAATATCAGTAATAATCTCCAGTGATAGGTTGAGGTGTTTCTGGGTTTTCCCAATATTTTTCACACAATTGCAGATGATAGGTCTGGGTTAAGAAGGGTAAGTTCGGAAATTCTGGAAGCTTAAATGCTCCCCTAATGGCCCAACCTTAATTATAAGGGTTAAAATATTCCAAGATACAACTTTGCTGGAATATGTGCTAGATATCTTCACACCTACACCAAGGCACATCATTAATCTCAGAACCATGGAGTACATAATATATGATGCACTGTGTATTCGGCTTTGAATAAACTCCTTGCCCGTCACTGTCAGCTTCCCAATAAGACTCAGGTTGGACCAAAAATATTTTGTTCTGTGGAATTTGAGTAAGTGGCAGTTACCAAGGTTTCTGGAATTTCTTCTCATATGTTCTAAGACCGTCTAAAAGGCCATTTGTGCAAGATATAATCTGTAGAATTTCTGGAAAATTTCAAAAATATAACTGGCTAACATAAAAATTAATTATAGGCAATATTTGACAGAGTTTCCTAGACTCTCAAATTGAGAATATTTTCCCTGTTTTTTGGACACAGTAAGTGGAAATGTTCAACCATGAAGTTTGATTTATCTTTTTTCTTAGCATTTAGACATACAGATTTAATTTAGTTTGATTATTAAAATGAAGATAATAACAAGAAAAAATTAGAAGCAGGAGATTATGTTAAATATGAATTAATCTTTCCATGGAAATGGCTACTTACAGGACATTGGAGAACCTTATTCCCTGGAGAGACTTAAAAACTGGTTTGTCAGGTGTCATATAAGTGTTAGTGTCCTGAATCTGAATGCAGCCAGGAGATGCTTCTGGCAACTGCAAAGTTTTAACATCACTGTCTATAAAGTTAGCTTATGCCCTGGAGCCCAGGCACATTGTGCTTCCTCCTCTGAACTTTCTGGGTTAATTAAAAACTATCATTATCACTGTTTCAGCAGCTGACATGCTATAAAAAAGAGCTTTAGCAATGGATTAACTGAAAGGCAGAGAGATATTTCAGAAATCTTAAGTCGAGAGGGAATGTGTTTTTTGGACTATTAAGACCCTACTAGAATCAGTTCATATGGAACAAGCCTAACCAGGCTCACAGATGCCTACCAGGCTCTGTGTCTTCAAAAACTTGAGGACTGTCTCTCTGTGATTGGGTTCCTGATTCTGATTCATATCTTAGAGTCAGGACTCATAAGGGAACCACTAAAGGGCACTTGAGATTTTGTGGCTATAGCATGGAAACTTGTAGAGTTCCCAAAGTTGAAGGATCAAGTGTAGGACATCTCAATGTCATTTTCCCTACTACAACGCTAGACAGGTCCTAAATCCTAAGAATATACTGGGTCTTTGCTCCTCACAGCAAGTGGTTTTTATTTTTTGAGACTTCTTTCTTGTTCCCAGGATCGTAGAGACAATTCTCATTGCTCAATGAAAGGAAATTCTAATTCTGATCTTCCCCATTCAAACTCAAATTGAATTGATTTCCATTTTTGTTGGTGTGAGGTAACTATAGTAATTATGCCGTTTGTCATATAATTAAGCAGCTGTAAAGTCATCTTGTTACACTTCAAAATTTTGCTTTAAATGTCTCTTGACACTTTTAGGAACTTAAAACAGAGAGTATTCTATTATAAACATGTCTTTGAAAAAAATCTTAAGCACCACAGGAATCTCCCTTTTGAGAGAGTAAATTCAATGTGAAGGGCTTTTCGTGGTTCTAGTTCCAGATCAATTTTTTTTTTTCTTTGTGAACTCTTTCTTAACTTTCCAGATAAGGAAAATGTCTCCTCCACTGAGCTTCAAATCTATTCTTTTGTATATATTTGTCATAATATTTACTAAAATACAGTTATTTGTTCATATGCTTTGTTCTCTTATTAGACTATGAACTACTAATGGACAGTATCTTTTTTTCTTTATATTCCCAGAGTCTAGCACCCAGAGAGGAATAAGGGTTGAATGGATGCAAGAATGAATGAATAACCATTCTGTAATGAACCCTAATAGGAGGGTTCTAATTCCTTAGGTATCAAGAGAACTTCAGATTTATTAGGGTATGGAGCCTAAGAACATTGCTCTATTAATATTTCAATATATGTGATACAGCAAGTCTTTGATTTTATTTATGTAAATCTATATGCAAAGGAAGATATTTGATCCTGAAGTCTTTTGTAAAACTTCTATTTGAGAGGCTACCAATCATATATATATATATATATATATATATATATATATATATATATAATTTTTTAAAAAAATTTGAATATCTTGACATATAATGTTATATTGGTGTCAGGTATACAACATAGTGATTTAACAACTCTATATGTTATATTATGCTCACTACAAGTGTAGTTACCATCTGACACTGTACAACACTATTACAATATCATTGACTATATTCCCTATGCTGAACCTTTTGTTCCCATGACTTATTCGTTCCATAATTGGAAGCCTGTATCTGCCACTCCCCTTCACCCATTTCATGCATTGCCCCCTCCTCCTCTGACAATCATCAATTTGTTTTCTGTATTTATAGGTCTGATTGTTTTTTATTTGTTTATTCATTTGTTTTGTTTTTTAGATATCACATATAAGTGAAATCAGATGGTATTTGTCTTTTTTGGACTTATTCACTTAGCATAATACCCTCTAGGTCCATCCATGTTGTTGCAAGTGGTGAGATCTCATTCTTTTTTATGGCTATGTAATATTACATTGTGTATATATGCCACATCTTTCTTATCCATTCATCTGTCTTGGGTTGCTTACATATCTTGGCTATTGTAAATAATGCTGCACTAAACATAGGGGTGTATATATCTTTTCAAGTTATTGTTTGTATTTTCTTTTGGTAGAAATCCAGTAGTAGAATTATTGGATCATATAATATGTCTGTTTGAAACTTTTTGAGTAACTTCCATACAGTTTCCACATTGACTGCACCAGTTTACATTCCCACCAAAAGTGTTCAGGGGTTATTTTTTCCCCATATCCTTGCCAACACTTGTTGTTTCGTGTGCTTTCTATTTTATCCATTCTAACAGGTCTGATGTGATATCTCAGGGAGGTTTCAGTTTCCATTTCCCTGATGATGGGCTATATTGAACATCTTTTCATGTGCCTATATGTCCTCTTTTTAAAAATATCTATTCAGTTTCTTTGCCCAGTTTAAGAATCAGATTATGTTTGTGTGTGTGTGTGTTTCACGTTGAGTTGTATAAACTCTTTGTGCATTTTGGATATTAACCCCTTACCATATATATCACGTGCAAAAATCTTCCTTTTTATAAGTTGCCTTTTTGTTTTGCTGATTTTCCCCTCTGTGTAAAAGGTTTTTATTTTGATGTAATCTCAGGACTTTATTTTTACTTTTGTTTTCCTTGCCTTAGTAGATATACCTAGAAAAATGTTGTCCTGGCTGATGTCGTAGAAATCTTGCCTATGTTCTGTTCTCGGAGTTTTATGGTATCAGGTCTCACTTTTAAGTCTTAAATCCATTTTGAGTTTGTTTTTTGTGTATAGTATAATCTGGTCTAGTTTCATTCTTTTGCATGTTGCTTCCACTTTTCCCTTTATTGAAGAGACTGCCTTTTCCTCATTTTATATTCTTGCCTCCTTTATCCTAGATTGACTATTTTAAATGTGGGTTTATTTCTGGGCTTTCTCTTTTGTTCTGCTGATCTATTTGTCTAATTCTGTGACAGTACCATACTGTTTTGACACCTACAGCTTTGTAGTATATCTTGAAATCTTGAATTGTGATACCTCCAGCTTTGTTCTTTTTCTTCAATATTGCTTTGGCTATTCAGGGTCTTTTGTGGTTCTATACACATTTTAGTATTATTTGTTCTAGTTCCGTTAGTATCTTGATAGGGATTATTTTGCATATGTAGATTGTCTTGGTGGTGTGTACATTTTAACAATATTTGTTCAATCTGTGAATGTGGAATAACTTTCCACTCGTTTGTGTTGTCTTCAATTTCATTCATCAATATTTTATAGCTTTAAAAGTACATACAGGTCTTTCACCTCCTTGGCTAAGTTTATTTCTAGGTATTTTATTCTTTTTTGGTGCAATTGTAAATGGAATTGTTTTTTTAATTTCTTTTTCTGCTACTTTGTTATTATTGCCTAGTAACACAACAGATTTCTGGCCATTACTTTTGTATCCTGAAACGTTACTGTATTCATCTACTACTTCCAGTAGTTTTTTGTGGAGTCTTTAGGATTTTCTATGTATAGTAACATGTCATTTGCACTAGTGACAGTTTAGCTTATTTACCAGTATGAATGCTTGCCCCTCTCATCTTTTTTTTTTTTTTTTCTTATCTGACTGTTGTGGCTAGGACTTCCAGTATTATGTTGAATAAAAGTGATGAGAGTGGGCTTACTTTTCTTGTTCCTGATCTTGGAGGAAAAGCTCTTAGTTTTTCACTATTGATTTATGATATTAGTTTTTTTTCACGTATGGCCTTTATTATGTTGAGGTATGTTTCCTCTAAACCCACTTTGTTGAAAGCTTTTGTAATGGATGGATGTTGAATTTTTCAGATGCTTGTTCTACATCTATTGAGATGATCATCTGATTTTTATCCTTTGTTTTATTCATGTGGTGTATTACATTGACTGATTTGTGAATATTGAACCATCCTTGCATTTCCAGAATAAATTCCACTTGATCATGGTAAATGATCCTTTTAATATAGAAATACTGCCATTCTTATAATAATTCATTTTGTTAGTCATATTAGATTTAGAACTTTGAATGATTCCCTTAAATATAAATTAATGCTGGACTATACTGTCATCCTTGTATTTAAATAGGAGATAATGTAGGGCTTGGAACTTGAGATTTGATAGAATATAATTCTAATGTATCAAATGTATTTGAAGTTGATTATTAATCTTTGCTTTTATGTAATTTAGTAAAAATTGTTCCTTGGGAGGTACTGAAAAAAAGAACTTTGAGAAATTGATTTAAAAAAAATTATTTTGAACACTTTCTAAAAAAACTAAGCCATAGCTATAATACTTTTTAAGAATCTTAAGGAATTATTGAGAACCTAAGCCAAAAGAGAGAAGAGGATAATTTGGGTTTTTTTCCTCTCTCCTACTCTGGTATTCATGTGTAAGTAAGATCTCTGATAGATTTCTAGATGGTTCTTTGAGAGAATTGTCAAAGAGTAGGGGCATCAATCATCCATCGTAGTCATAATGTAGGCTGGAGCATTATATTTCAAAATATTATATTATTATATATCAAAAATATTGTTTCAAAAAGAGCTCATTTTCCCCTCTGGCATTGCCTGTTTAAAAATATGATTTTATTTTTCATTTGGTTAGGATAACAGTTAACCAAACTATGTATTTATATTGAAGATTATAGGATAAAAATAAAATCATCTCCCATTTACAATTGCACCCAAAAGCATAAGATACCTAGGAATAAACCTAACCAAAGAGGTAAAGGATCTATACCCTAAAAACTATAGAACACTTCTGAAAGAAATTGAGGAAGTCACAAAGAGATGGAAAAATATTCCATGCTCATGGATTGGCAGAATTAATATTGTGAAAATGTCAATGTTACCCAGGGCAATTTACACGTTTAATGCAATCCCTATCAAAATACCATAGACTTTCTTCAGAGAGTTAGAACAAATTATTTTAAAATTTGTGTGGAATCAGAAAAGACCCCAAATAGCCAAGGGAATTTTAAAAAAGAAAACCATAGCTGGGGGCATCACAATGCCAGATTTCAGGTTGTACTACAAAGCTGTGGTCATCAAGACAGTGTGGTCCTGGCACAAAAACAGACACATAGATCAATGGAACAGAATAGAGAACCCAGAAGTGGACCCTGAACTTTACGGTCAACTAATATTCGATAAAGTAGGAAAGACTATCCATTGGAAGACTTCCATTGGAAGACAGTCTCTTCAATAAATGGTGCTGGGAAAATTGGACATCCACATGCAGAAGAATGAAACTAGACCACTCTCACCATACACAAAGATAAACTCAAAATGGATGAAAGATCTAAATGTGAGACAAGATTCCATCAAAATCCTAGAAGAGAACACAGGCAACACCCTTTTTGAACTTGGCCACACTAACTTCTTGCAGGATACATCCACGAAGGCAAAAGAAACAAAAGCAAAAATGAACTATTAGGACTTTATCAAAATAAGAAGTTTTTGCACAACAAAGGATACAGTCAACAAAACTAAAAGACAACCTACAGAATGGGAGAAGATATTTGCAAATGACATATCAGATAAAGGGCTAGTTTCCAAGATCTATAAAGAACTTATTAAACTCAACACCAAAGAAACAAACAATCCAATCATGAAATGGGCAAAAGACATGAAGAGAAATCTCACAGAGGAAGACATAGACATGGCCAACATGCACATGAGAAAATGCTCTGCATCATTTGCCATCAGGGAAATACAAATCAAAACCACAATGAGATTCCACCTCACACCAGTGAGAATGGGGAAAATTAACAAGGCAGGAAACAACAAATGTTGGAGAGGATGCGGAGAAAAGGGAACCCTCTTACACTGTTGGTGGGAATGTGAACTGGTGCAGCCACTCTGGAAAACTGTGTAGAGGTTCCTCAAAGAGTTAAAAATACACCTGCCCTATGACCCAGCAATTGCACTGCTGGGGATTTACCCCAAAGATACAGATGCAGTGAAACGCCAGGACACCTGCACCCCGATGTTTCTAGCAGCAATGTCCACAATAGCCAAACTGTGGAAGGAGCCTCGGTGTCCATCGAAAGATGAATGGATAAAGAAGATGTGGTTTATGTATACAATGGGATATTACTCAGCCATTAGAAACGACAAATACCCACCATTTGCTTCAACGTGGATGGAACTGGAGGGTATTATGCTGAGTGAAGTAAGTCAATCGGAGAAGGACAAACAGTGTATGTTCTCATTCATTTGGGGAATATGAATAATAGTGAAAGGGAATATAAGGGAAGGGAGAAGAAATGTGTGGGAAATATCAGAAAGGGAGACAGAACATAAAGACTCCTAACTCTGGGAAATGAACTAGGGGTGGTGGAAGGGGAGGAGGGTGGGGGGTGGGGGCGAATGGGTGACGGGCACGGAGGGGGACACTTGACGGGATGAGCACTGGGTGTTATTCTGTATGTTGGTAAATCGAACACCAATAAAAAATTAATTCATTAAAAAATAAAATAAAATCATCTCCAAATATATGCAAGGAAATGGATAATCAAGAAAGGGAGAAATGTTGATCTTCAAAGTACTTTTAAGGAGAGATTAAAAATTAAGATGTCTAGGTTGTACTACAGAAAAACAAAAATGACCTAATACTGATGAATCTCTATTTCAAATTTGGACTCTTTCTGGAAAGTTATGTATTCTTTGACTTTTAAAAAATATTTAGTTGAAATTATTGTTGCGGAATCTAGAATCTATTTAGATGACTTATTCTTAGTCTCCACATAGTAATAAGAACTCCAGGCCTATATCTCTACATTTGGATTCACTTGAAACAACAACAGCAACAACAAACCCTGCATGCCTCTCTTTCAGTATACATAGCAAAATGCACAGAGAGTATCATTGGCTCCAATAAGGTCATGTGTTATATCTGAGTCAAACTGCTTCTGCAGAAGCAGTACCCTACTCCATTTACATCTGTTAAAGTGCTCTGCTTCCCAAGCATATTAGGAAATTCCTGTTAGGAAGCCCCAGTGCCTTCAGGCCAGCTGTCGCTGTAGCACCATTTGTTCCTACCCTGCTCCAGCACCGTGGCACCGTCCTCTGAGATGGCCGTAGCTGCCCTGTGTAGCCCTGGTGCTTCTCTCAAGCTTTATGAAACCCTCACTATTTTTCCTTGCATGACAGGTCTCTGTTCTGTCTGTCATGGGAGTTCTGCCAATTTTAATGTGATTATGGTATGATGATTAAAATGATTAAAAAAAAAAGCAGGAAAATGAGCTACTTGGACTGGCCAGAGCTCATCAGTTATTGCCTCATTTCTGGAACTGGTTGTGGATTCACTTCCATAGGAAGTATAAAGATTCAGAGTGAGGGTGTATGTGATTTCTGTGATTCCCCCATAAGTAGATAAAAATGATAGAATTTTCTGGGATGACCAGAGGGGCAATAGACATTGGTGCAAAATACAATGTATTTCTACTACAAAGAGATTGTAATAATTGTTGCAAAGGTAGTACATGAAATCACAAATAATTGTAGGCCATTAAATGTTCAATATCAGTTAAATGTATAGAAAATATACTCTATGCCAAAGAAGTTATAATTGAGAAGGCTTTTGAATAGACAGGCTTTAAATGAGAAGGACACTTAATGGTTCTGGGTACCTACAATGTGGAGATATTGTGGTAAGTGCTTTTATTACTCTTATTTATTGTACCCTTGAAAATAGGTAGTACAGTAAGTATATTACTTCTCTTATAGTTGACATTCTGAAGGCCAGAGATATTAGGCAACTTAATAATAATGATGGTATTTCTTAGTGGTTTCTGTATGTTAGAAACTGTGATAAGGGCTCTTTTTGGATATATTTATGTGGTCTCTATATTTATCATCATTATTACCATCATCAGCCCTTATTTTAAACATAAAGAAATGGAGAATTAGGGAGATCAAGTAATTTAGCCAGGGTGACATACATGGTAAGTAAAAGTCCTGGGCTTTAAACCTAGAGAGACTGAGGTCATGAGTCAGTGGGCTCAACAGTAGACTGTTCTTTTGAGTGGTTTATCCAAAGTTACATAGCCAGTAAGAGATGGAGCTGGAATTCCTATCCTTTATTCCTCCTACTGCCAAGCCTATGATTATTCTCTCTTTATCTTTGTTGTTAGTAAAATTTAGAAAGGAAAATAAGAGATGGAGTATTTAAGTTAAAGTGTTAGGGTTATAATGGTGAGAGTAAATGAATGTTTCTGAAGTAAATGATCCTCAAAGGAAGTCAGATAGCCGTAAAGGCATTTATATATGTTGTTAAGTGGTTGGCTCTTACTGACTTCCATTTCACATTTTGGTAAGCAGATTTCATCTTTTCCTTTTCATAAATTTGTCCCAGGCCCTCTACAATTCTAGATAATTCTTTCTCTAGTTTCTACCATTTCGGCAATGTTATGTTTCCTCTAATCCAACTTTCTGTTTTACAATCCTTTGACCTTGGATTATTTACATTACTGAAGGATCATTAGCTAATCCAATAAACCCAACAAATGACAGAGAATTAATGGAAGATCTGCTTGCTAAAATGTAGGCATTCTCTCCATGGTCTTTTTAATCATCCTCTATCTAAGGGAAATGATTCCAGTGGTCAGGATTTCAAACTTAGTAGAAGAGAACAGTCCTATGGCATAGGGTCTCACTTGGTGAAACCATCAGGCCAATCACATCAGATTTCACAGGGGTGATCTTGACTACCTGTGTGGACTTTTAAATAATAAACCTGAATATTAGAGGTAATCCTGCTTTGCTTCTGCCAAAGACATGAACTAAAAGTATCTTGAGAATTTTAGGAAGCAAGAAGATTTATGCCTGAAAGGTGGCTTTTTTCTTTAATGTTATTATATCAGAAAAGACCTTTCAATTTATACCTAAATTATTCCAATTTAATATTACACATATTTGAAAATTGCTAATCCATGTGTAATTTATTTTTTTCCATGTGTAATTTATATGTGACTTTGATGAACTAGAAGACAACAGCTTATTGCTAGACAGTGTTTTGTTGCAAATAAAAATATAGATTTTTTTAAATATAGATTTTTTAATTTTACCATTCCCCTTTTTGCTTATGCAGTGATTCTTTATCTGAGTGCATATAGCAAAGCAATTCTTTTTTTGAAGATTTTTTGTTGTTGTTGTTTCTAAGTGTTCTCTACATCTAACATGTGGCTTGAACTCACAATCCTGAAATTAAGAGTCACATGCTATACCAACTGAGCCAAACAGGTGCCCCACAGCAAAGGAAATTTAGATAGCCAATTTTATAAGCAACAATTTCTAACATAACAATCTTTACAATCTAGTGAAGGATATTGCACACATACACACACAAACACACACAAAAATTATAATAGAAGAGAACCTTAATATTTTAATAACCGTGTACTTCAGATATAAAGGGACCATCAAAATCTTTAATTCATTATTTTTTACTGGCGTTCCTCAGAGCCTTCTCAGAGATTGCTTTCAGAAGTAGCATTTAGGGAGGGGAGAAGGAAGGGAACTAGCCTTCAGAGCACTATCCTTCTTACGTACACATCAGCCACAGGAGCTCTACTTTCACCAATTTTAAGTAAGATTTAGTTTGAACAAGGAATTGCAGGATTAAAGTTTGAGACTTACTCATATAGCATTCCTATTGTTTTACAGATAAAATAGTTGCCTGAAGCCAAAATAGATTACAGGACTGCCCTAGCCCGAAGAAGTTGTAGGAGAAGGCTTGAAACTGGTTCTGTTAATGTCCTAGTATTGCTCTAGTGAGTGGCTGTTTTAATATCTGACATAAGATGATTTATATAAATTCTCTTATCTTTAACATGCTTTATATGAATGTGATGGATATTAAAAACCTGGAATATTCTTCTCATATCTAAAAAACGAGTATTTAGTTTTTCACTTTCCTTTCTGGTCGCTTGTGTATAAGTAATTTTTACATAATTCTAATCATATTATAGATATATACTTATACTTATTTTTTAACCTATTTTGTATATTTATTTATGTTGCCACAGGCTTCTTATTTAGAAATTTTACTTATACAATGTCCTATTATATTACTCTAGCATACTTCATTTAATCGTGTACATATTGTTGGACATGGAATATATCTTTCATTTTTGTGCAGTTTTTTTTTTTTGTATCCCTATACCTGTTCTCTCTTTCGGATTATTTTTTCAAAATAAATTGTGAAAAGTGGTATTAACATATCAAAAGTATATAAAAATCTTTGTGACCGCTACATTGCTTTCTGAAAGGGTTGTGCAAGTATTGTTTTACCACAGCTTCTCTCCTATATCAGTATTTTGAAATTATGTTACTTTCATTAGGTGGTGCCATATTGATGTTTTGCTCTGTGTTTTAATCATTAGAGAAGACTATTTTTATCATTATACCTGTGTGGAAATTATCATCCTTTGAGTGAATTATTGGTTTATATATTTTTCTCTCTTATTTTCTGGTTTTCTCAATTTAGTTCTCTTGAGTTGTAAAAACTTGCATATTTACAAATATTTCATTTCACTAAAAATATATTCATAGCTTCATACAAACACACATACTTTTTTTTTCCATCTTCAAGGCTTTATTGTGAAAATGTCAAAATAAATTACATTTGACATCATTGCCAGTAAGTACATACAGTGTGTGAGTCCAGTACAGCCAGCAACACCCTAGCAAGGTGGGGGCAAGAATGAACTCATTAAAACATTCGCAGAAAAACAGAATGCCTCTCCTTCTCACCCAGCTGCCCAGCCAGCACAGCCCTGGGTCACAGGATGAACGCAGGTGTGGATGTACACACCCATCACTGGCTTCACATGTTGGGGGGGTGGGTGAGGTCCAGCCCCACAGTACTGGGGAGGGGGCTGAGAGGCAGAGAGGGTGTCTGGGTCATATATATATACACATACATATATATATATGATATGATATGATTCATATCATATCATATCATATATCATATATATATGATTTTGTTTATATATTTGAGAGAGAGCAATATGAGTGGGGGTGGGGGTTGCTGAAGGGCAGAGGAAGAGTGAGAAGCAGACTCCCTGCCAAGCAGGGAACCCAACTTGTGGCCAGACCCAGGACCCTGGGATCATGACCTGAGCCAAAGGCAAACATTTAACTGACTGAGCCACCCAGGCACCCCAGCCTCTAATATTTTTAACTACTGACTTTAATGTTAACTCAAGTTATTGCTACCACTGATGCCTTTAAGGAGGCTCTAAAAATTAACTTTGAAATGTGTTTTTTTTTCTTTGTTAGGAACTATCTTATTTTGAATAAAATGAAAGTATACTTTTAATAAAAGAGCTGTATTATCTTATAAATCCAGAAGATTAATCTTTGTCTAGATAATTTGGGTGGGTAATTAAATTTGTAAAACTCAAATCTTCTGAACCCTGCCCTACCACTTCTCATGTAAAATACATATATTCATAGCTAACTTTATCCTAGTTTTAATCACAGATTTCCTCTTTTTAAACCAATTCATATCTCTGGCAATTCTAATCTTACACTTTTATCCTTTATAATTCTATTCCTCAAACTGCTAGAATTAATGAAAACTTCTTATTTCAGTATTCCCCAAAGAATGATTTATCAAAATAAAACAGAGAAAAAAAAAGCAGAAAATCAAACAGTTCTATGCAAATAATCCTTGAGTTACATGTATGACTTGGTAAAGTTCAGAAGGATTCTTCATTTGTGAAGGAGTATTCTTATTTGACAAACAATGAATGTATAAACAAGCAAGCATTATCTTTTCCTCCTTTTTGTTCTCTTAACCCTCCAGAGGGGGGAAAAAAAGAGGATGCTTTGAGAATTTGACACTTATTTTACACTTATTCTCCCACTGGTGTTTCAGAGCTTCCAGAAACATCAAATCCAGTTGGAGGATGTTCAAAACCATATTGCTTGCTATTGCAACTGGTATAGTGAACTAATTTTTGTGAAGTGATTGGCCCTAACCTGAATTTCTCGTCAGCTGCCTCCATCAAACAGAATTAGAGTCTTTTTCCATTGCTATGAGGTTAATAGCATTTTCAGATTCTAATCTAGTCTCTAGAAAATTGTCTTTAAAAAATTAATCAATAATACTCATTTTTACATCAGTATGTCAAACAAGGCAGAGTCTACTGCACCAGGCATTTTTGCCATTAACTGTCCTATCCAGTACATATTCCTACATGACAAAAGTCAATAAACTTGCCATGCTTGCAGCATTGCCATTTGTTCATGTTTTTAATTCACTCATGTATTAAAGCTAGCCTGGAAGACTCACTGGGCGAAGACATTAAATTCCCCTGAAGCAAATATTTTCACAAAAAAGGCTTAAATACATTTTCATGTCTGTATCCTGATTTATTCTCCTTAGGGATACTGGACAAATGCTTTCTGAGGACAATTTATGTGTACTGCCATGAAATAAATAACCAATTAATGTATTTATTTTCAAAGTGACCTGGAGGCCACATCAACACAGATCTATTTAAATAAGAAATGGGGAAGAGTTGTTTTGAGGATTGAATTAGATAATCATACAAAAGCTCAAAGTCTAATGTCAGGCAGATAATAAATACTAGATATTAATAATAATGAGCATTATTAATTATGAGTACTTCCATTATATCAAAGAACAATTTTAAATTATAATTGGGACTCTGGAGAGGGTAATATCAAGCATAACCATTTCTATCATTGGTCCCACCTTGGTAATATTGAATATTTAGTGGTCATGTAAATGTAAAAAAAAAAAAAAAAAGGATTGTTTCTTTTTTACAAAGAGAACCAAATTGACCAGAAATGGAGTAGGCTGTTAAGTGTTAAGGTAATTACTCATAGAAGAGATTCTTTGTTAAACTGATGATAAGATAGTTTTTTTTTTTTAAGAGAAGGTGTAGCAGCATATGAAGGACAGAATATTAAGCAGGCTCCACCCCTAGCACAGAGCCTGACTTGATCTCATAATCCTGAGATCTTGACTTGAGCCTAAATCAAGAGTCAGATGCTTCATCGACTGAGCCACCCTGGTGCCCCGGAATAGCATTTTTAGTTCAATTAAATTGATATTGAGCCCCTGTTATAGGTCAGGCACTATCCTATAGTGGTACAAAATGTAACTTTTAGTTCTGTCTTTCAGGAACTGTAACAGAGTATGGGAGACAGGATGTAAGTTAGCTATATTGCAGTATGGTAAATGAAATAATATAATATGTGAGATACAGAAAAAGACAAAATAAGTACTATCAGCAAGATCAGGAAAGGCTTCCTAGGAAAATACACAAGTTGGACTTTGAAATATATAAAAGTTAGGAAGCATGTTAATGACACAGGGTATAGCCATACAAAAGACTAGAGGCCAGAATAAGGATGGTACTTGAGGGAAATTTAGGATGCTGTCCAGCAAGTGTGAGATGGAGGTGACTGAAAAGAGGTGAAGCTGGAATGCCAAATAGAGGTCAGATTTTGAAAGGGTCTGTAACTATGTTACAAAATTTGAACTTAAGGTCAATTGGGAACCACTGAAGGATTTAAAACATGAGATAGACCTGATTGGTCATTCTTAAATTTTATAAAGAAGAAGGTAATTCTGAAATGTGAGGAAGAGATGGTAGAGAGGTAAAGGTGAAGGCAGGAAATTGTAGTTCTTGACTTTATTCACTGCTATAGAAACTTATAAAATTAAAAGTTATGGAAATCCTGTTGAACAGTAGATTAATTGATCAGTGGTTTGCAGCAATAGTAATAATTTTTACCCCCTTCTTTGGAGGATTACTATTGAGCTCTTTCTTTGTGAGCTGGCCTCATGCTTTATTTTTATTTCCTGATCTCAAGAGAGGTATTAGGAAACCACTAAATGTCTGCAACAGAGATAATGAGGTCTTAGGTTCAGGCCATGCAGAGTTGAGGAAAGTGACTGAAGTGACAAGAAGGATATGTGGGAGCAAGAAATGGGGAGAGAAAATAACATAGAAGAGCAGCAATATGTTAATGAAGTCAAATGTCCTGAAAACAAAACAAAAATTATCAACTCCTACACAAATATAGACAAATAATATTTAATTTAGAAATTTGTTGTGACAATATAATAGTTAACCTGAATGCCATTCAATGTATGGATATTAATTTTTTAAAAAAGATTTTATCCATTTATTTTAGAGAGAGAGAAAGCACGGGAGCAGAGGGAGGAGCAGAAGGAGAGAGAGAATCTCAGGCAGATCTTGTGCGGAGCATGGAGCCCTACATAGGGCTTAGTCTCCTACCCCTGAGATCATGACCTGAGCCAAAGGCAGGTGCTTAATCTACTGAGCCACCCTGGTGCCCCTAGCTATTAATTTTTAAATACATATCACGTAAGTAGAGCATTCAAAGACATAAGGATGAGGAGCTAATTTTTTTTTCTTTAAAAACAAAGATTATTTATTTGAGAGAGAGAGAGAGAGAACACAAGCAGTGGTAACAGGCAGGGGGAGAGGGAGAAGCCCTAATTTGGGGCTTCATCCCAGGACCCGAGGATCATGACCTGAGCCTAAGGCAGATATTTAATCTACTAAACCACCCAGGTGCCTTGGGATAATTTTCAAAAAGAAACCTTTCAGTAAAGAAAATCTGATTGCTTGTTGCTTGCCTTATTCATAATCAAAAGCATTTATTAAAAAGAGTATTTATATTTGCCTGATATCTCATCACACTGTCTTGTTCTACTTAATATATTAAAATTCAAGTAACACAAGGTATGATGCAATAATTTTTTTTGGTACCCTCTGACTTCCTGTTGCTCACTCAAATTGTTTAAAACTGCTAAATTTCTTTGTCCAGTTAAAAGGTAAGACATATTACTAAGTCCTTGAGTTATAGGTCTGTTCCTTAGTAAATTAATTGTATTTTATTTTTACATGAAAAAAGTTTTTTAAAAAAGATTTATTATTTATTTTAGAGAGAACATGCAGGACAGGGAGGGGCAGGGAAAGTCCTAAGCAGACTCCTTGCTGAGCACAGAATCCAATGCAGGGCTTGATCCTACGACCCTGAGATCATGGCCTGAGCCAAAACCAAGAGTCAGTCATTTAACTGACTGCACCACTCAGATGCTCCTTAAATGAAAAAGCTTTACTAGAAGGATCCAATGTCATGAAGAAAATTAAACTATTTATGTATAAAAAGTAGATCAATGGCTCCTTTTGATTGGGTGAAAGAACAACTATTCCTGGAAAGAGGAAGGGCATGTGTTACCTGAAAGTAGAATTGAGGTCTGTGAGGTATTAACCATTAGTGAAACCATTAGAGAGGTGTGGACAATCTTATATTCTTTGAGCCTCTTTTTTAAACTGGGATAATACAGAGAGGTGACTTATCCAGAAAGGAAGGTGGAGGTTGTTTTGATCTTAGGCTAAAGGGTCCAGGGTGAAGAACAGTGCATTACTTTGGGTAATCTAGAGGGATAGACTGTGCTGCTAATTGAATAGCTAACATATAGTGAGGCAACATATTAATTATCATGGGATTTAAATTTGTTTTAAAAAATGTAAGTATATTTGATATTTGTTCAAATAATTACATTTTGGAATAGTTTTCAGAAAGGAAATTAGTTCTTATTAAAATATTAATAATCCATATTTTAAAATCCATAAGGCAGCAGGTGCAAAAAATCAACAGTCTAGCACAGTACCTGGAAAAAAAGACTTACAGGTTAATTGAATGAATGAATGCATGACTGCTTCTTAGAGGGAATCTGAGATGTTCCAGCTGCTTCCACTAGGGCGCTGTGCACTACTTCCACCTAGTGGCGATCTACCTGGAGTTACATGGGTAATTAAAAAAGAAAACTGGCCCCTCTAGAAGGGAATTATATGTATCTTGACTTCTTGCCTACATTAAATTATACCTTCAACTTTATTGAATTTACTGAACAACCCTATAAAACCCAATTCTGAATATTCTATGAAAATGTAGTTGAAGATTTTGTTCATGATAACGTTCATGAGTCAATGGAGCTATCGAAGTTACAATCATTTATTTAAGAAAATTGTGCCTGGAAATGGAAAAATCATTAACAGGTAAGACAAATAAAATTTTCTATTAAACATATAGACACATTTTCAACCTCATTAGTAGGTAAATGTACATAAAATACTATTTCTTCCTATCAAAATAGCAGATTACAAAAAACAATACTCTGTTGGTAAGGACGAAACAGGAGAGGTACTTTCAACAATTGTTGGTAGGAGAGTAAATTGGAACAATCAGTTTTTTTAAATTAAATTTTTAGCCTTTTTACTTGCAAACAATTTTCATGCTTATAGAAAGATTGCAAGAATGTGATTAGTACAAAGAACACTTGTATAACTTTTATCCAGATCTATCTATTGTTAATATACTACTCTATTTTTTTTTTTAATTTTTATTTATTTATGATAGTCACAGAGAGAGAGAGAGAGAGAGAGGCAGAGACACAGGCAGAGGGAGAAGCAGGCTCCATGCACCGGGAGCCCGATGTGGGATTCGATCCCGGGTCTCCAGGATCGCGCCCTGGGCCAAAGGCAGGCGCTAAACCGCTGCGCCACCCAGGGATCCCACTACTCTATTTTTTTTTAAAGATTTTATTTATTCATTCATGAGAGACACAGATAGAGAGAGAGAGGCAGAGACACAGAGGAGAAGCAGGCTCCATGCAGGAAGCCCGATGCAGGACTAGATCCTGGGACTCCAGGATCAGGCCCTGGGCCAAAGGCAGGCGCCAAACCGCTGAGCCACCCAGGGATCCCCTATACTACTCTATTTTATTTTATTTTTTTACTTATTTGAGAGAGAGAGAGAGAGAGAGAGAGAGAGAGAGATTGGGAGAGAAACGCGCATCGGCAGGGGGAGGGGAAAAGAGAGAGAAGCAGATTCCCCGCTGAGCAGGGAGCCTGATTTAGGGCTCAATCCCGGATCCTGAGATCATGACCCAAGCCTAAGGCACTTAACCAACTGAGCCAATCAGGCTACCCTACTACTTCATTTAATTTATAACTTTTGTGTGGAACTATTTGAGGCTAAGATGCACACATCATGACCTTTTAGACCTGAATACATCAGAGTATATTTCCTTAGGAATATTCTCTTATATATTCATGGTACAGTTATTGGTGTTACTGAATTTAATATTGATATGATAATTTTTATGTGATCTACCATTCATTTTATAATTTTCTCAATTGATTCAATAATCTTTCATAGCGATTTCTTTCCCTTCAGTACAGGACAGGTTTCAGTCTCAGATTAGGTATTGCTTTAACTTGTCATGTCTCTTTAGCCTCCTTTCATCCAGAACATTTCCACACAGCCCCACTTTGTCCCTATTTATTTTTTTAAGTTATTTATTTATGAGAGACACACACAGAGAGAGGCAGAGGCACAGGCAGAAGGAGATGCAAGCTCCCTGACAGAGCCTGATGTGGGACTCGATCCCGGGACTCCAGGATCACACTCTGGGCTGAAGGCAGCGCTAAACCGCTGAGTCACCCAGGGTACCCACTTTGTCCTTATGACCTTGACATCTTTGAAGAATATAGAGTATCCTTTTTTCTTTGATAGAACATTTCACATTTTGTTCTTGTCTAATGATTCTCATTATTCTAATCTTTACGTTATCTGTTGAAACCAGATGTGTACTTCTCAGATTACCACATCTAAAGGCACATGATGTTCATTTGACCCTCACTGGTAATGTTAATTTGTCTACCTGATTGAGGTGGTCTGA
Source organism: Nyctereutes procyonoides (assembly GCF_905146905.1). Classification (NCBI taxonomy): domain Eukaryota; kingdom Metazoa; phylum Chordata; class Mammalia; order Carnivora; family Canidae; genus Nyctereutes; species Nyctereutes procyonoides. The sequence goes on from NW_026575051.1 coordinate 55,854,420, forward strand.
TTTCTTCATAATCTAGTTATCATTTTTTCTGTACTTTTACACTTTAAAATCACACAAATATTCTACTCTTCATAAAAAAATCACTGAGATTTAGCAACTGTTGATGATCCTGCTCTTTCCAAACTTTACAGTGATTGTTGTAAAATGCTCATTTTCAACTTCAGTACTCTCTTTGTATTTACCAGTTGGCCCTCTGCACTCTACTGTAAGCAAAAGCACTCTTTCCTTTATCTCTCATTTGTCTATATAGAGTCATGATTTCCTATTTTTAAAAATGGCAAAATGGCTTACCATTCATTACTGCACTGTACTGGCCCAGATTTGACCAGTGGAAGCCCCTTCAAGATGAATTTTTTTTTTTCTGAGTAACAGAAAGAAAAATAAGGAAAATACACTTTTTTTTTGTATTTTGTTTTTTTAAAAAATCTACCAATATTTTCTGGAGATCATTCCATATCAGTTCATAGAAATCTCCTTCACTTTTTTTTGTACAGCTGTATAGCATTCCATTAGGACATTTATCTTTAATAGAAAACCATGTGAAGAATCTTTAAAATGTTTCTACTCATTGACCAAGTAATTTCAATTTTAAGAGTATCTCCCTTTAAAGGAAGTTCTCAGAGATAAAGATAAACGTTTATGCATAAAGATGTTCAATAAAACATTTGTTTTTAAAATAGATTTTGTTTTAAATAATTTCTACACAATGTGGGGCTTGAACTCACAACCCTGAGATTAAGAGTCACATGCTCTCCCAACTGAGCCACCCAGGCATCCTAATAAAGCATCATTTATAATGGTTAAAAAAAACAACAAAACTTAGAATAATATGAATAGCTTACATTAAAGGAATGGTTAATATACTGTATTCACATAGCAAAGCATTATGCAGTCATTAAAAAGATTCATGTCTTAATTTAACATCATCTTAACAAAGATTTTTCAAAATTAAATATTTTAGTTTGAATCATATAGAATGCACAGAAAAGAGATTGGAAGGGAATATCCTGAAGTGATAAAAAAATAGCTACTTCTGAGGGCAGGATCTTGGATGATTTTTCCTCCTTTTCTATGTTTTTTGTGCTCTCCAAATTATCTTCAGTGAACACATAATCCTATTATTTTCAGAAAAGTTGAAATCAGTAACTATTATTATAAGAAGCTCTTCTCTCTTAGAAATAGAAATACTTCTTCGCTGGGATCATTATAAGGTCTTTATTATATTTCTTTTTTTACTCTGGGTGGTAAAAAAGATCAGTTTAAAAGTCAGTTAGAACTGCTTTTAAAACAAACCCTTACAATTAGCACCTGTGAGTTCTCTTTTTCGCCTTATCTTGATTTTATGTGTTTGTTTTCTTAGCCTTATTATGAGGCCTTTTTTTGGAAAACAATCTCAAAGCTTTTAAAAAAGAAGTGGGGTATAAATAAATAGAACATAAGTGGAATTCCTACGTAATAATTGTCTCCAAACTGCTGAAATAAACATCATAGATACATAATAGATTTTATTTGAATATTTAAAAAGCTCTATTAAATACCACAGTAACCAATGCTAGGCTTTCTTTGATGCTCTCAGTAGGTGTGTTGGGGAGTAATTTAGCCAGATCTTTGTCTTCCAGACAAATTAAAAAAAAAAAAAAAAGAGAGAGAAGAGATGAAATCATGATATTGAGTTGACATTATATAAAATGTACTGAAAAGCAGATTAAAATATCACCTTAAAAATTATGTAATATTGAGGCCCCTGGCTGGCATGTGGGGTCCCTGGCAGTCAGTAGAGCATGTGATTCTTGATCTCAGAGTTGTGAGTTTGAGCCCCACGTCGGGTGTAGAGATTACTGAAAAATAAAATCTTTTAAAAAAAAGTTACATCATATATTCAGAATAACAAATGTCCCCTGTCCGGGAAATCTATTTCCACTTGGTACTTCTGTTCTCATTCGTCAAGCCCTGCTAATGTTAAATATGTGCTCGTTGACCCACTCTGCTTTTCCCTGCCTGGTATTTAGTAGGAGTCCTCTAACCCAGATCTTCCATGTTCTCTCTTTTAAGCTAGTTCTTTGTGGCATTGGCCTCTGAGGACATGTAGAACAACTGTCTAATTTCCATGCAGGGTTCTTTAATAAAAATGAAGATAATTGTTAAAGCCAGCTCCTCCTTCCCTGTCCCACTCTTTTTCAGAATAAATTTGAATGAAAGATAATGGATCCTTTTATTTAATTGTCGAGAAATAAGCACCAACTAATGGTGGTTGAGCTTGTAGGGTCTTGAGAAATCACTGAATTTATTCCTCCATATCCACACAATTTCTGACACAAGAGAATGTCACTTATTACTGAAAGAGAGAGAGAGAGAGAGAGAGGAAGAACATTTTCAATTTAATTTTTAGGCTAATCATTTATTTAAGAACTCTCGCAGTAGGACCCCCTTGTCTCCCTTCCAATCTAACCAAACCTTTATGCTTCAATTTGAGTTTCTTTGTCCTCAGTGGAGGCAGAAAGAAGGAAAATTTACATAACTGAATTCATCTGACAACTCTTATTAAGCTTCCTTTAATTTTTTGTTTTCTAGGTTAAAAAGCATGGTCCTTTAAATTTTTTTCTACTGATGTTATTTTCCAACCAATTAACCAGATTTGTAGCTTTCTTATGAATCATTTCCAAATTGTTCACATGATTTCTTTGCTAGTATCTAAAACAAGACACTGTCCTCTAAGCATCCAGCCAGTGGGGTAAATAAATGAAAATACCTTCTCACACATTCTGTGCTCTTTCTGTTACTCATTTCGCTTCTGGTCTTGGTTTTATGAAATTGCTACTTTGTTATAGATTTCTGTTTGAGTGTGCTAATCAACTTAAGGTCACTAATAATCATCGTCCAGACTAGTAACAATCAACCAGCATCAGGAGGTGAGAAACCGTATTTGTCTTGCTAAGCATTATATCCCTAGTATCTGCCACATCGAAGACATTTAATATTTGTATACTGAATGAATTAAGTTTTATGCAGCATTTCATGATTTGCAATGCAGTTTTTTTAAAACCACATTTAGGGACACCTGGGTGGCTCAGCTTTGGCTTGGGGTGTGATCCTGGTCCCGGGATCAAGTCCCACATCAGGCTCCCTGCGAGGAGCCTGCTTCTCCCTCTGTCTGTGTCTCTGCCTCACTCTCTGTGTCTCTCATAAATAAATAAATAAAATATTTAAAAAAATAAAACCACATTTAATTTAAATTTCCAAGCTATTTATTAAGGTGGCTATTAATTGTAGGAACTGAGATTCAGGATAATCTAACCAAGAAGTAGTGGAGTCAGTACTTTGCTTACTGTGCTGTTGCATGTGGAGGTGGCATTCTGCCTTGGAAAGTGGTATAGTCTCAAGCAGCAGGATAGCCAGGTCACACTCAGAGTCAGTGTGTAATGGGACAGATCCAGTCAGTGGTACTTCAAAATATGGTTTGGAACTTTAAGCAAAATTATAATCTTTTGTATATTGGTGTTATGGAATAAGTTGATGTTTCTGAGCCTCAAGTTTCTTCATCCACAGAATGAGGATAATTATGATACCTGTTAACTCACAGAGCTGATGCCATGACCATAAGGATACTGAGTTCATGACTTTGAAAGCACTCTGTAGATTCTAAAGGGCAGTGCATGTGCAGGGTGGTAGCACTGGTGTAAATTGCACCACCTAGTATGTGGCTAACCCATGGTTTCCCAGAGAAATGCACCTTTCACTGACAGAAGGAGTACTCAGTACACATGTACACATGATCAGGGAACATAATCTAAACTATGTTTCCAGTTGTAAAAATCTTTCTGTGTTTGGCATTTCCTATCTTTTTTTTTTAAAGACTTATTTATTTATTCATGAGAGACACAGAGAGACAGAGACACAGGCAGAGGGAGTAGCAGGCTCCCTGCAGGAGCCTGATGCAGGACTCGATCCTGGATCCTGGGATCACGACCTGAGCTGAAGGCAGCCACCCAACCACGGACCCACCCAGGAGTCCCTGGCATTTCCTATCTAGTTGGCTGTTACTTTCTTTTTTTCCTTTTTCTTTTCAGATATTTATTTATTTAAAAAGATATTATTGTTTTATTAGAGTGAGAGAGCATGAGCAGCGGGAGGGGGAGAGGGAAAAGAAGAAGCAGACTACCCGCTGAGTAGAGACCTGGACGCAGGGCTCAATCCCAGGGCTCTGGGATCATGACTTGAGCTGAAGGCAGATGCTTAACTGACTGAGCCACTCAAATTTTTATTTAAATTCCAGGTAGTTAACATACAGTCCAATATTGGTATCAGGAGTAGAATTTAGTAATTTATTGCTTACATACAATACCCATTGCTCATCATAACAAGTGCCCTCCTTAATACCGGTCACCCATCTATCCTACCCCCTGACCCACATCCCTCCAAAAACTCTAAGTTTGTACTCTATCTTTAAGAGTCTCTGATGGCTTATTTCCTTCTCTCCTTTTTTCTTTTATCCCCCTCCTATATGTTCATCTGTTTTGTTTCTTAAATTCTAAATATGAGTAAAGTCATAGGTATTTATCTTTCTGTGGCTGACCTTATTTCCCTTAGCATAATATACTCTAACTCCATCCATGCAAATGGCAAGATTTCATTGTTTTTGATGGCTAAGTAATATTCCACTGTGTGTGTGTGTGTGTGTGTGTGTGTGTGTGTGTACATACATCGCATCTTCTTTATTCATTCAAGCACATCTGGGCTTTTTTAATAGTTTGGCTATTGTTAATAATGCTTGTATAAACATCAGACTGCATATACCCTTTGAATCACTATTTTTGTGTCCTTTGGGTAAATACCTAGAAGGGCAATTGCTGGGTTGTAGGGTAGTTCTATTTTTAACTTTTTGTTAAAAAAAGCTTTAACATACTGTTTTCCAGAGTGGCTGCACCAGTTTGCATTCCCACCAACAGAGCAAGATGGTTTCCCTTTCTCCACATCCTCACCAACACCTATTGTTTCTTGTGTTGTTAATTTTAGCCATTCTGACAGGTGTGAGATGGTATCTCATTGTGATTTTGATACATATTTCTCTGATGATGAGAGATGTTGAACATCTTTCATGTGTCTGTTATAGTTAAAGGCTGTTCCTTTCATCACCAAAACACACAAGCAATTCCCTGCTCCCACCCCACTATCCCTATCCATTAAAATGAGAAGACAGAATTTGCGTTAGTTTTGGTGAGGTAACTGTGAAACCATTGATTTTGAAATATGAATATTATATTTAGTAGGTATTTGCTCATACTGTAGCACTCAATGTTGTTTGTTTTCGAGTATATTTCGAGGTCAATTATGATCTATAAATTCCTAAACAGTTTAAGTCTTTTTTTCTATATGGACAACTCAGAATAGCTTCAGCACTGTGGAAATTAATTCTGAGGTTCATTAACTGGTGACAGGAAAACTTGTGGAGTTTTGTGTAGGCCTTAATTATTCTTGGCAGGAAAATCTAACCTATTGAGTTTGGAAGCATCTTTACAAGTACTACTTGGTATTGTAATATATGCTGATGACTTCTGCTGCTGTGTTTTATGTATTTTAGCTACATTTTTTATGTTTGCATGGGTACCTTTGGGTAATTTAAACCTGAAATATGTAAATTGATAGGTACAAAAAGACACAAAAATAAGAAATTTAAAAAATAAAATATAAATAAATGAACTCCCTTCCAAACAAAACCAAAAGAAAAATTTATATGGCCTTTTATAGGCTAATCTGAAGAGTTAATGTTTTCTTTCACTGGGTTTGTTTCTTTATCTGTTTTAACATTAGAGGATTTTTTTTTTTTTTAAAGAACTATTTTTTAATTTTTATTTATTTATGATAGTCACAGAGAGAGAGAGAGAGAGGCAGAGACACAGGCAGAGGGAGAAGCAGGCTCCATGCACCGGGAGCCCGATGTGGGATTCGATCCCGGGTCTCCAGGATCGCGCCCTGAGCCAAAGGCAGGCGCCAAACCGCTGCGCCACCCAGGGATCCCATTAGAGGATTTTTTTAATGATCTTGAAATCACTGGCTAGCAAGCCACTCACTTTTTCTGACTGAGTTAGGTTTTTTTTTTTTAGTTGTGTTGGTGTAGCAAAGATATTTGAGAACAAATGATTTAAGGTAAATATGAAGGTAGTATTTTATAAAATGCAGTCTATTTTTCCAGGATGCCAAAGTGAGAAAAAAAGTAGAAATCATATTGTGAGTAGAAATGTAGCTTTAGGTAGAACATAGTACATTTTAAAGAAATGTAACTAAAGAAAACTTTGACTTAAGAAATAATATTTTCAGTAAAAAAGTCTATTCATACTTCTAAATATTTTAGATACTTCAGTTAAAGATCAGGATAAAGTTCTCTTCTATATTTTCTTTTTTTTAATATTTTATTTATTTATTCATGATATAGAGAGAGGCAGAGACACAGACAGAGAGAGAAGCAGGCTCCACGCCAGGAGCCCAACTCAGGACTTGATCCCGGGACTCCAGGATTGTGCCCTGGGCCAAAGGCAGGTGCCAAACTGCTGAGCTACCCAGGGATCCCTCTTCTATATTTTCTTAAAAAAGAACTTGTTTAAGTGGAAGGGCAGTGATTGAAATAATATTGTAAGGGAATATTTATAAAAACCTACCAAGACCTTTGGAAATATTTAGTTAGCAAAAAATGACAAAACGTCAACATGTATGAATCAGCATTTTTTAGACTGGTAAACAGTAAGGTAGCACCTTTAGATGATACAGAATATGCATATTTATGTATTTTATATGTATTTTAATAGAATACATTGTATAAAAAAACTAAACTTTCAGTGATTCTACAAATTAAGAAATTAAATGATTTATTAAACCTTAAAAAATACCACATTCTTTGGAAATAAATTGTACAACTTCACCTTAAATATGCTAACTCAAACACTGTGGATGGCCCTTTGCAGTATCTTTGATGGGCAGAATCTTTAATTGATGTTCAGGAAAAGCAAGATGTTGTTCAATTTTTGGCTCACAGCACTTAGGAAATCAGTCTGCAGACGTGTTGGCTGTGGCCCAAGATTTCACTGAACTGCCGGTTCCTGTATGAGAGGCCTTTATGTTTGCCCTTTGATGCCTTGGGGTATGTATAAAGAAGGACAGAGACGGCCTAGCTTAATCACCAAGCCTACAGCAAGTCCACAGATCAGAAGAGCAGATCTTTCCCTCCTGTTCTAATGTTCACAATTCCTTCTGAGGTGCATAAGTTCCCAAAGGGGTTTTTCTTCAGTATAAGTTGGTATCATTGAGTACCTCCTATCCTTTTCTTTTATCTTTGACCAAACTTTGCTCATGATAATGGAATCTTCAGTAACTGTTGCTTCGCCACAGTGTGAGTGCTGGCCTTCTCATAAGCCGTACTTCTTCTGAAAGTCATGATTCCCATAAATAGTCACAAATATAGACAACTTAACCATGCTTTAAACTTTCACTGAAGTTCTATCCATCACTTGGTGAATGAGTGCTTCACGAATAGAATACTCACTTATGGTGGATTTACCATTGCTGAAGACCTGAGCCTGTGTGGGGCTGTTGCAGTTTATATTCTGTTCTTTAATTAATTCTAAACTTCTATTTTCAGACAACATTCACCTCCTAAGAATTTACATTTTTATTCTATGCTATTTGCTAGCATTTAAACTTTTTCTGATGGCCAATTTACACAAAGAAGCAAAGCTAAAGTAAATAGACCAATCACTTATAACCATTAATGTACTTGCAATCCTAAATCTAGAGCAACAAAATCAGACACTGAGTGCAATAGAAAGCTAGTTTTATCCACTCAGGCATAGCTTGCCTGAGCTCAGACCTCTGCCTCTGACAAATCAGGCATGATTCCACATCTTAGATCTATTGATTATAAATTGTTTAATCCATCATGAAGGATTATCTTTGGTTGGCCTAGTTCCAGGTATTAAATGTTCTGCAGAACAGTGAAATTGTAAACTTTACATAAAGTTTCATTTAATTATTGATTTAAATGGGTAATTTTTGACATTAAATTCCAATGTGTAGTGAGAGAAATCCTCGAGTTGTAGGTACTTTTGTATGTACTTAAACCTAAATTTTTCTTAACTTTTGTGTTTTGCATAGTAGGAGCTCCTAGATTAAAACAAAACAGAACAAGATCTTTGCGTAATTAAGTGAGGTACATTTTTTCCACCTGCATTTTTCCCATAGAAACAGGATAAATAATCACTCTGTGTTGATGATGTGAGCTTGATATTAACACCCTTAAAAATGCATTTTCCAGGTCTCTAATTGGCAACTGGTAATATATGGTTTTGTGATAATCTTTTGAATGGTCATCATTTAACTCCTATCAATTTACCTTGTTTTCTAAATATCCTCTGACCAACATTGTTTATATACTAAGTCATTAATTTTTTTTAAGTCAATATAGAATACAACTTTGATCTTAGCCTTAAATGAAATTACCTCTCTCGGGGATCCCTGGGTGCTCAGTGGTTTGGTGCCTGCCTTTGGCCCAGGGCGTGATCCTGGAGTCCTGGAATCGAGTCCCACATCGGGGTCCCTGCTGGGAGCCTGCTTTTCCCTCTGCCTGTGTCTCTGCCTCTCTCTCTCCGTCTCTCATGAGTAAATTAATAAAATCTTAAAAAAAAAGAAAAAGAAACTCTCTCTCTCTCTCTCTCTCTCTCTCTCTATATATATATATATATATATATATATATATATTTGCAAACTTTGACTTAAACTTTATATTGATGATACCATTAAGAAATTATTTTCTCATTTGGACTAAGTGCTAAATACCATTTGGTGGGAGGGTTTCTAGTTATATTTTAAAAAGTTCTATGGAAGGCATTATAAGATATCTAAGGTAGTAGAGTATACATTTAATTTTACAAAATTTAAATACCTACCCACATTTAGTGACTAATTTAATGGATGGGATTTAGGTAGAACTTGACTGAAGAGTTTTTGCTTGAATAGCACTATTACATTCCTTTTCTTTGACTTTTAAATAATATATACTTTTTGAAATGAGATACCCAATATAAATATAAATATTTTCTAACATCTAAATTGAATTAATTCATTACAGTTCAATAAATCCTCAAATGTGAAAAGGGTAATTCATTTAAAAATGATTGCTGCTTTCTCTGCCTTTTATGTTTAAAGCTAAACGAGGTAAGCTTAAAATCTCCACATAAAAATGTCTTTATTTATATGTCTCATACAGTTATCTCCATCTCAGATCCTTTTAATGTCTATAGAAAATGTATAAATACCACCAAATGTTGGGATTTGAGTTACTTGGAAAGTCTATGCCTGTTGTTAGTTTATAACCATCACTTGCACTGTGCTTAAAGGCACATGGTAACATTTGTTTTTCTTTTTAAGACCTACCTTATCAAAAAGCATGGCAACTTAATTTCAGTAGTGATCATTTAGGACTATGACTTTTGAAAATAAATCAGAAAACAACATGGTTAGTCTCCTGAAGTTATAGTATATCACCATTCATCTGTGAATGAGAAGGTTCGGGAGATTTTGTTCCCTCCATAAATTTAGCCTAACATTTTCTGTTTATCACTTTCTTTCTTACATATTTGTTTGTGTGCTCTTGAGGGGTCAAAATCCTTGGAGCCAAATAAAACAAGGCATATAATAGTATTTTTAAATTTAACAATGGTGATAATTGTCCAAAGCAGTTTGTAGGTACTAAATTGCTGATGCTTTACAACAACCCAGAGAAGTAGATAGATACTATTATCTCCAATTCACACATCTGAATCCTGGGTCTCACAGATTAGACAGCCTGCCTAAAGGTTCACAGTTGCTAAATGATAGAGCTGAGATTCAAATCCAGAATATTTGGCTCACTGCTTGAGCTCTTAAACTGTGTTTTATACATATATATATTGTATGTATATTTACAGTACAACTCATTTAATAGGAGGTCAAACAATGAGAATCTCCAAATAACTTCAGTTATGTTGAAACCAATTAACTTTCTTTCTTTCTTTTTTTTTTTTTTTTGAAACCAATTAACTTTCAAGAAAATTAGTAAATCAGTTTGAATTGGAGATTTAGTGACAGACAACCTCTTTTCTGGCCTAGGTTGAACACCAAGCCTAATAGTATGTATATGGTTAAGGCTTAAGAGTTAGAATATATGTTTGGAATATACTTTATCACTAGTTGAAGTTATAGATCAGGAAGCTGTTTAGCCCTTCAAATTCTGTTTCCTAATCTGTAAAATTGGAATGAGAGCTCTCATGTATTTCTGATAGGTTTCTTGTGAAGATTGAGTGAGATAACACTGGTAAAAGGCCTCTACAAACTTTATTGCATCCTACATCATCATTATCATCAACATATCAGAAATAATGAGTCAACAATACAAAATCTAAGATAAATGTGACCAGAGATAGAGCTGGGCTGAAGTCAAGGTTCACAGCTAGTAAGTTGCAGAGATAAGAGTTGAACTCAGATAGTCTAGTTTTAGGGTACTTATTCTCACCAACATAGTATACTACATTTTTGGTATGCTTTGAAGAAAATAGCCTTAGAGGCAGTATAGGGAATAGAGATAAGGATATTCACTTTTTAGTGGTCCAAAAGGGAGATACTTAGGGTCTGAATCAAGTTAGTAGTTAGATCCTCCATGGTCAGATTGGAGAATTTAAAGGAATCATATGTAACTGGCTCATTTCTGGTGGTCTGTGGACTGAGGGGGGGGGTGTTCAAATAATCCTCTAATAGAGATTATAAATTCAAACAATTAAAGGAAGAGCAGTAAGGTAATTAATTTAGTCATTGGACCATATTTAATACACTAGGGAGTGTTGGAGATTTTGGAATCCCATTTGACAATGGTGTTTATATATTGCCGAATTCTATTTGCTAAAATGTTGTGAAGGATTTTTGCATCTGTATTCTTGAGAAATTTAGGTCTGCAGTTTTGGTATTGTCTTTCTCTGTTTGGTACCAAGATAACACTGATTTCATAAAATGAATTGGGAAATGTTACCTCTTCTATTTTCTTGAAGAAATTGTATAGCACTGGTATTAATTCTTTAAATATTTAGTAGAATTCTTATGTGAAAACATTCGATCCTGGAAAATTCTTTTCCTGGAAAATTCTTTTCAAGTGTTTTAAATTGTGAATTCAATTTCTTTAATAGTTATAGGGCTACTTATATTACCTCTTTCTATTTGGGTGAATTTTGATAATTTGTGTTTTTCAAAGAAATGGCCCATTTTGGGATCCCTGGGTGGCGCAGCGGTTTGGCGCCTGCCTTTGGCCCAGGGCGGGATCCTGGAAACCAGGGATCGAATTCCACATCAGGCTCCCGGTGCATGGAGCCTGCTTCTCCCTCTGCCTGTGTCTCTGCCTCTCTCTCTCTCTCTCTCTGTGTGTGTGACTATCATAAATAAATTAAAAAAAAAGAAATGGCCCATTTTGCCTAAGTTGTCAAATTTATGTTTATGAAGTTTTTTGTAATATTATTGTATTATTATTATTTTCATGTCTTCACTGTCTAGTGATATCCTTTTTCATTATGGATGTTGACAGTTTATATCTTTTTTCTCTCTCTCTCTCTTTTTGTCTTTTAGAAGTTTGCCAATATTATTGATCTTTTTAAAGAATCAGCTCTTTGTTTTATTGATTTTCTGTATTGCTTTTGTTTTCAGTTTTTATTGATATCTGCTCTTATTTTTATTATTTTCTTCTCTTTGCTGGCTTTCAGTTAATTTTGTTCTCTTTTTATAAGTTCTAGAAGCAGGAGCTTAGATTATTGAGACTTTTCATCTTTTCTAATATATGCATTGTTACAAATTTGTTACAGATTGTAATGAATATATAATTGTTATAAATTTTCCCCTTAGTACTACTTTAGCTCTGTCCCACAAATATATTGTATTTTCATTTTCATTCAGATCAATATTTTTTAAAATTTTCTTTAAAATTTTCTCTTTGAACCACAGATTTTTTTAGTTTTTAAATGCTTGTAAATTTTTAAATTATACTTTAGTTATTGGTTTCTAGTTTGATTCCATTGTAGTTGCAAAAGGCACTTTGAATCTTTTCAATTCCTCTTAATTATGATACATAATTTTTTTATATGTTGTTGGATTCAGTTTGCTAATATTTTACTGAGCATTTCTGCATCCATGTTTATAAAAGATATTGGTAGGTGATTTTTTTTTTTTCTTCTACTTGGTAACACTCATTACTCATATTCATGGTAGCAGATTTCAGTCCTTGGGAGCACAATCAGCCCTGTAAATTTATATCATCTTGTGTGCTTTGCTTAATAGCTGCTCCCCAGGGATCCCTGGGTGGCTCAGGGGCTCAGTGCCTGTCTTCACCCCAGGGCATAATCCTGGAGTTAGTTCCAGGATTGAGTCCCACATCAGGCTCTGTGCATGGAACTTGCATCTCCTTCTGCCTGTGTCTCTGCCTGTTTCTTTCTTTCTCTCTCTCTCTCTCTCTCTCTCTCTCTATCTATCTCTCATGAATAAATAAATAAAATATTTAAAAAAATAGCCGCTCCATTAGAAGGACTGATGCTCTAAAGTCAGGGACTATGTCTGTTTTTGGTATCACAGTAATACTGGCCTCATGAAACAAGTTGGGAAGTGTTTTTTTCCTTTTATATTCATTGCGACAGTTTATGGAGAATTGTTATTAATTCTTCTTTAAATGCATGGTAGAATTGAAAATAAAACCTCCTGGGCCTGGGTCTTTCTTTGACATTGGATTTTGCTTTTTTTTTTTTTTTTTTTTTTGATTTATTTATTTATTTATTCATGAGAAACACAAATAGAGACACAGAGACACAGACAGAGGAGAAGCAGGCTCCATGCAGGAAGCCTGATGTGGGACTCGATCCAGGACTCCAGGATCATGCCCTGGGCCGAAGGCAGGTGCCAAACTGCTGAGCCACCCAGTGATCCCCCACATTGGATTTTTGATTACTAACTCAATCACTTTATTTGTTATAGGTCTGTTGAGATTACGTATTGCTTCTAGGGTAAATTTCAGTACTTGTGTCTTTTTGGGGATTTGAACATTTCACCTAAGCTAATTTATTGGAACACAATTGTTCCTAGTATTCCTCTTATTACATTTTTGTAAGGTCAATATTAATGTTGTCTCTTTTATTTCTAATCCTAGTAATTTGAGTTTTCTACTTTTTTGGTCAATTTAGTTAAAGTTTTGTCAATTTCCTTAAGTTTTTATTTTTAAAAGAATAAGCTTTTGGTTTCATTGATTTTTTAAAAATTGTTTTTCTCTGCTTTATTTTGTTAATTTCCACTCTAATCTTTATTTCCTTTTTTCCTGCTTATTTAAGGTATATTTTGTCTTTTTTATTCCCTCTAGTAACTCTAGGTAGAAGTCTAGGTTATTGATTTGAGATTTTTCTTCCTTTTTTTGGCAGCATGGTCTAACCAAGTGAGTGAACTGACTGCCTTTTTCTTCTTTTTTAATGTGGTCATTTACAGCTATATGTTTATCTCTAAGCATTGCTTGACCTCCATTCCATAAGTTTTTTCTTGATTTTCATTCATCTCAAAATATTGTCTAATTTCCTTTTTGATTTCTTCCTTCATCCAGTGATTATTTAAGAATGTGTTGTTTAATTTCCACTAATTTGTGAGTCTTCCAAATTTCTCTGTTACTGATTTCTAATTTTGTTCCATGGTGGTACGAGAACATACTTTGTATGATTTCTGTCCTTTTAAATTTATTAAGTATCATTTTGTAGCCCAGTAGGTGGTCTATCTTGGAGACTGTCCCATGTGTACTTAATAAGAAAGTATATTTTGCTATATTAATTTTTGTGGCTGCTGCAACAAATTACCATAAATTTGGTGACTTAAAACAATAGAAATTTATATTCTCCTACAGTTCTGGAGGCCAGAAGTCTGATATCAGTTTCACTAGGCTGAAATCAAGGTACTGGCAGGTTTATGCATCCTGTAGGGATTCTTGGGCGAATGTGTTCCTTGACTCTCTAGGCTTCAATGGCTTTTGGCATGCCTTGATTTGTGGCTGCATCACTTAAACCTCTGCCACTGTGGCCACATTCAGATTGGGAAATTTCTATCATTCTATCTTCCACTTCACTGACTCTTTCCTTTTCCCTTACATTCTGAACTCATCTGAGCTTTCCTATTTCAGTTTTTGTATTTTTCAGTTCTAAAATTTCCATTTAAAAAAAATTTTGTATTTCTGTGTTGAAAGTTTTATTTTTTCATTTGTTTTAAACATGTTTTAATTGCTTGTTGAAGTATTTTTGTCAAGTCAGCTTTAAAATCTTCATCATTTAATTTTAACATCTTTGTTATCTCGGTGTTGGCATTTATTGGTTGTCTTTCTTTTGTTCAGTTTGACATCCTCCTGCTTCTTGGAGCCATAGTTTTGCCTTGTGGTATTGGCTGCAGTAAGGTGATTATTATTTAAAAATTTTGTCTTGCTTGATCATCCCTTTCTTGGTCATTTTCCTAGAGAGAGCAGGTTTCTTTGGGGGCTTTTTGATCTGCATCTGTTTGTGTTTCCAAGTTTCTAGCTTTGTCATCACCAAGTCTGGTATATATGAGGCAAAAAGAAAATTCAGGAAACTCACTACTGTACTGTACTCAAGTTCCAGGGACCCTAGGAGTCTACTTTCTTCTCACTACCATTGTCTTATATATGTTATTTGTATATGTATAATGTCTGGAATTTTCAGTTTTGTGTAAGAGGAGGAATAAGGAAAATGTATCTACTGAACCTTACCAGAAGTGGGAATAGGTATTTCATACCTAATTATTTGCTTTTTTCTGTTTACAATGGAAAGTTTCATGAAGCACTATGGAATCTAGAGGCTATTTTGCTGTCTTTGTATTTTCAGCATTTAGCACAGTGAGGGGTATATAAAAGACTTTAGGCCACTTCTAGGTTTTAAATTTGAGATAGAAGGATTTAAATTGAATGAGAGGTGGAACTGTGGTTACTGGGATGGGTGAAAGAGATGGATAATGCAATGGAAGAGGAAAGAGAGGGAGATTGGAAAGGTAAGAGAGAGAGAGTTAACTGGGAAGAAAGATGCTTGAAAAATTGATCTGTATCAATGTCTGCATATATTAATTTTGGCTTTCAATAATCTTCCTTTCATCTCCAAATGAAACAAAGCACACATAATGCCTTAAAATGAGAATCCTTTTTAATTAATTTTTCACTGTCAACTGTAATTCTCTCCCAGCTGGACACCTGATTTGGAAATACCTATGGATCCAGGTTAAATGTGAGTTAAAGTCAGCCTCCTAGAGTCTCAACTTATAGGACCAATGCTGGAGTCATTCTGAGGTATCTCTCTTTCTTCTTGCTAAGGTTTCTGCTCTTAGTCTTATCTCCCTTCTGAACAGAGATTCTAGGAGTTTTTTATTCCCTCTTGCTGTTCTAGACATAACAGATTATACATATTAATTACAGATACATATTAATGTACTTCATGAGAAGGAAGCCATCTTTTCCTTTAACCTCTATAATTAATAGCTAAAGTAAATCATTTTTGCCTTTCATCCTTTCTATTCTTGATTTTCTATTGAATCTCAAGTGGAACAAAGTTTGTTGTGCTTTTCTGAGACTTTAAAATTAAGCTTAAAGGGAAAAATTTAAAAGGAATATTGTGAAGAAAGTTAATTCACCTTTACTTTTAGAAGCCTCAGATGACTTGACTGTTTCAACAGGATTTTCTTTCAGTGTTATCCTATTCACAGGGGCTAAAAGAATCTTCTCTAGTATCACAAATTGATTGAACCATGTATAACCAAGGGACAGCTATATGCCATGGCAAGCATGTACTGAATATCAGCATGTGCCAGGAACAATGGTTTGTGGCACTGGGGAGACAAATATGCATATGTCTCATATCCATGGCCTTAAAGAACTCACAGCATAGACAGGAATGAAAATTGTGAAAAAATACGTGCCATAATCATGGAAAGTGAAGTAGGACTGTAATGGAAGGAGCTGTTGCTTCTTTCTGATGCACTGTAGGAAGTCAGGGCATGCTTCACAGTGTACATTATATTAGGACTGGATAATAAAGAGTGTAGAAGGTAGTAATTCTACTAGAGGTAGCCGAGAGGACCAGAGAGGGCAGTGGTTGCTGATATGGTCTGAAGGATCTGTTGGACATCTTCTCAGAGATTTTGTAGCACTTGAAACAGGTGTCTCATAGCCACTTTACATCTCTACGGTTTGTTTTGGGTCTCCAGAGCCAACCCACTGCTTTAGTTAAAGTTGAAGATCCCTTGAACTAATGATATTTCCCATAGAACTGCTCTTCCCACCTGAGATTGTTCTATTGCAATTATGTCACACAAGGGAACACTAGAAAACATGAGCTGAAGCTCACATTTCCTTGTTTTCTGCATCTGGACAATCCTGAGCTGACTTGGGAAGGCAAGTAGAAAGCATCATGCCTGGAGTGATATAATACAAATGAAGCAATCATCTGAGGGAATATATGCCTTTATATCGAAGAAGTGCTTTTGAGACGTGTGGGTGGCTCAGTGGTTGAGCATCTGCCTTTGGCTCATGTCGTGCTCCTAGGGTCCTGGGATGGAGTCCTGCATCGGGCTTCTCGCAGGGAGCCTGCCTCTCCCTCTGTCTATGTCTCTGCCTCTCTCTCTGTGTCTCTCATGAATAAATAAATGCAATCTTAAAAAAAGGAAGTTCTTTCAGGTCTTACACATACACATACACATATAAGCAATAATATTTACATGAGTAAAGTCTCTTTTTCCTCTTAATAAGCTCACGAAGCATAATGCTTAACAGATACTATTCCTCAAGAAATATTATGGAGTGACTTGTTTGGATATTCTGATTTTGGTTGATAGTATGAAAGCTTCTATGCTTAAATAAATCTAAAATGCTGTGTATTTTGGTTTAAAAGTAAAAAGAATTAAGTTTCTAGCTTTAAAAACCTCAGACATTCACTTTAACCAAGTGACCAAGTTAGAATAACTAGTCAGTAACATAAACCCTGGATTTGATGCACTGAATAGAACGCGATATTCCTTCTGTGATCATTATAAAAGGAAATAATGAGAAACAATTGCAGATTGAAGGAGACTAAGAGGGGGAAACCAGCTAAATGCAATGTGGGTTTCTGGATAGGATTCTAGGACAGGAAAAGGACATTAATGGAAAAACTGGTGAAATTTGAATAAGTTCTGTTTTTTAGTTAGTATTCTGCACATGTCAATGTCCTGGATTTGGTAATTTACTATGCTATGTAAGTTGTTAACATTAAGGGAAACTGGGTGAAGGTATATGGAAGTTTTTCTATTATTTTTATAACTTTTTATTAAAGTCCAAAATCAGTTATAATTAGTTAAAAAATTATACCTTTGTAAATTCCATCCAAAGACATAATAGAAATGCAGATTTATTATTATTAATTTTTTACAATTTGATAGTTTTATTAAATTTGTCCAACTACAGAAATAGGATACTTTTTTTGGTGATGGGGGATTCTAAATAGTCTTTATTTTTTTTAAGTTGTTTTTTAAAGTCCAGTTAGTTAACATACAATGTAATATTAGTTTCAGGTATACAATGTAATGACATTTCTATACAACAGTAGTGCTCATTACAACAAGCACCATCCTTGATCCCCATCACCTATTTCACTCTTCCTCCCACCCACCTCCCCTCTGGTAACCATCAATTTGTTCTCTATAATTAAGAGTCTGTTTCTTAGTTTGCATCTCTCTCTCTCTCTCTCTCTTTTTCCTCCTCTTTGCTTTTTTTTTCCTCTTAAATTCCACATATGAATGAATTCATAGGGTATTTGTCTTTGAGTTATTTCATTTTACATTATACTTTCTAGATCCATCATCTCTTTGCAAATGGCAAGATTTAATTCTTTTAAATGGCTAAGTAATATTCCATTGTGTGTGTGTGTGTGTGTGTGTGTGTGTGTGTGTGTGTATCTCCATTCACCAGTCAATGGATGTCTTCTACAATTTGGCTATTGTAGATAATGCTGCTATGAACTTTGGGGTGCATGTATTCCTTTGAATAAGTATTTCTGCATACTTTGGGTAAATACTTAGTGAAATTGCTAGATGCTAGTATATCTATTTTTTAACTTTTTGAGGAACCTCCATACTGTTTTCCAAAGTGGCTGTATCAGTTTGTGTTCCCACCAACAGTGTAAGAGGGTTCTCCTTTCTTCACATCCTTGCTAACACCTGTTATTTCTTGTGCTGTTGATTTTAGCCATTCTGACAGGTTTGAGGCGATATCTCATTGCAGTTTTGATTTGTATTTCCTTGATGATCAGTGATGTTGAGCGATCTTTTTATGTGTCTGTGGCAATCTGTATGTCATCTTGGAAAAAATGTCTATTTATGTTTTCTTCCCATTTTTAAATTGGATTTTTCATTTTTTTGGGAATTGAGTTTTATATGTTTTAGATATTAACCCTTTATCAGATATGTCATTTGCAAATACCTTCTCCCATTCTGTAGGTTATCTTTAGTTTTGTTGATTGTTTCCTTCACTGTGCAGAGCTTTTTATTTTGACCAAATCCCAACAGTTTATTTTTGCTTTTATTTCCCTTGCCTCAGGAAACATATCTTGAAGGAACTTATGGTCGATATCAAAGAGGTTACTGCTTCTGTTCTCCTTTAGGATTTTTATGGTTTCAGGTCTCACATTTAGGTCTTTAATTCATTTTGTCTTTGTGTGATATAAGAAACCAGTTCAGTTTCATTCTTTTTCATGTTGCTGTCCAGTTTTTCAGACCCCAATTTGTTGGAAAGTCTGTCTTTTTCCCATTGGATATTTTTTCCTGCTTTATTGAAGATTAATTGACCATAGTGGTGCATTCATTTCTGGGTTTTCTATTCTGTTCTGTTGATTTATGTGTCTGTTTTTGTGCCAGGACCATACTGTTTTGATTACTATAGCTTTGTAATATAACTTGAAGTATGGAATTGTGATACATCCAATTTGCTTTTCTTATTCAGGATTGCTTTGGTTATTTAGTGTCTTTTGTGGTTTCATGCAAATTTTAGGATTGTTTGTTTAAGCTCTGTGAAAAACACTGGTGATATTTTGATAGGGATTGAATTAAATATGTAGATTGCTTTGGGTAGTATAGAAATTTTAGTAATATTTGTTCTTCTAATCTATGATCATGGAATGATGTCTTTCCACTTTTTTGTGTCATCTACAGTTTCTTTCATTGGCACTTCATAGTTTTAAGAGTACAGCTTTTTTACTTCTTTGGTTAGGTTTATTCCTAGGTTTCTTTTTTTTTAAGATTTTATTTATTTATTCATGAGAGACACAGAGAGAGAGGGAGAGAGAGAGGCAGACACAGGCAGAGGGAGAAGCAGGCTCCATGCAGGGAGCCTGACGTGGGACTCGATCCAGGGTCTCCAGGATCATGCCCTGGGTGGAGGGTGGCACTAAACCGCTGAGCCACCTGGGCTGCCCAATTCCTAGGTTTCTTATTATTTTTGGTGCAACTGTAAATGGGATTGATTCCTTAATTTCTCTCTCTGCTGCTTCATTATTGGTGTATAGAAATGCAACAGATGTCTGTATGTTGATTTTGTATCCTGTGACTTGGCTAAATTCATTTATCACTTCTAGCAATTGGTTTTTAAAGATTTTATTTATTTATTTATTTATTTATTTATTTATTTATTTATTTGAAAGAGTGAGGGCAGGAACAGAGGGAGAGGGACAAGCAGACTTCACGCTGACTGTAGAGCCCAATGCAGGGCTCCATTCTACAACCCTGAGATCATGACCTGAGCTGAAATCAGGAGTCAGAGCCTCAACCAACTTGAGCCACCTAGGTGTCCTGATTCTAGCAATTTTTTGGTGGAGTCTTTCACTTTTTCTTTATATACTATCATATCATCTGAAAATAGTTAAAGTTTTATTTCTTCCTGATGATTTGGATTCATCTTATCTCTTTTTGTTGTTGATTCCTGTGGCTAGGAACTCCAGTACTATGTTAAATGTAACAGTGGAAAGAGTGGACATCCCTGTATTGTTTCTGACCATGAAGGAAAAGCTCAGTTTTTCCCCATTGAAGATGATATTAGCTGTAGGTTTTTCATATTTGGCCTTGATTATGTTGAGGTATGTTCCCTCTAAACCTACTTTGTTGACAGTTCTTATCATGCATGGATGCTCTACTTTGCTAAGTGGCTTATCTGTCATCTATTGAAATTATTATACGGTTCTTATCCTTTTTTCATTTTTCTTAATGTAGTATATTGTATTGATTGATTTGTGAATATTGAACCACACTTACAACTCAGGAATAAATCCCACTTGATCATGGTGAATAATTGTTTTTTTTTTAACGTATTGTTAGGTTCAGTTTGCTAGCATTTTATTGGGAATTTTTGTATTCATGTTCATCAGGAATATTGGCATATATATATATATATTTTTTTGTGGAATCTTTATCTGGTTTTGGTATCACAGTGACGCTGGCATCATAGAATGTGGAAAGTTTCCTTCCTTTTCTATTTTTGGAATAGTTTGAAAAGAATAGATATTAACTCTTCTTTAAATGTTTGGTAGAATTCACCTTTGGAGCCATCTGGGCCTGGACTATTGTTTGTTGGGAATTTTTTGATTACTGATTCCATTTCTTTGTTAGTTACTGGTCTTTTCAAGTTTTCTATTTCTTTCTGTTTCATTGTTGGTAATTTATATGTTTCTAGGAATTATCCATTTCTTTCAGATTATCTAATTTCTTGGTATATAATTTTTCATAATATTCTCTTATAATTGTTTGTGTTTCTGTAATGTTGGTTATTTCTCCTCTCTCATTTGTGACTTTATTTATTTAGGTCCTTTGTTTTTTCTTTTTGATAAGTCTAGGTAGAAGTTGATCAGTTTCATTAATTGTTTCAAAGAACAAGTCCTGGTTTCATTGCTATGTTTTATTTTTTATTTTTTTTAAATTTTCTATATCATTTATTTCTCCTCTAATCTTTATTAATTACTTCCTTCTGGTGACTTTAGGCTTTGTTTGTTTTTTTGATTTATTATTTATAGTATTACTAACAGTGCCAGTAATTGTCAGTGTCATTTTAAGCTTAGAGGTCTTTGTCTTAGATGTCTTCAACTGATGCTATTAAATTGGAAAGAAGGTTAACAAATGTTATTCATGGATATTCAAAAAAATTTTTTGGAATGGATTTTGGTTGTAATTCTGATTTTTTAAGTTATACCTTGTGAATGTTGTCCTAAGTATTGATAACTATGTTTATAGTAGACTATAGTACAAATAGTACTAAATGTTTTGGCTTATCAATAAACCAAGTACTTTTTGAGGATTTATGTATATAAAAGTGGCTATCAGTCCTTGAAAGTGCTATATTATTAGTTTGCTTGATTCTTTAAAAATTGTTTACCCTCCTTTTTTAGCCACCAAACTCAGTATTTCTGTATTTTCTACTGCCCTCTAGGGGTAGAATAGAGAAAACTGGAGTTAAGAACCTCTGAATATGTAGATTAGAGGAAAAAATTAAAAAGAAAATTTGAAATTTCTGAATTTGGTGGAGATAAATATGAATTGTTCAGCTTCACGTTTTTACCTATTATTACAGTCTAAATATTTATTTAGATTTGCCAGCATGTTGCTTTGAGATCCAGTGTTTGTTTCAGGGTATGTAAGCCACAGTACCCTTGTGACTGGTGGAGTACTTGGGGCACAGTAAATACTCTTTACAAAGAAAATGTGATCAATGGAAGGCTTTAGCTTCAATCTCTCCTCTGTGATCTTTCCTCCTTCATCATACACAGCCCCATAGAGGCCTCGAATTCTTTGTTCCCCTTTCTACTAAAAAAACCCTACTCTGTTAGCTCATTTTCAGAAATAAATGATAATGAAGAATGAAAAATATCACTTCACCTATTTCTACTTTGGAGGAAAAATTAACACACCTGTCTAGTCATAATGTATTTCTTCAATCAATTGTGCATTTCTTCATCTCTAAGTTTTCCTCTGGAGTTCCAGGTATTAAAGTTAGTGGCATTATATTTGCATAGAATATTTTCATTTGTTAACTTAAAAAACCTCAGGTATTCTACCTTTTTTTTTTAACATTGCACTTTTAGTAGTGTTAGAATTTATCGTATTTTTCAATAGAGAATTGCAATATTATTTCAAATTTATAGTATTATTATCATTATTGTTTTCCTATGAACATTACAAAACCCACCCCAACGGGGAGCTGGATGGTTTCAATAGCTAATGACTGAACTTTTCACCTCAGGCTTTGGTTCACATTAAGCTGTGATTTGAAGTGATTGACAGCCATTTTATAGTAACCTGCAATGAATTGGGGGTCAAAATCATCCAAATGATGGAGAGAAAATGCCCCCATTAGAAAAAAATAAAGACAGACGTAAACTAACCAGTGTAGTTGAAACTAATTGGCCTCCTTATTGGCAAAGGATTGAACAGGCACAGGGACTGAATTAATCTCTTGAATTTGGTGGCAGATCCTTGCAGGTTGAAATTGTGAATTGGCAGGTTAACATAAGGGGAGGCTATATCCCCCTCACATGTGATACTTCTGTTCTGTGAATTTCCATTTTGTGGAGCTGTCAATCTGAGGCTTTTGTGAGCATTAAACTTTCTTTAGGAACAGCACCACCAAAAAAAAAAAAAAAAAAAAAAAAAAAGAATGACCCCCACCTCCTAAACTACCATATAAATCAGCTTGATTAGTAATCTTCATTAAGAGACATTGAGTTTTGAATAGGCTGGGTATTGTAGGTCCAGAATGAAGGACTTGGCAGGGCCGAATAGGGAAGTTTGAACAACATCTGCCCTACCCCTTCCTCGTACTTCTCCAAGTTTTAAGCCTATTCACAAATGGCCTAAATTATAAAAGTGCAAATTGTAGTTCCCTACAAGCAGTTCTTCAAATAACATCAAGAGGTGAATATATATATAGTATTAGTATTTATTAAAGGCATAGACATCCCACAATGTATTTTAAGAAGAAAGCTAACAGTAACAGACCTTTATATATAAGACTATTAATACTAGCTTTCTATTAGGAGTCTTCTTTTCCTTAACAAGTGAAGTTTGATCTTGAATTTTTATTCAAAGCTCTGTGAACCAAAGCCACAGATGGGGTATTGCTGTGTCATTTCCATGGCCTTATACAGAATGTATGCAGCTGTCCCATACTCCCTTAATAGACCTTCAGCTTTTCAATACATCTTCCACTGATGGCGTTTCTGTGGATAAACATCATTTCAGAATGAAACGTGCCAGATGTCCTGCAGTGCACTTAGGTACAACAAGGCACGTTTAAAAAAATCGCGCCTATATTATTTACTCATTTAGAAGGATGTGACTTCTGGGATATACATTGGAAATCCAAAATTTGCTGAATGAGAGAGGAAATGTTACAAACAGGTTCCAGCTCACTTGTACCTTACAATTCCCCCACACACAATTTTTTTTTCAGACCATAAAGAAATCAGTATTTTATATCCAGGTTTCTCATAATTTCTCCCTCTAGGAGGCATAACTCAATCAAAATCTCTGGTTACTACTGAATAGAAATAGTCTTTTTTACTGAGGTTAAAAATTGCTAGATCAGGGATTTGGAATATAGATATTTTTATTTTTCCTTTAGTATAACTAATTTTAAGAATCATTCCTCTCAAACATACTTGAGTTTTATATTCCCACCACAAAGCAAATATTCTTTTCAAGTTTTTTTTTTTCTGTTAAGATATTAGAATGGGTGATCTAAATGAAAATAAAACAAGGGGTTATCCAAGATTATTCCAATACCAGCATTTGATTCTATCATATCAAGTGCAACTATATCACATGCTCAAAAGCTTGATTGACTTTTTACTTTTGTCATTTAATTTTTTTGCATATATACCACTCTTTGAAGACTGTAAAATCTTTGACTATAAGGATCATATCTCCAACATGAGAGATATATAGTGTTAGTATTTATTAAAGGCCAACCAAAATATTTTATGCTAGGAAGAAAGGTAATGGTGACAGACCTTTATTCATGAGCCCATTAGTACTACCTTTCTTTTAGCATTCTGAGCACAACAGGAGGAAGTTCTTAGTCAATGCCTGTTGATTTGATGACTACATTTATGTCAAACTGGAATAAGGAGATAATGTGTTACATTTGACTATGAGATATTTTGGTTTCACCTAAAAGTACTTTAAGATTCTAGAGTAGAATGTAAAAAAGTATAGAATTTGCTTAACTTGTGGTGTTGCAAATTGTGGTAGCTTTGTTATTCTTTAAAGTTTTTTGCATGCATTGTCTCATTGTTTTAAAAGTAGTTTTTAGAGGCAGACCAAGTAATAGCTGACAAAGCTGAGACACAGAACTTTAGGTAGTCCACTGTTAATGGAGATAGTGCTAGATGATATTTTGAAGTTTCTTATGACTCATAGGAATCATTTAAAAAGGAATGTCCTTCTATCTTACATAAACTAATTATTGATGAAGTACTTATCCTAAGCAAAAAATAAAAAAAAAAAAAAAGAAGAAAATGTCACTCCAGGAACATTGGTAATTGTATCAAATCCCACTATTTATTTAATTAAAAGGTATATTTCTCCAGCCTGTATTCTTTCCTTTGTGCGCATCCTGAGAAAACTACCTGAGCCTTCTAATGATTTTTAAAATCATTGAATAATTTTTTGTATTTTCAATTCACATTCGCCTCCTAACAGCAATACTCTTCTTAACACAAAATATATTGCTTTTACAAGATGGAGACATGTTTATAGTTTACCTTGCTAACAAGTTTTAAAGAAAATATAGATCAGTGCTTTAGTTCTGTCTATGATGGCTGTGTGGTTAATTTTTCTGTTCCATGCTGTGTAGCTGTCTCTTTTGGTGCTGCTGTATGTTTGCAGCCATGCTGTCAACATCCACCAGAGAGCAGAGCAGCTCCAACACCCACATCTTTCATGCTAGAAATAGATGGAGACAGTAACACAGTCAGATCCGTGGCCAAACAACGTGGATTGCAGTTCATTTCAAAGGTCAGCGCATATTTAAGCTTGCTTCATTACTGCCACCTTTATGCCTGAGATTTTCATTTAAAAAAAAAAAATCAGTTTACCTAGGTTCCTTTAGAGACAGAAAAATGAAAGTGCTGAGTCCTATTTTCATTTGGGGATATCAAGCTTTTTATCAAATTATAGAGGTGGCGTTTCAGAATATTTCATATCTGATCAAGAGGAAAATCCAAAAATAATTTTCTTTTTATTCAGGAGTCTTTCAGGCAGGAGGACTGCTTTATTTTTTACTTAATATTGTGCTCAAGTCAATCATTTTGAATTCAGAGAGAAAATAAACATTTAAAAGCAATCTATAATAAATTTTTAGAGTTCAATATTTTTATTTACATTTCCTAATAAATACACAATTCATACTCTTTTGATATGTTTTTATCCATCACCTAGTAAAATAAGTTTACACACATTGATTTTTTTATATTAAAGGTGGTGAACAAGTGAGTAATCATAAAACCTTTTTAGTTAAAAAGAAGTAAATTGTTTGCCTTTTAAGAATAAAGCAAGGATGGCTTATCATATATTTAATCAAACTTGTGCTCTTCCTAATTACTTTAAATATCCAATATACACAGGAAGAATAGGATATGGCACATATATTAGGAATATTAATATGGCCAGTGCATATTAAGAATCCTAAATGGGTTTTGTTACAAATCTTTTTTTAAAAAAACCTAATAATTCAATTAAAACAATTAATTTTTGGAAGGAGTTTTATATACTATTCTCTTTGAAAAAAATAGAGCTCTAGAAAATAAAATCATTCTGTGATATGACATTTAAGCCACAGAGAAAATATGCTTTCAGAATAGTGTTTTTATAAACTCTCTGACATCAAAATGTGAAAAAAAAATGTCATAAATCATTGTGTTAATTGTTTGGAATTGAATTGCCTATAAGTGCAAAAAATGATTAACATATGTAGTGAAAAGTTTTTCAAACTTAGATGTTATGACCATTTTAGATCATGGAAATTTATATTTGTCTTGTGACACATTGTAGGAACTTAATTATGGAAATATCTTAAAAAGAGTTTAAAAGGAGTGCCTTAAGACTGAAGACTTTCTAAAAGAAATACATACTCAGATTATATAGCTGTAAATATATATATATTTTATACATATATGAAATATGTATAAAATATATATATAATTTGGTTGTAATTTTAACTAGGTTATTTTAATTTTGGCATTCATATATTTCTGTAATGAATATTTAAAATACATTATAACTGTGACTGAAAGAGGAAAAACATCTCTATATTTTAAGTATAATAATTTTAGACTTATAAATAGACCTTATAAAAACATTTTGACTATTTCATTTCTTTATAAGCATCATTAATATTTATAACTTATTTTAAAATAATTATGAAATAAATATAGCTAAAAATCCAGTCATCTGTTGTATTCAGACATGGACCACTTAACTCAATTCTGTAGTTGGAATTGTTGCTTTTTCATCTGTTTCCAGGAGTAATGCCCTATAGAATGTGTATGAATGGGATCCAGAAAATACAATAATAGGGCCTTAGGATAAAAAAAAAAGAAGTGTAAAAAGTAAGAAAACTAGGAGAAATAGGACCTCCAGTCCCTTAGGCCATCCACGTGCATCTTACAATCTGAAAGATAGGATGAACCTGTTTTTCTTCTGCTTCTGAATTAAGATAGTGATGGTTGTTTTACTTGTTAGAAAGTGTAGTGTGACTTAAGTCTAGGTTCTTCTTTCTTAATTGCTATTTAAAACAACAAAAAAGGATAGTAGGTATCTATTAGGGAGTATATTCATATTGTAAAGAAATGAAGAAATTTATCGATTGCCCCCGATTATTTGCCCAACAGCACACGATTTCATTTAACTTCAGTATTGCCTAGGAGCTGAGTGGTGCTAGGCCCATTTTGCAGATAAGAAACTTAAATATTTAGTTTGGTGGTTAACTCTTAGCTAGCTATGGCTCAGTCCCAGGTCATCTGACTCAAAATTCCATTTTTCCTCTTTGCTGTATTACAAATTCTGGACTAAGACAGGACATGTTTCTTAAAAGTTAATTTAGAGATTCATAGATTTGAATTGCCAGCAGATAAAATTGAGAAAGGGCCACGATTAGCTGTGAAGTGATTCTTATTTTTCAGTTTGTGGCTTAATTCTTTAGTCAATTATCTGAATTAAAAAACAAACACCCCTGCCTCCCTCAATTTAGACTAATTTGCTCATTATCAGGTATTTATCTCAACACCATTATTACTAATACAGAATACTTACACTTAGCATACATTTCTAGTGAACTGGTTGGAAAAATGTGGACTTTTCTACATGAAAAAATAATACAGGCCATTTTTGGATAAATAAGGACAGACAATTGTATGTAATATTTAAGACTGATTTTTAAATATGTCAACAGTTTTAAGGGTAGAAATTTAATGTAGATGGGCTTTTTTTTTAAACCTGAGTTTAAAAAGTTTAGTGTATGCAAAAGATACAGAATTGCCTTGCTGTTACTTTTCTGTCTTTTTTCAAAGACTCCAGGCTGAAATACCAGTGGCTAAGAAAGATAAACCAGTTTTTCCATTCTTCATCATAGTTTCTATTTCCCTGCTCCCCAAATTTATCAAGGCCTTGATTTGAAATGATAAATTCAAAAGCAGTATTTCAAAAGTTGTCTTCTTTTGTACAAGCAAGACATGTTTCCAGTGATACTTTACAGGTAGAAGTATTCTTTTTTAGCCTTTTCTTAGAATTTGAGTTAGGTTTACATGGTGAGGTAAGTGACCTTTGGCCTTCCTTTAGAATTCAAGTTACTATTTTTGGAAAGCCTAATAGCACTTTACACAAACTTTGTATTTGCTGCAATACAGCAACCAAATGATACTTTAACTGCCGCTGTGGACAGCTTCTTTTCATTATATGCATTTGCTTATTAATACGAAGGTGCTTAACAGCACAGTAGGAAAATTTAAACTAAGGCCATTTATGTGATTGTGTTAAAATATGTATTTTTTCCCCTAAATGATCTGCAAACCTGCTATTCTTCTATCCTCAGAAGTTTAAAAATAAACCTCTTAGGCTTCAAGCGGAATAATTACCTAATACATAAATAAAGATGAATGGAATTTTTTCTTACAATATGGCCATTGTCTTTCACTGAGTTCTAAGGATGTTAGTATTAAAGTTCTTACAACTAAACCGCTCTTTAAACTCCATGATAGGAACCTGGAGCCCTCTGTGGAAAGCTCCTAAGGAATCTCACATAACTGAGAGATTTTTCAAAACTTGTGGTTTTTTGTTGGAAGTTGTACATATTAAAGAGCTTGCACTTTACATGTAAATATTAGAAGGCATATTTTGAAAGAGCTAGTATGTTTTTAAATAAATTTATTTATATTTTCTGAATTGACTCTATCTGAATTTTTAAATAGATACAAGAGCAGGATCTGACCTGTCATTATTAGGTCAGAGAATAACAGCCCTTTACAAAGATTCAGATGAAAAATTTGGTAACATCAAATTGTGCTCATATTCTTAAAATGTAAGCTGAAAATGAAGGTCCAGTGTTCAGAGGCTTCAGGAGTTTTACTCAATAAGCCACTAGGAAAAGAAGATAAGATATTTTTAAAGAGGAACACGAAAGTGTGTTGGCTCTATTTTAGATTTTAATTTGTTTTTAGTGATTTAAACCTCTTATATTTCTATAGAATTGGTACTGGTCAGTGTTTGCTTCTCAGAGGTCTTTATTTTAAAATAAAAAGTGCATACTATTTTAAAATTACAAATACTACACAGTTTATATATCTTGTCTTTTAGTATTCATTTCAAAGTGCATTGTTTTTAGCTAGGTTATCCTCATGTTGCTGTTTGTATGTTTAGAGTTATAAATGATATATTTTAATTCATTCCTTAACATTTCCCTCAATGTTTTAATATAGGGGCTTGTATATGTTCCAAATTTATTTTATGATGGCAGCTTCACACTTTATAGTACATTATTAATCTGCTAGGCTAAAAATCTAAGCCAGTCTATGAGACTTCAAAGATGTTCTAAAAAAAACCCAAAATACTGTTAGCTAGAAGGATGATTTTAGTAGGAAATTTTCAGATTTGTTTGTGGTTCATATAAATATATTTTGAGAGAAGTTCTTATACTAAAGTTCAAGGTCCTGATATTTACATAGTTCCTTTACATAGTGCACCACGTTGATTTGTAAGGAAATGAAGGGAATTTAAATTAAAATTTTAGACCATGAATGTAAAATTGCTGGATATTTGCACATAGTAAAGGTTTGGGGGGAGATTTTTTAAAAGTTATCCATATGGCAGCAGAACTTTTAATAAACAATAGTTCTAACACAGAATCTTTATAGAAACAGAAAATGGGATTTATGAGGTGACATTTTGGTATATAAAGAAAAATGAAATAAGATTAGCTTTATTTTCCTATTTCCCCCCAGCCTTGCGAAGGTTTAGTGGCTGAATTACCACTTATAATTTGTTTTTTCATTCTATGCATGCATTTCATTAACCTATTCCTGGCTCTTCAGCCAGCCCGCAGAGAAAAATTCAGCAGAAGGATTTCTGAATAGATTGGCCACAAGACGCTATAGGACATATTTCAGAATCCAAGGACAATCTGATAACTTTTACTATGCTTTACATTAATAATGTGAAGTTTCATTTTGTTTAAGTGGTATCTTAGAAAATCAATGTTATTTACACTGATTTAATAATATTTAAGAAAAACTTTATGAGATCTCTCCAGACACTCAAAATTTAATGAATAGCTTCCTGAAATGATTCTGACTGCTTCACACCTAGGATTAAATAAATTAGTATTGAAGTTCAGTTCTGGGATTTTGCCACTTACTCAAAGAACTTGGAATAATAGCAAAAGTTTTTATAATATAATTGATTTGTCTCTGCAACAGTTATGAGTCTCATGCAGTAAAGACTGGGAGATACTACATTCAGATGCAATTCAATTGTATAATTCTTTGAATATAACCAAATGCCTCTTTTCAATTCTTTTTTTTTAATTTTTATTTAAGAGGAAGCTCAATTATGTATGTTAATGCAATGGCACAATTGGGCATATATTATTAAAATTGGTGTTGAAATGCATAAAATTATTTTTCATGCCAGATTTTTTGTATTTAAATTTGTATTTTTCTTGGACTTTAATTTTTATACATTTGTATTCCCTAATAGAGAATGCTCAGAATGGCTCAGAATGCCCCAGCTGAAAGGATGAGATGAATCTCAGACTTAAAAATTGCAGTGACTCTGAAAAGAAAAAATTTAAAGTTAGAAGGCCCTTCAGTCTAACTTTCTGTCCAATAATTCCTTAATCTTCTCTAAAACTCCAGCATTCTTTGATACTATTTTATAGCTTATTGTCTGTTTTAGCCAATCATACCCTTACTACGTCTGCAAAAGGCATCTTCTCTTCTGTTCTTGCTTATTTTGAGCTCAAATCTGCCCTACAATAATTTCTATTTGCTGGTTGTCTTTTGTGGTAAGAAGCTACCAGAATGTCACTTATTCTCTACATAAAAGACGGTTAAAATTCACCATTGTTCTATTTCTCTGCTCTATTTTATAGTAAAACTGAAAAGAGTCAGTTCAATGCGACAGATATTTATCTGTCGCTATATTAGGCTCTTAGAATATAAACAAACAAATAAAACAAACCAAAACAAAGATCTCTGCCTTATGGAATATTCTATTCTGGTTGGGATAAGAAAAAACAGTAAATATACTAAATGATTTAAAGACATCTTTGGTTCTACATGCTTTTTTTTTTTTTTCCTTCCATCCACATCAGGCTTTTGTCCCTGCCATTCTTTTGAACCACTCCTAATTAGAAAACTGATGTCTTGTTCTTTCTTTCTTCTTCATTCTCAGCCTTCATTGTCTTCTATTTTCTTAGCTGTATCAGGTACAACAGATCTCTTCTTCCTCTTTTCTGAAATAACTTTATTATTTTCAAGACATGCCGGCTGTTAACTCTTATTCCTGATTCACTGGACATGCTTTTAATTTCCCTTTGCCAGCCTCTCTTCTTCTTTTTCCAGGCCTATAAGTGTCCAGGGCTCTGTCCCCAGGTGTCATTCCTCCATATTTTTCTCCCTCTACTTATACTTCCTTCCTGAGTGATCTCACGGTAGATATATGGCTGTAATGCCTACTATATTCCTATGTTTTTCAAGTATTCTATAATTCAAAGGATCTAAGATCCTCTTGATTGTATTTTATATACTACTAGAAAGAAAAAAAAATGTTGTCAATTCTCATTGTAAGACAACATTGATTGAAAGACACATCTCATTTTCAAGGATATTAAAATATGAAAAAGTATATCATAGAATCAGTGAAATGTGGCATACGTCCTGACCTCACCTCTGAGATCCATATTTAGTTGCACACATGAGATCTCCACTGAGTTGTTTGGTAAGTGTCTTAAGGTAGTTCTTTCTTTCTTTCTTTCTTTCTTTCTTTCTTTCTTTCTTTCTTTCTTTCTTTCTTTCTTTCTTCTTTCTTTCTCTTTCTTTTCTTTCTTTCTTTCTTTCTTTCTTTCTTTCTTTCTTTCTTTCTTTCCTTCCTTCCTTCCTTCCTTCCTTCCTTCCTTCCTTCCTTCCTTCTTTCTTTCTTTTTCTTTCTTTCTTTTTTCTTTCTTTCTTTTCTTTCTGATATATTCATTTGTTTTGGTGGGAGAGGAGCAGAGGGAAAGAGAGTCTTAAGCAGACATTGTTCTGAGGGCAGAACCCAACACGGGGCCTGATTTCATGACCCTGAAATCATGACCTAAACTGAAACCAAGAGCTGGATACTTAACTGATTGAACTAACTAGGTGCCTGTTAAGGTAGCATTTCTTAAACACAGTTCTTGATTTTCACTAATTTCCAAACTTGCTTTTCTAGTGTCTGCTTCAGTAAATGGCACCCCTGTTCATCCAGTTGGTTTGCTCAAAACCCTAAAGATAATCTTTCAATCTTGGTTTTCAACTTTGGCACAAACCCTATAATCAGCAAATTTTTTATCTTCAAATAAATCCCAGATTTGGTTGTTTTTTACTACCTTCACTATCACCTTTGTCCAAGACACATTTATCTCCTGCCTGAATTATTGGAATAGTCCCCTAATTGGCCTCCGGAGTTCTTGCTTCCATGCAGTTACATTTCATATATAGCCATATATAGTTACATTTCATATATAACAAATATCAACTCACACCACTCCCAACTCAAAACCTTCCAGAGGCTTCTCTTTATACTTGGAGTAACATTCTAACCATTACCTTTGCTTTGCATGTCCATCCACTTCCCTCTCTCTCTTTATTTCCTATCTTTATTGGGTTCAGACATTTCCAGCTAGTCACTTGTTTTTGCTGTTCTTCCAAGGAACCACACTAGTTTCCCCCTGTTCTGAGAGAGAACATTAGAACATTGTATATTTGAAGCTCTGCTACATATTTATAGTTTTAGCATTCATATGTACCTCTAAAGCATGTATAACTTTTAGCTTTGTTCTTTGTAAAGGGAATTATACTGTGTGTGTTCTTATGTGACCTGTTCTTTTCAGTTAACATTTGATTTGATATCCATCCATATTGATGTGGATAGTTGTATTTTGTTTTCTCTACTGTAGAGTATTTCATTGTGTGGATATACTAAATTCATTTTTCAGACACTTAACTATCAATGGGGTTTTTTGGGGGTTTATTAACAGTTGCTGCTATGAACAGCAACTGTTAATAAACAGTTATTTTTCTGTTACATTTGTATTTGTGCTTTTGCCAGTTTTTCTGTGGGATTTAAAAATGATTTTAAATTTATTCAAAGGATATTTTCCCCCTTGAACTAGTATTTTGTTGGTTAAATATTCCAGAAGTGTTTCCTTTTAATTGTTGCTTAACATTCTACCCTCTTTACAGTTATTTTAGGTGAGTAGTAGTTCTTGATTTTACTGTCAAGGATTGTTTCTTTTATGAATTGTACTTTTTGCATGTTGTATAAGAAATAATTCCCTACTCTGAGATTCTATAAATATTCTCCTATCTATATTTTCTTTGAAATGGTCTAAAATTTTATCTTCTTCATTTAAGTATTTAATCCATCTGGAATTTATTTTTGTGTTTAGTGAGAGGTAATGATTAAATTAATTTTTTTTTCCATTTCGTATGGAAAATCAACTATTCTAGCACCATCTTCTGAAGCCAGCTCTATCCGAAATTACATTTCCTTCTATTTTGAGACTATTTCTGGGCTTTATTCTTGTCCATTATTGGTTAACTTGTCTGTTTCTGTGCCAATACACTGTATTAATTGGTATAGGTTTAAAGTAATTCTACCTAACTGGTAAAACAATTTTCCTGAAATTGTTCTTCTTTTTCTGGAATGTTTAGGTTATACTTGGCTCTTTGATATTCTGTATAACTTTTAGAATCAGATTGTCAAATTCAATGAAAAAAATCTATATAGACTTTGATTGGAATTTTATTGAATCTGTGGGTCAATTTTTGAGGAGGTTGACCATGACCAACTTCCAATTAAATCCCTGAGCACTGAGTCTCTAATAAGGTTCTGTAATAGACAACATTTCACAAATTCTGTTACAATTCATTGCTTTGGGAATTAAGCATGCTTTATGTGACTCCACTGGGAAAGGACTCTTGGAAGCTTATATTTGGCTTTCACTGGACTTCCTTTGCCTATTTTACTTTGTGTCTTTTTCATGTAATAAATCCTAGCCATGAGTGTGACTATGTGTTGAGTCCTTTGAGTCCTTCAAGTTAATTTTACAGACTCCCAAAACACCGATTGTATTTTTCAATTATATGTACTCTTAGATTTTTCTATGATTTTGTTTAGTGTATCTTTTGAGAAGTCAGTACAGCTAGATTTGTTTTTGATCCTATTTGAATGTTGTCTTTTATCAAGAGAATTTACTAATTGTTATTAATAATAACTAATATATCACAATCATCTTTACCATTTTATTTTATGTTGTCTATTCATTCTGCTTTTTTCTACACTTCTTTTTATTTCTCTCTCTTTTTTTTCTCTTCCCTTTTGAGCAACAAAACTTTTCTTTCTCATTCGAAATCTTCCTATTGACTAGTTTGGCAATCATAAATTCTATTTCTATTCTTTTAATGATTGCCTTGGTAATAAGGATATAGATATTTACTTTAAGTCTAAATTTAAACAATACATTTGTCTTCTTTATGTAATACCTAAAGAAAAATCTGCTATCTTTACCCCTCCTGTTATAGGCATTTTAATTCTAAAATTTTTGATAATGAAAATTAAGTATCTTTATTATTGTTTGTAGATAGTCCTTAATTTTATTTGTCTATGTTTGTATTTTCTTTGCTTGTTATTCCTTCTTGCATCTAAGACCTTTTATCTGGAACATATTTTTCTTCCACTCCATGAATATCCTTCATAATTTCCTTTAGTGTGAACCAATAGAGCCATTTTAATTTCTCTAAAATTGTTTTTCTTTTTCTTTGTTTTTATTAAAAACATTTTTTTCTGGGCATATAATTCTAAGTTGAAGTTATTTTCTCTAAGCACTTTGAAAATATTATCTGCTTTTTTCTGACTTCCATTGTGCCATTGATGAGAAGTAAGCTGATACCCTTTTTAATTTATCTGTCTTTATTCTTTGATTGCTTTTAAGATCTTCTTTTTATCTTTGGTGTTCTATACTTTCACTATAGCTGTCTAGGTAATATTTTTTAAAATTTATTTCTTAAAATTCAGTAGGCAGATTAAAAAAATACACTCCTTATTTTGGAATAGTATTAGATTTGTGGAAAAGCTATAAAGGTAGTACACAGAGTTACCATATACCCTACACTCAGTTTTATGGTCAAACTAATGAGCTAATAGTGATGCATTAACTAAACTTCATACTTTATTTCAATTTTCTTTATTTTTATCCAATGTCCTTTTTCTGTTCCAGGATCCCATCTAGGATAGATACCACATTACATTTAGTTATGTGTAAGGCCTCTCCAAACTGTGACAGTTTCTCTGACATTTCTTTGGTTTTGATGACCTTGATAGTTTTGAATAGTACTGATTTGTATTTTATAAACTGTCCCTCCATTAGAGTTTGTCTGGTGTTTTTCTCATAATTAAACTGGGGTTATGGGTTTTTGAGATTATGATCATAAAAGTTAGTATAAAGATTATTCTTATCATACATGTTAGCAGTATTTACTTATTACTCTCCATATGACTTATCATTGCTAATGTTAACATCTATTTACCTGGCTGAGTCAGGGTTTGTCAGATTTCTCCACTGTGAAGTTACTCCTTTATCTCTCTCTCTATATTATGGCTTTTGGAATGAAGTTTCTTTTTTCCTGGGAACAATAGGCAATAGTAGCTCTTTGCGTTCACCATTTTTTACCATAAGAAGTAAAACAATGAATAAATGATGGGTTTCTCGCCTTTTTTCTTCCTGTTCCTTCATATCCTAATACTTACCTCAAGAATATTTAGGGAAGTCTTTGAGTTCTTTATTCACACCTATTCCTGTGTATCCTGGTTATGGAACTTGGTATATGGGCTCATATAGTTCTGTTTATGAATTGAGCAAGGCATGGATCTGAGCAAGACATGAATCCCAGGCTCTAGGTCATAGAAAAAAGAGTTATGAAGGCCTTGGAATTGCAGGATAAAATGGGGCCATCTTTATTCAATTCTGAGGACTCGACCAGTTAGGATTTTAGCATAATGAAGGAAGATATAGGCTCCGACATTTTAGGGAACAGACTTGTACTTGGGCTTGGGTTCTGCAGAAGAAATCTCATTCCATTGGAATTTTCAGAAAGTTCTTGGATTATGACAACTAAATTTTCAATTATCTAGTATGATATTGGGCCATGTAAGTTAGCATATCCCTGCAAGATTTCTTGATGGGAAGATTTTATAGAGGGAAGAGGGAGGCAGGTTAGCTGGTCCATTGACTTTTAGCACAGACTGGGAACATTTGTTACATGCTATATATCAGATGTTATGCTAGGCTCTTTGTTATTTTATTTTATACTTGAGAAAACTCTGTGAAGTTAAACATTTTAAAAATCCCTTTTTCATAGATGAACAAACAGGACTCATGTTGAGTAGTTTATGTAAAATCACAATTTTTTTTGACTCTGTTTATAATGCATGCCAACCCCTTATTTTATAGATTATATACAGAATCATTCTAGAAGACATGGGCGACATGTATGTCACCAAGGAAGAAGTTTGGTCAGAACAGGAACTAGACTAGTTAATGTAGTTCTCTAGGTGTTTGGTTAGAAAGCTTCAAATTCCTCTATCTCAACTCAGTATTGGCCTCCAGTTTCTAGATACTGGAACAAAGTTGAACCCATTGTGAGGATCGGGTAGCTTCTGTGAGACTTAGAGCCTGGAGAAGCAACAGCAACAAAGGCGTATATAAATGTGGAGAGGATTCCCAAAAAATGGTTGATCAAAGTGAGAAAAAATTAATAGAGGAAGAGATTTGAGGCAGAAAGGATTTGAGTGTGTCTAATAAATGTTTATAAAATGATTCCTTTGCATATAACACTTTTCTTCAGAACAAGTGAAGCAAAGATGGGAATGGTTCTTTCTTTGCCCTCAAAGAATTTATATTACACAGATTACCTTAATATGGTGGAATGAGATAATTACCAAAGGGAGGAACATGAGATCTATGGAATCACAGAGCAATTAATTGACTGGAACCTTAGTGGAATTCTTAACAAAAGACAGGACACATAAAAAAGCTATTGAAAAATAAGAAAAGGGGCACTTGGTGGCTCAGTGATTGAGCATCTGCCTTTGGCTCAGGTTGTGATCCCAGGGTCCTGGGATCAAGTCCTGCATCAGGCTCTCCGCCACCACAGGAAGCCTGCTTCTTTCTCTGCCTATGTCTCTGCCTCTCTCTGTGTCTCTCATGAATAAATAAATAAAATCTTAAAAAAAAGAGAAAAATAAATAAAACTTTTTCAAGCGTCGTAGTAGGTGACAAATTTCATGAGAAAACAGCACGAAGAACAGCAGAGATATGAGCAGTCCAGGGAGATATATGAGAAAAGTGAGTGAATTCTACATGGGGAAATGACACAGACAGGATAAGATAAGTATGACTGTTTTTGCCCACTGGGTATCATTCTGCCCTCTTATGATTATAAAAATGATCATATTTTGCTCTGGAGAACCACCACTCCCCTATATGTCAGTCCTGATGATTTCAATGTGACTGCTATCTTTCTTTTC
Source organism: Nyctereutes procyonoides (assembly GCF_905146905.1). Lineage (NCBI taxonomy): Eukaryota > Metazoa > Chordata > Mammalia > Carnivora > Canidae > Nyctereutes > Nyctereutes procyonoides. Next base: position 55,891,833 of record NW_026575051.1, read on the forward strand.
ACAAAGTTAAAAGTAAGCCTGTGATTCAGGTCTATCAAATTAGCATATTCCTCTCATGACCATGATTATTGTTTCAAAGATGGGCATGTGACCTGTCAATCCAGTAAGATTCAATTCTGAGGTTCTGATTGGAATTATTAGGAAAAATAAGAGTTCTTGCTGCTGAAGTTTCTAGGCTGTGAGGATGTACTCCTAGAGCAGCCAGGAACCACCATAAATGGGAGAGTTGCCTGAAAATGAAGCAGCCAGAGAGAAAAATCAGTGGCAATAGTCAAAGCCAGTGTCCTGAAGTTGCCCTGGATTTTCAGCTATGTGAGCCAATTACTATGCTCCTCCACTGTTTTTTGTTTTGTTTGTGGTTTTCTTGGCTTGTTTTGTCTGAGTTTATCTGAATTGGGTGTAAAATGGTTCACAATGAAAAGGATCTCTTCTATATATATATATATATATATATATATATATATATATATATATGATTGGAGGCCCCATTTTAGAAACTGTGAGCAAAGTAGGATAAGCAGTTGAATTAATGGAAGCAGTTGGACCATCTTGACCTGGTGAGAAAAAAGACTGGAAAAGTATGGTAATGCAAGTTGGTACTGAGCCAAGGAGAGGATTGATACATTAGTAAATAGGAGTCATTCCAGTGTTTTCTGAGTAGCATACTGATGCTGTGAAGATTATAATCTTTCTTTCTTAAGAGTAATTTTGTAGTTTTCTACTTTCTACACTGTATTCTGGCATTGATTGTATATATATATATATATATATATATATATATATATATATATATAGCAATGCTGGTTTTGTTTTTTATGGGTTTCTTCTGTTGTAGAATCTAGCACTTAAATTGATCAAGACCCTAGATCTCAGATATTGTGCCTCTCTAAAAAGAGACAAGGAGACTTTCCTAGAGATGATACAGAGCAAGTAGTCACTAGGTACTGCTCACTTGAATTCCATCTTTTTCTCTTCTGAATTCATATACCACTGAATTAGTATTTCTCTCATGGCGGTAAATCAAGTGTGACTTGGGCAATTATTACATGGATGCTTGTCTTCCAAATACCTAACCACTCTCCCTCTATTCCAGATTGTAACACCTTTGGTGGGCAAGTACTAAATATTGTGCATATTTTAGAAGAAATTTTTCACAGTGCCAGTCCATTCTCTTGAATACAATAAATGCTTGCAAAGAAATTTTCCTTTAAATAGAACAACTATTACATTCCTATTAAAGCAGGCATTAGTATCTAAGGCTTAGAGAATGGTTACCCATTAGAAAATTTGGTTATTCTTTGAACAATTAAAGAAAGGAATAACTCCCAGAAGAGATTGTTTTGACATTTTGAATGTGCACATACATTTATCCTAAGAATAAGAGATGCTATTGTCTCCACAGGTCACAGAAAAGCCTTGGATGTTTCTGGGAGTATAATTCTCACTTTTTATGTCTCTTGTTCTCTTGTTATGCTACACTCAATTTTCTTTTTCGAAAAATTATTACCTGTGTGCATATATTTCCCTATGCAGGAGGTGGAGCTTAATTCTACCCTCTTTGCCTCATAAACTCTTTCCCCTTGAGAGTGAGCTAGACTTAGTGACTCATTACCTAAGAATAGAGCAAGGAAAGGGAAGACAGTTAACTTTACAGAGGAGAATCCTGGCAAGCAATATCTTAACCAAGTGATAAAAATTAACATCAACAATGATGTCATGTGGCTTACATGTACCCCTGATATAATGTGATGTGATGAGAGGGGCACTTCACTTCCTTGTTTCCTTTCCAAACATCTGTAACTCCAGTCTAAACATAAGAGAAACCATAGAAATGGCCAGTGGTAGACATTTTAGGATCTTTGTCCAGTACTGCTTTTGACTTTGAAAGTCATGAAAAACAAGGAGAAAATAAGAAATGTTACATACCAGAAGAGACTGGGGAGACATAACAACTAAATACAGTGTAGTCCCCTACTTTGGATCCTGGAACAGAAATAAAACAGTAATGGAAAATCTGGGGAAAGGCGATTGAAGCCTGGAGTTTGGCTAGTAGTAATGTATGTACCAGTGTTAGCTTTTCTTTTCTTTTCTCTTTTCTTTCTTTTCTTTTTTCTTTTCTTTTCTTTTCTTTTCTTTTCTTTTCTTTTCTTTTCTTTTCTTTTCTTTTCTTTCTTTTCTTTTCTTTTCTTTTCTTTTCTTTTTTCTTTCTTTTCTTTTCTTCTTTTCTTTTCTTTTTGACAAGTGTATTATACTAATGTAAGATGTTAACCTATATAAGATGGAGAAAACTGGGCAGCCTGGGTGGCTCAGCGGTTTAGTGCCGCCTTCAGCCCAGGGCCTGATCCGGGAGATCCGGGATTGAGTCTCATGTCAGGCTCCCTGCATGGAGCTTGCTTCTCCCTCTGCCTGTGTCTCTACCTCTCTCTCTCTCTCTTTCTCTCTCTGTCTCTCATGAATAAATAAAATCTTTTTAAAAAAAGATGGGGAAAACTGGGTGAAGAGTATATAGGAACTCTCTATACTATGTTTGCAACTTTTTCATACATCTAAAATTATTCCAAAATCAAAAGTTTATTTTAAATATTGTTATGAGGTGTTTCAGTATTTCAAAAAGTTAAGTATGTAATAGAAACCATGTACCCATAACCCAACTTAAGAAAGAAAAATTACAAATATAAATTTGTATGCCTCCACAAGTCTGATATCCTTTTCTTGTTTCTGTTCTAAACCTTGTCCCCTAAGTTTGTCTTAATCATGTCTGCACATATTTTTCTTTTTTTCTATATACACATGAATCTATAGTCTATATTTAATATTGTGTTATATACTTTAAACTTGAACTAAAGATACCATGTTGTATGTGTATTCTTTTAAGTTTGCTTTTTTCATATAGTAGTATGGTTTTGAATTTCACCTATGGTGTTAATGAAGCTTACTCCAATTAGTCATTCAACAACTGTGTATTGTGCTTCAGTTACATGCCAGGCAGAGTACTAGGTGCTAGGGATCCAGTAGTGAATCAAATATTCCTGGTACTGGGCTCAAAGATGGATATATAGAAAGTGTTATTGATAAGGCCACATCAGATTAGGGAGCTATCATACTATTGAGACTGTAGTTTGGATATTTGTTTCTAATTTCACTCTTGTCTATGAATGTTCCCTGTGTTAGAGTTTGTATCTGGCCTGTAAACAAGTTTTGTTTTGGTCAGTTCAGTGCCTCTTAAAATTCTGCATTTGTTCTCAACAGTATTTAGAAATTCAATGATTTCTTATAGTGATTTGGATTTTCAGCTTTTCCTGAAAAATCTGGCCCCATGGGGCTGATTCCTATATGATTACCACTGGGAGGAGCAGAGGAGCTACTGCTCTCTAGGTCCTGGTAGCCTGCTTTGCTCTTTATATAACTGTCCTACTTACCACAGCTTGGGAGGCTTGTGATGTTTGAGCTGTACAAAAGGTATGCATGTGTTCCTTATTATCCACACATAGTCTTTTAACTGTTGTCACTGATAGTGTCAGTAAACACAGGCAAGTGAAGAGATGTGTGTGATTGCACAATGCTTGCGATTTTCACTCTTGCATATGCTTTGTCAATCCATTTTGTTTCCCCCCAAAAGAGGGATATCATTTCTTATCAACACACAATCCTTTTTTCCCCCTCTAAGTTGATATAGTTTTTCTAAATTTCCTGCTTTTACAGCAGTTTATTCCACTGTTTCTTGAGGGCCTAGTATGTGCAGAACACGGTTCTAACTGCTGAAGTGAGTTAGAGAAATACATAGCTAGTCCCTGCCTTCAAGGTACTTGTTAGGCTGGTAAAATATTTAACATTTAACTTTGTAATCCATTGTATTTATTGAATACTTACTGTGAGGTAGGAATATGGAAAAGGAACTTGTATATGCAAAGAGAATAGTATGGGTAGATAAAACATGAGTCTTGACCTCAAGTGCTTTATTGTTATCTAGGGCAAAGGTCCCCAGAGTTGCACGTGTGGATATGGAGATTCTGGAGTCCACATACACAAGATTTGGTTCCGTGATTTTGGAAACATCTCCATTTTTAACAATTACCTCAGACAGAGGCAGATTCATTGTGAAGCCAACAGGGTTTAATTGACAGGGATTGAGCAGTCTGAGCGGCTCAGTGGCTTAGCACCGCCTTCAGTCTAGGGCCTGATCCTGGGGACCCCGGGATTGAGTCCCATGTCGGGCTCTCTGCATGGAGTCTGCTTCTCACTCTGTGTGTGTCTCTGCCTCTCTCTGTGTGTGTCTCTCATGAATAAATAAATAAAATCTTAAAAAAAATAATTGAGGGATTCTCATTTTACTGGCTCTGTGAATTCTGGAAGTTACTAGAAGTTATAGAGTATCCTGGGTGGAGTTGGGGAGCCTACTTTTTTGCCAGGAACCATTTCTATATGAGCACTGTGGGTAAATTTCAGTTTTCAAGGCTTCAGTAATTTGTCGTGATTTCTTACGCTAAATATTCACATTTGTTTCTAACTTTGATTCATAATCTTGTATTTGTTTCTCTAAAGTGAGTTCACCAAACTTCAGTTCTTTTCTGCTGTGTTCAGTGATGAGTGTTTACTGATTCAGGGTTTATGGAATAGAGTAGGAGATAGATTATCAATAACTACATGTAATACCTGTGAGATAGCATAAGGATTGTCTTTATAGAGGCAAAGATAATACTAGGGTTGAACAAAGAAGTAAAACTTAAATTTGACTAGGAATTTTGGGCTTTATGCCTATCAAATATGTGACCACTTGATGCCAGTCTGCCATACAGTGGCAGTTTGGATAATTTCACTCATTTGCTAAATATAGTCCTTCCACAGGAATTTGTTAGAGGAGTCTCTAATTGTGGGTATCTATTTTTTAAAATTATTTGAAGATTGTTAAATTGATGGGAATGTTCTTTTATAGTCCACCCCCAATTATTCTGCCATTGTTCTCCTTACCATCTGTAGCTTTTCAAAGTTGAGTTTGCTGTTTTCCATACTACTCCCACCTCTCTCCTACCACCTGCAAGCTTAGTCTCTCCCCCTTTCAGAGGCAGTCCTCACTGAGGCAGAAAGTATTTGAATAGTCTCAGCTTTCCACTCTACAGTATAAATTAGTCTTTCAATTAGATCCATAGCCAGGAATTGGTGGTCACCTAGGATTGTTTAGTTCTACATCTTTGACATTTCTCAAGATTTTGCCAAAGCAGATCTGAGGTCCAGGAGGTATATTTGCATGTGCTCTACTTCCATTCCTCTCATTCCTCTTAACCCGCAGAAAAATCTCACCCTGAGCTCTGGCACACCATAGTCTATGATTTGGCCTAGTCCAAACTGAACTTCCTGGAGTTACAATTCTTACTGATTGTCAGCTTATGACTAGTAATGAACAAGATTTGCTAATAGTCGTGTTGTGGATGGTGTGAAGTGATTTTCTAAAGTAGTATAGACACACTTGGCCATGATTCCTCTTCTTTTTATTTGTTATTGTGGTATGATAACCCTTTACAACTAGCAAAGATTGGGATTAGGATGAATGAATGATTGGATGAATTAGGAGTCCTGATAACTACATATTATTTACCATTTTTGAGCACCTTTTGCATGCTGGGCACTTTGATGAATGCTTTACGTATGTTATCTTAATCTATTATGTAGGTGTTAGCAAATGCATGACAAAATGGAGATTTGATGAGAGTGTATATCTTACCCAAAGCCACAGCAATAAAGAGAGCTGAAATTTGAACTCAGATTTTAGGGACTCCAAACTCATTGTCTTTTAGGAATCAATGGTTATTTGTTTTATGACATTTAATATATATTCCTCATAGGTCTAGATGGTTTATATCTATGCACAATTTGTACACAAATTTCCAAATTGGTAAAGAATTAGAACCAGTCAGGATCCTGTGTAACCCAGAAAACAGTATCCTCAACAGTGAGTCCTTCTAGAAATGCAGGAGATTAGGTGGGTATTTGAGACAACCTAGGGTGAAAACAACAGGATTTGTTCTGCAAATCTTTAAGAGTGTTTCCTATTGACCAGGAAGAGGAAAGTTTAGTACAAGTCCTAGTAGACATGTAGAACCATTATTTCTACTAAATAAGCTGACACTAAGCTATTAAGATCCTATTTGGGCACATCCTAATTCATGTTGTAAAATAAAATAACAAAGTGGCCAGAGGTACCATTTCCTAGAGTTGTTATAAAGCATCTTGTTAGTTAACTGTCTGAAAGGTAGCCTTGTAACTCTGCATTTGGTAAAAGGATTGCCATGACATCATTTGACTTACCTGCTAAAATGTCCACCTCGTGAGATGTTGAGGCTACTGCAATATAAATGTCCATGGAACTATAAACTTTGTCTTCTCATTGATACTCTTAATGTGGAGTTGTGAAGTGTGATGATTATGACATAGGAACTCCAGGAGAAAGCAACAGATTTATTTCTAGCAGAATGGAGATGTCATCAAATCTAAAGCGATCTTTGGAAACAATGCCACTGGCTGTACTTTTATAGCTATGTAACCTGGGAGTATAGATTCCCATCGCGTGGCAGTGCTGGTTCTATCAGTAGCTATGCCTGTGGAACCCGATCATCTTCTTGCTCAGTTACTATTTCTCTTATCTCACAGACTTCTGATATGCTGTAACTAGCAATGGGTCTGCTTTTTTCTCCAGTCACCCTTTGAAAGAAGGTATTTTATTTTTCTCTGTACAGTATAACTCTACTAAATAGCAGTTGTCTTTAAGCATGCCAAGCCAAATGTTTGGCTTATTTTTCTAGCCCTTTCTCCTGGGGTAAAAAAATAGTGAAATCTCAGGAAAGGTTACTGAGGTATGCTGTATGTTTCTTAACATTACTACTGCCTCTAAAGAAATAAAATGAATACTATCCAAGCCCAAATGTCCTTTGAGAATGTGGATGTGTATCATTCCTTTCTAGACTGCTGAATAACTATGTTCAATTTTTTATTTTCTGTTTGGAATTTGAAAAGGCAATATTTACCTGTCAAAGGCTTTGAAATCCCTTGGTTTCAAACCAGAAAGGATTTGTGGATGTCCTGGGGAATAGGGATTTCAATTTCCTTTTTTCAGGGTCCTGCACAGTGCCTGGTATATAGTAGGCTTAGTGGGGGTGAATCATACTGGAAGGCACCTAGTGTGTTTTATGATCACTTCCGTATGCCAGTAGACACTTCCTTTTGATACTGAATGAGATTTGCATCAAGACATATGCACATTTATATTTACCCTTCTTTCAGGGACAGTGCAGCTCCAAGTGCCCTCTGCACGTGTGATTAAATATTAATTAGGCTTCTAATATGAGCAAGTGAGTTCACAGGCCCAAGTGTCACATGAATAATTTATGAGGTACCCGAAGGCTCAGCCTGGAAAGCTGATTGGCCACCTTGGATTTGTATAATTACAAAGTTTCATTATTAACAGTGGAAGTGGTGGAGAGATTTGCCTAGCTTGAGGGACTTTGAAAGCATAAGCTGTCTCATTAGGGTAAAAGGGAATAAGGCAAAATATGCAAACTTGTTAGCAGAAAAGAATGGGGGGGGTGAGATTTAAACTTAGCCTGCAAACATAACTATGTCAGTGTGCATTTAGAAATATACAGTAAAATTGATATTCTGATTGATAAGCATGTTTGCTTTAAATTTTTAGTCTATCGAGCAATGCTTCAAAGCTTTTGTTTCAAATTGAAGGCCAAAATCTTAAATATTTCACTAAAAAAAGCCACAGGTAGCCTAATGGGCCCTGTGGAGTGAGGTTTGGAGGTAAAAGAATGAAGACAGTCCAGGGCTCTTGCTGGAATGTGTGTTGTGCATGCAATTAAATCTCAAGGTCAAACAATTTACAGACAATTACTTTTCTAACATCTCCAGAAATGCCTGCTTACACGTCTTTAATTTTAAATGATACTGATATTCCAATTCTCCCCAAAGGTTAATGCTGACTAAATCCAGCTGTGACCTGACACGATGCGACAGCACAGTGCCTAATTATCCTCTGGATAGTCATTTACTTGAAACCATTAAAGGAATAGGCTGAGAGGAAGATTTAGGACCCTGAAAAAATGTTAGCCTGACTTCTTTATTCTTGAAGATGGGATGGGCTGAAAAATAAAAATAAAATCCTGCTAAATGTTAGCCATTTGCTTTGATGGCAGAAAATTGTTCATCCCACTCTGTTTTTTTACAGGTTAAATTGCTAACTAGTTCATTTTATCCATTGCCTACGGCTGGCGCTAAATGTCAGTGACAAATTTTGTACTTGTCTTGAAGAATGAATTAAGTTATGCACAAAAGCTATAGTGCTCTTTTAAGATGAGTGAATTGCAGAAGGAAAAAAGTTGCTCTTTTGAAAAAGGATTATTTTGATTAAAGGCCTTTTCTATTGTAGCTGAAGACAGGTAGTGGTTTAAGATAATTCCAACAGTTACCTCCCACAGAGGCTGCAGTCCTTTACCAGAAATTTCTTTAAGAGCACTTGTGTCAGATTATATACTATGATTATTATCATAAGACTATTAGTGACAGTAAAGGAAATTACTAAAAAAAATAAAAATTAAAAAAAAACTCCTAGTTTTTATTAACTAGAATAAAAATAATGGTTTTCTGTTGTGGGATCAGCATCACTGTTACAGAAACCTTTCACAGTGAGTTGCAATAGAAGTGAAAAAGGGACACCTATGCTTGCCAAAATGTTCCAAAAACTAAACCCTAGATCCTCAGGGACATACAGTAGGAAAATATGACAGCAGCTGGTAGAGACTTTCATCCCTCTTGTTTTTAGTTATGTGGCACTTGAGTTCTGACTCATCATCTCTCTATAAAACTAGCTATCAAGAAGTTATTGACCTTCCATTGTAGACTGGTTTATTATCACTAACTTATATAAAAGGATATTTGCATCAGCCCTTTTTCTGGTTTTCATTTTTCTGTAAAAGGAACACTTTTGCTTATTTAATAAACAGTTTATAGTAGTAATTTGTCATAATCTTGAATTATTCTAGCTAAATTTTAGCACTCTTAATTAAACAGAATGAGTAAAATAAGAATGCATTTTTTAAATACAGTGTTAGTATGAACAAAGCAAAGTTTTGGATACTTGAAGAGGATGTTTGACCTCTAGTCCAAATCCATGGACATTTGTTTGTGTAGGGATAAGATTTACTAGAATGAACTCTCAAGAATGTGACTATGCTTAGTTTATCATTTCTGTTCTGTTAGTCCAAAATGTTTACTTGAAAAAAACAAAGATATATTGATAGTCTCTTGGGGGAAGTCATAAGAATACAAAGATTTTAAGTTAGAATTGTCCTTTCATCATTAATGGACAAGTATAACCATGCTTTGTTGTAACATACCATGTTAGTGTACTGTGAAGTGATTATAGGGAATTTGATTTTAAAGGAAACTGTAGTGATTAGTTTTAAAACCTTAGTTAAATAATTACTTACTTGGGATCAGCTCTTTTAAATTGCATTTAGATTAATTAAATGAGTTGTCAGATCCGCTCTTACTAAACTGATAGATAAATATAGGTGTTTGAACTTCTGTTAAAACCTGGTATTGAGCCTTGGCAAGGAATGGCTTTTGTGACGGAATGGTTTTCTCCTTTACCCACCACCCCCCACTCTGTAACCACTGTGACCCTGTTCTATAATTATGAATGGTGTGAATGGCCTCTCCGTTGGAGTTGTCATTATCTTCATCCTTCCCAGCAAGAGTTTCAGCCTGATGATGTAGAACAAGATTCTTAAGAAATAGCCTAGGCCTCAGTATCAGGGAAAAGAAGTTTCTCAGAATGTCGTTTAGGATAGCATTTTTTTTATCTTAAAGAATAAGTATGTGTCTATGTCTGTATGTGGTGTTGTGTATGTGGCACTTGGGAAGAAATTGCCAACTGAAATGAAACAATTTTATCCAAAAAAGCTGATTCTTATATACCTTCCTGGGTTTGGGCTCACACCATCTCTTTGACTAATTCTGTAGTTGCCAGATGTTCAAACTATCAGCAGGGAGTGATATGCCTGTGTCTTCAGAACTGAAGTCTTAGGAACTTGGACACTACCTAATAGAGGTATATTCACCTCTTTGGAGTAGAGGGTACTAATGTAGTGCTGATTTTCCTGGCTTCCTATTTTAATGGTATTGTTCACATATAAATCATGTTGACTTATAAGCTTAAATAAAATGTTATTTAGTTTTTAATAAATAACCATTAAAGAGCTATGCACCTGTAAAATATTTGTCTTCCCCCCACTTACATTAACGGCTTTTCATAGGTTTTCATACTTTTAATTTTTTATTAAGAAATAATAGCAAAGATAAAATCAGGGAGCTCAGTTCTTTTCTGCTGAGTTCAGTGATGAGTGTTTGCTAGGTGAGTTTTGTCTTCAAATTGTTCCCACTGTGACTTGTTGGCATTAATGAGGCTTTTGGTAGGGTTGGAGGGAAGAGCAGGGAGCATTCTTTTCCCCAGTGAAAATCATCTCTTATCTCCGTATATGTGGCTGAGAATGTAGACCTACTACTACTGGAAAGTATTCAATATTGCAGGAGGTATGTGTGAGCCTAGAATATATTTTGGCATTTTGCTTCCACATGCATCTTCTTGTATAATCAATCCCACTGTGTTTAGAGGTGAACACTTATTATGGCTTTTTTTCTTTTCATGAAAACAGTGGGATTGGTTGGGAAACTAGAAACTTGAAGAGTAAAGTCTTCTGCCAAAATGTAGACTGAGAGCCAAAGCAGTTCAATTTGTATATAATTTGGAAATATAATAGCAAAGTATCTTTTTGTGCTTTAGTTGTGAATTCTGTCCAGTTACTGTTGTCGTCAGTCAACACTTCTACAAAGAGTGCCTTTTTAGTGACAGTTGGAGCTCAAACATTTGGAAAAGTTGCAGTACAATATTAAAAATGTCCATTTGAAAAATAATTTTACCATCTCTACTTACTTGGCAGGGATCGTAAATTATAAATTTACTTCCAATATGATTTTTAGTTCACATGACTCTCTTGAAAATATAAAGTGCATCAATGCAATTCAAGTTAGTGAATATTTGTTTCCATTTTATTTCATGCTGATATTGTTGTCTTATATCTAACAGTCTATGTAGACACATGTGCAGCAGCAATTACAAGTTCAATAGGAGGAATAGAATATTGACGGAAGATTGAGTATCTATCCATATAGGACATTTTATATTTGGTTTCCCTTTTTTTTAAGGTTCTTATTTTATATAATTTGTTATCTCCTTCAACCTCTTGTACTTTCCTGAGAGACATCTCTCTTTCCTTTTTTGCTTAGATGATTTTTTTCAATGATTTCATTTTGATCTTACATTGCTAAATAGTACACTAAAACATTCTCTCTTGAGAACTGTGTACTGTATTTTCACTTGTTAAATCTTAAATCCCATTTTTATCCCTGTTACTTATTTTTAAGCCTACTGAGTTTAAATTGTCCCCTTCCCCTCTCCCCATGGGTTTTCATATCACAAAGCTTTTTATAAGTGATATAGGGCACTTAGAGGATGAGTCAAAGATATCGAAAAATGACTTCACTTAATGTAACCATAATATAGACCCTAACTTCATACAAAATCCGTAAATTATCACTGCCCTTCCACTGACTTGGACATTCTAATTGCCACATGTCATGGTTATGGTATATTATTATTCAAAATGAAATAATCAAGCAAAATTAATAATTTCTCTTACTTAAAGTTTGGCTAGCTGATTTCCTTCTTCCTAGCTCAGGAGGCCCGAGCACACTGTCCAAAAATGGGGACATCACAGCCAACTTTGTCTAACTTAGATTTCCTCTCAGTCCAGTTGAGATCTCTGTTTTTTCCTTGAGTATGTCATTCTCTGTTTTGGCAGCAGCTGGGTCTTACTAAGTCAGAGTCAGGCAGTTTGTCAGAGGATGCTAACTGAGAAACCACAGATAAGTATAGATCTTATATGTCCACTTAACATTTATTTTTTAAATTCTCTGTGGGAAATTGGAAATGACTTAGAGTATAGATGTATTGCTTCAAGGAGATCCAATAGATGAAACATACTGTTTTATAGAATAAACGAGATACTAGTTATTTGCTTTACAATACTACTGATAATAGCAATTGCAGCTGTATTTTTCAGGCACTTACTATATGTTAAGCATATATTAAGGATTTCATAAGATGCTCTCATTTAATCTCCACAATTACTACTCTCCAAGATAGTTATAATCTCTATTTTACAGATAAGAAAACTGCCATTCACTGCAATGCAATATGTATAGTGAATCTATGATATCACAGTTCCTATTTTCTTGCATTCATTTCAGTTTCATCTGTTTAATAGAAATACCCTATAACTAATAAAATAAGTATAAATTATTTAGAGTGAAAGTTTATATTTTTCTTAGGAGATTCAAGTTATGGCCCTGGCTTTCAGTTTTCATCTCTACCTCCTTGAAATATTTTGTTATGCACATTGGAACAGGCACCTGCCTATCAGACTATTTGTGATCTTCGAACCAAGTAAGGTCACCAAAGGTGTGTAGAGAACTATAACTTAGTGTCATGATTTTATTTGGCACAGGTAACTTAGAAATAGCTAGTATGTTAGGATTTTTTTTTTAAGGAAATAATGCCTTAGTAAGTACAAGAGAAAATTCAGATTAACTTCATTTTAGATGTTGTCTGTTAAACCCTTCCTGGGATCTGATTCATGCTGACATTGTGGGCACTATATAAACAGTACGTTACAGTGCTCCTTCTCTCCTTGCTCCCCCACTTCCCTCTCCATCCCAGTAAATCCTTTGAAGGTTTTATTATTCAGGGGTGGGAAGATTGGAGTGAAAGCTACAGAATGATTTAACACTGTGGGAACTTAATCAATAAGAGTGTTGCCCAGAGCTCCCAAGATAGGGTGTTGTTTTCCATCCAGATGATAATGAGGCCGAGTAGCAGCAACCTCTGGAGGAGGAGTGCTGGGGCAGCGATTCTTTGGTGGTGCTTTTGCTGGTTGCTAATTAATAGTTTTGAGGCCAGTGGGGCACCTTTTGGCCTCTCTGACATTTGCAAGCTTTTCTGTGGCTTGTCCCACATGTCTTTCCACCATCAGGGGTCACTCTCAACTGGATTGGAGTCTGACAAGTCTAATTGGCTCAAATCTATGCAGATTTAAACATCTAGCCCTCATGCCAAAAATCTGATGTTTTCTCATGCTGCTTCTGAGTTCCTGGCATTATGGGATCGGTGCATGCCTGAATTATTATGTACCAGCTTATCCTTCTGTTAGCATGTTAAAGAGCAATTAGCTGGATGTAGTGTAAGAAATAGGGAAAAGAACTTCAATGCAGTTCAGTTGTAAATGCCTTTTATACTTAAAAAAACTGTCAGACCATTGAGCATTACTGGTTGGAAAGAGGATTGAATCGTATAGTCAAATTTTTTAAAGGGTGAATAATTTCCCGAGCGTTGGTTAAAACAAAAAGATCCTTGCTGGGCAAACATACAACGATGGTATAATGTAAATCACCCAAACATTCTTGATTTACTTACGTTGTCCCATTTCCTTTCCTCAATTTTACACTTCGCTCACATCCTCAACTTTTATTATTTTTTGAAAAAATCTCCTGCCTTATAACTGATTAGCAGCTAACTGACTAGATGTATTTTCTTGTGGATTATAGTTTTTCATCACTGCCAGTTTATAGGATTCTGAATTAATGGTAGGATGCTGGACTAGGTGCACTCACACTCAACCGAGGTCATTTGGATAAGATAATAAATTCTTGTTTTTTTTGGCAATTATTTATTTTAATTGACTACTAACACATGGAATAATATCATAGCTATGCTGATATATTGCTTCATAGTTTATAAAATATTTTGTTTAATCTTCATAAAAATCTTGAGAAGACAGTAGGTCATGGTAAGTTAATATCCTTAATTTATAAATAAATATATTGATTTTTAGAAAAATTGGGTGACTTCCCAGTGTGCCTCTGCCACTGAGAGGCAGAGATGATTTGGATCCCAGGCTACTTTTTCATGACAAAATGTATATATGGAAATACTTTGTTTAGTAGATTGTTTTAGAAATATAGACCATAGAATTTGTACTATTTTTTTAATGTGTTGGCTTAGTCTTAGAACTATCCAAAGAATTTATGAAAGATAGCAAAAAGTAATGTCTAATTTTACTATTGTCATTTCAAATTTCTTTAGCATCAAAATACTCTAGTGACTGAGCTTTCATTTGATATCTATTTTCTGAGAACTTGTGTCATCTTTGATAATTTACTGGATGACATAAACTTTGCCTTACTACATATGGAAAGTATCGAATTAATCATTAAAAGTCTTGCTCTTCATAAAAATAGGCATAAAACTCTGTTTAATACTAATAATTTAAAATATCAGTTTAATGCTATTTTTAGCTTTTTTCTCAGACATTTGAGAAATCAGAATATCTTTTTTTTTCTTTTTTTGATCATAAAAATGCTCTTTTTCTTGACAAGTCTTTGATATTTCAAAATTGTTTGGTCTTAAATCTCTTTTTCTGTCTCCTCACAATTTATTCCTATTGTAGTTGCAATTTTGGAAAGAAATATTACAAGATAAAAAGAAAATATGTGTGTGTGCATATATGCACACATGTGTACGTGTGTGTGTAGTATAGTAGTGTGTTGATTTCACAACTTAGAATTTTCTAGTCTTTAGTAGAATTGATTATATGGAGTGTGATGAATTACATTTGTTTCTTGCTTTTGGTTTCTATTTGTATAGTATTAGACACTCTAACAGTCACAGACTCAGACATTCAGAGATTCAACTTGTAGAGAACTTGGATATCATTAGTTCAGCTCCTTATTATTCATTATGAGAAAAATTTTATTTATTTGTTTTTCTGTTTATTAAAGCAAATAATTTGGGAGCCATTGATATGGGAAGAAATAGGATGATAAGCACTTTACTATGTCACCTGTGGAAATAATTTATTATGACATTCTCTGACATATCCACTAGAAAATAAACATTAATTTATAACAAATTTTAGCTTTTGGCTAAGCAATTTTAATGAACAGTACTCTAATTCAATCTTACTATTCTAGATAGGAATGAGAGCTCATCTGGTTCTTGAAGGGGAAAGGAACTAAAACTTTTAAAATAACTGCTAATTTGTTAGGTTGGGTGACCAAAGATCCTAGTTTGCATGGGACAGTCTGGTTGACATTATTTTGGCCTAATTACTAATAGTACTTCCCTTTACCTTCAAGCTATATGAAATATATGAATTGAATGTGTGCCTTCTGTCTCCTTTGAACATTCTCTAATGGAATTAAGTCACCAGAAAATGTAGGTTTCTAGTTTGGATTTGCTATTAATTGTATAATTTAGATAAAATTATTTACCTCTTTCTAAATTACAAAATATTTTATAAACTATGAAGCAATATATTAGCATATATGACATACCTTTCCCATATAATAATAATGGCTTGCCAGAACTTCTATGGCTAGTTCTCTTAGAACATATTCAAAGAGGCCTTACCTTATTTTTTTTTAAAGATTTTATTTATTTGTTCATGAGAGACAGAGAGAGAGGGGGGTACAGAGACATGACAGAAGGAGAAGCAGACTTCCCGCTGGGAGCCTGATTCTGGACTTGATCCCAGGACTCCGGGATCATGACCTGAGCCAAAAGTAGATGCTCAGCCACTGAGCCACCCAGGTTCCCTGAAAAACCTTATTGTTATCAGACAAATTATTTTAAGGTGATGTCAAACATTTGAAGGCATATAATGGTTGTGCTTATATAGAAGTGGTTCAAATCATGGCTCAGCATTTTACCAAATACAGTTTCTTGGAAAATCTGGTCTAGGCTGTGGTGTTTAATGTTGTTTGCTTGTTTGTTTGTTTGTTTGTTTTGGGGGAAAGATTTTGTTTTTCATCTGAAAATAAAAGGAAAACAGCTAATAACTCACACCTTTCTGGCACAGACTTGGTAAATTATAGGTACTCAAAAGATGTTAATTTTTCCTTCTCTTAGTTTTATTAAAATAATTGGACAAATAAGCTTAGAAACATATGTATGTGGCTTACCATTGTTGTTATATAATAATGATAAAATATTGTGTTGCATTTGATTTTGCTCACTCATTTAAAATCACTGTAGTAATATCTCTGTTATCATTATGGTTAATCAAGAATAAAGGATTTAAAAAATAACTCTATTTTTCATAAAGATCTTATATTGTTCAAGGGAATTGAGTAGATCTAAGGAAAGATATTAGCTACTTGAGCCTAAAAGGATGTACCTTTGGTGGACTTTAATTCTAGAGGGAAGGATGAGAGTAGGAGTCAGGCCAAATATCAGAAATTAAGGAGAAAGAACCGAGGCAGAAGACCAAGTTAAGATGGAGTAGAGTGGGGTGGGTTGTGATTTGGGGGCTGGATATATCCATTGGCTTTTTAGGTCTAGTTTGGTGTAAAGATCAATCTTGTTTTGCAATGTACAAAAAGAGGTTGAGAGGAGTAGTAAAGAGAGTTAGGGAAATTTCAGTATGGGCTTCAAGCTAGATGTTATGGGGAGGTCCAAGGTTTTGGTTGAAATCATTTGCAAACCTGTCTGTTAATAGCTAAGAAATAAATATGTGGATGAAATTAAGAGCTGTTGCCTGGTTGGCTTCTTTTGGGCAAATTTGTTATTCAGTGGCATTTCCACACCAAATGCTAATCAAGAATTAAGTATATGATATTTTCTTTTGTACCTGGGTGCAAATGAGTAGATAATCAGAATCATGTACTAACAGAGGGCTAGAGCTCTATTTCAGGCAAGTTTTATTCACCAGTTTCCTCTGGACTCTAAGTAAAGAAAATGGTTAAGCAATTATTAAAAATTTTTACACTTATCTTTCCCTTAAAATTTTACTAAAAGACCTGCTTGGAAATGTATATCAAATGCCTATTTATGGTACATTAATTTTTTTTCCCTCTATTTTACTGAGAAGGTTCAATCTCTCAAGCCCACAATCAATTGTGACTACATCTATGAAACTAACAGTGAATGTACATTTTCAAAATTGAAAGTCATTATAAAACAATGTAGGCTACTGTAAATCATAGCTAAAAACAGTCATAATGGAAATCTTTTATCTATGTCTGATCCACTAACATGTCGTTATTCTGAGAACTAATAACTTTTTCTTGGAGATAGGGCCCCAAATTCAATTTTATAGCTCACAGTCCCAGAAAATAGAAAAAGTCTGCCAAAATTGCCTTATAAATCCTAGTGATTTCATGTTTTTACCATATGTATTGAACTAGAGAAAATGGGAAGTAAGGTTTGATGATTTTTTACTTGGCTAATAAGCTGTACTCTGTTTTACATGATGTTCTCTTATTAATATTTGTATTATTTCAGAGGTATTAACTAGCATTAATTATTTTGGTAAAACCCAGAAATACTTGAGAGAAATATTTGCTCCTCTCTCAAATCATAATTCATCCTCAACTATTTGAATAGGCCATCAATCCTCATTTTCTACTCATTGAGCAGCTGGGGTACAATAATCGACTTCCACCATACTGTTATGAGGAGAAAAGAGTGCACTGCTCACTTCCTGGCAGTGGGCCTCATTAATGCTTCCTAGTTCCAAAGGAGAAACTTACTAAATAAAGCACAGTGCTCTGAGAAAAGAAAACTTAAAGAACCAATCTGCTTTATCTAAACTGAGAAACTGACTTCTCATGAAGAGGTTCATATTCCAATGTTGATGTTAGTTTCTCACATTGTTTAGTAATATTTTCAAAGAGTTATTTCATTTTTTGCTTAATTTTTATTTTTTATCAAATTTATTATTTAAAAGTTAAATACTACTTTTCATCAATCAGAGATTTTTTTGGCTATGCACAAAAAATCCTGCTGGCTAACTTAAAGCAGAAAAGGAATTTATTAAAAGGATACTGGATATTATTTAATTATTAAAAGGATATTAAAAGGAATCTCTGGGGGAAAAAACCTAGAGATTCAAGTTTATACTGTAGATTACACAGAAACAAACCAAAGTTATTTTGCAGAATGAATGATCTGTTGGATGCAGATATGGAACTTTGCATCCCTCATAATACCTACCCTTGAACTTAGGTGCTGCTATTAGAACCACTGCCTCTGGAATGTAGATGTAGTTGCTGCTGCTACTGCCTCTGTTGTCAGTAGAATAGATTCTGTGTGTTCATTGTCATAGGGTAGTGTTCTGCTACTTAGCTGTGCTGAACATTTTACCATCTCAGAGACTAACTCAGAGATTTAAATAATGACAACTCTACAAAACTGCACTGTGTTATCTAGTAGCGTTGTGATCTTTTGTTCATTGAAAATGTTCAAGGAGAAATAAGATGAACACTTATTAAGGTTATTTTAAGAAGATTCCTTCATTGCACAGGGTTTGAAGTCAGTCTTGTTAAATCATAGTTTAAATTTGGGAAAAGTTTAGGATATAGTTATTCTCCATTTATCAAGTTCCCTATTTTCTCTTCCCTCTATTGATATGCAAAGGCATCCACTGGCAGAGCACTCTATGAATGTCCTTTTCCTGATGTTATTATGAAAAATGAAGGTTGGATATAGATTTGTGTGTAAGAACGTCCTATCAGTTTTATACTTCAAAGAATTACTTCTCATTTAATAAACCCTGAAATAAAGATAAAATATTATTGATGTTATGACTTCAATTTAACATGTTGGATTGAACCTAAATATCTTTGCTCTTTGTGAAACCCAATTAAAATCACAGAAGATTAATAAGTATATAAACATATATGGAAAAAAGAATGGGAGGAGAGAAGAAAGTAAATGAGAGATGTTCCCAGTTTTGGAAGATAGAAAGTAGATGTAAAAGTACTACTTAACTAACTAATACAATTCAGTAGCAACAAACAAACAAGCAAGAAACCTAATTAAAAATAAATGGGTGAAGGACAGGTTTCGTGATATACTACAAAACTCCAGTAATTAAAACAGTATGGTACTGGCACAAAAATAGATGCATAAATCAATGGAATAAAATAGAGAGCCCAGATATAAACCCATGCCTATATAGTTAATTAATATATTACAAAGGAAGCAATAATATACGATGGAGAAAAGATAGTCTTTTCAATAAATGGCATTGGGAAAACTGTACAGCTCCATGCAAAATAATGAAACTGGACCACTTTCTTATACCATACACAAAAATAAGCTTAAAATGGAATAAAGACATAAATGTGAGATGTGAAACCATAGAACTACTAAAAGAATACATAGGCAGTATTTCTTGTTTGCCATTAGCAGCATATTTGTCGATATGCCTCTTCAGTCAAGGAAAAGAAAAACAAAAATAAACTATTGGAACTACACCAAACTAAAAGCCTTTTGCACAGCAAAGGAAACTATCAACAAAAAGGCAACCCAGTGAGTGGGAAAAGATATTTGCAAATGATTTATCTGATAAGGGGTCAATATTCAGAATATATAAAGAGCTTCTATAACCCAACACTAACAAACCAAACGATCCTATTAAAAATGGACAGAAAATCTGAATAAGCGTTTTTCCAAGGAAGACATACAGATGGCCAAGAAACATGAAAAGATGCTCATCAGGGAAATGCGAATCAAAACTATGATATATCTACTCACACTGTCAGAATGGCTAGTACCAAGAAGACAGCAAATAACAAGTGTTGGTGAGAATGTGGAGAAAAGGGAACCCTCCACATGCACTGTTGGTGGGAATGTAAATTTGTGCAATTACAGTGAAAAATAATATAAAAGTTTCTTAAAAAATTAAAAATAGAAATACCAAAAAAAAATAAAAAAAATAAAAAAATAAAAATAGAAATACCATAAAAGGCCAGTGTATTTATCCAAAGAAAATGAAAACAACAATTGAAAAATATATACACAAACCTATGTTAATTACAGCATTATTTATAATAGCCAAGATATGGAGGCAACTCAAGTATTTATCTGTAGATGAATGGATAAAGACGTGGTAGGTATATACAATGGAACATTACTCAGCCATAAAAAGAGATATTGTCATTTGCAACATGGATGGACCTAGAGGGCATTATGCTAAGTGAAATAAGTCATAGAGAGAAAAGCAGTAAGCTCTACTTATACTTATGACTTCAGTTGTATGTGGAAGCTAAAAAATCAGAAATGGGCAAGCAAAGAAAAAACACAACAAAAAAACAGTCTCAAAGACAGGGAACAAAGTGATGGTTGCCAGAGGGGAGGTCAGTAGGAGGATGAGTGAAATAGATAAAGGGGATTAAAAGGTACAAACTTCCATTTATAAAATAAATGGGTCACAGAGATTAAAAACACATCATTGAGGATGTAATCAATAATATTATAGTGACAGATGATAACTACACTTATTGTGGTAAGCATAGCAAATGTATATGGTTGTCAAATGTTCATATACCTGAAAGTAACATAACATTGTATGTTAATCATACTTCGATTAAAAAAAAGGGGGCAAAGGATTTGAATAGACATTTTTCCAAAGAAGACATACAAATGGCCAACAGGTGCATGACAAAATACTTGATACCACTAATCATCAGGGAAATGCAAATCAAAACCACAGTGAAATATCACTTTACACTGTTAGGATGGGTATTGTCAAAAAGAGAAGAGACACTAAGTATTGGTGAGGCTGTGGAGAAAAGGGAACCCTTATGCATTGTTGGTGGGAATGTAAACTGGCAGTCACAATGGAAAACAATATGGTGATTCCTTAAAAAAAAATAGAACCACTGTATGATCCAGTAATTCCATTTCTGGGTCTATATCCAAAGAAAATTAAAACACTATTTTGAAGAGATATTTGCATCTTGATATTCATTGTAGCATTATTCACATTAGCCAATATGTGGAAACTACTTAAGTACCCATCAACGGATAAATGGATAAAGAAAAGGTGGTATAATATATACAGTGGAGTATTATTTAGCCATAAAAAGAACAAAATCCTGGCACTTGTGACAATGTGCATTGGCCTAAAGGGCATTACACTAAATGAAATAAGTCAGGCATAGAAAGACAGATCCTGTACATTCTCACTTTCATGTAGAATATAAAAAGATCTGAACCTGTAGAAATAGACTATATAATGTTGGTTGCCAGGAGCAGGAGGTTGTAGGAAATGGGGAGATGTTGGTCAAAGGGTACAAACTCCCAGCTATAGATGAATAAGTTCTGGGGATCTAATGTACTATAGTTAACAGTACGATATTATATACCTGAAAGGTATATGTTAATACATAGGGTTAATAGGGTAGATCTTTTTTTTTTTTTTAGTTTATTGATTTATTTCAGAGAGTAGGGGAGGGGGGAAGCATACCGCAGAAGGAGAGAGAGAGGAAGCAGATCAAGGAACCCAATGCAGAACTTGATCTCCTGACTTGGATATTGTGACATGAGCTGACACCAAAAGTTGGGTGCCCAACCGATTGAGACATCTAAGTGCCTCAGAGTAGATCTTAAATGTTATTACCAGATAATTCTGAAGTCTGTGGTGTGATTTTGGAATAAAAACAGAGGTAATTATTTTTAAATGGTAAATGATAATTGAGATCTAAGGAAAATGGAAACAAGTGACACAAATCTTGAAAAAGAAAGCTTCTATTTTAATATCAGGCTCAGAGAATGAGAAAGACCATAAAGGATAAGGGGAAAGAAAATCACATCTTGTTAAGAGTTCACTGACTCTTCATGAAGAAAAGTCAGCTCAAGTTTCAGAATATGAAATATTCTTCAAATTTGTATATGCTATGCCAAGTCTTCATGCTTTTAGGAATTTGAAAAAAATATTCTAGATAATTTAGCAAAGCTTTTGAAATAGTGCTGCTTCTGTTGAACATTCATTCATCCATTTGTACATTCATCCCATAATTATATGTTCTCCTGTAATATAATCAGAAGCTGGGAATTAACAGTAAACAAAATAGGCACTATTTTAGACTTCATGAAGTTTACAATTTTGAAGACTAAATTTAGTCTTCTTATATAGCATATGCTTCTTAGAGGGAAATAGGAATATGCTTCATAAGGTGGTAGGTGTTTTGTATTTAATTCTCATA
Source organism: Nyctereutes procyonoides (assembly GCF_905146905.1). Lineage (NCBI taxonomy): Eukaryota > Metazoa > Chordata > Mammalia > Carnivora > Canidae > Nyctereutes > Nyctereutes procyonoides. The sequence continues at coordinate 55,913,994 of NW_026575051.1, forward strand.
GATACTCCGTGGTGGTTCATTTTTCATCTGTGTTATAGCAGCTATTGTTTTGGATGTGTATGGATTAAGTAAGTTAATGGACATCCTTGGTTTAGTGCCTGACATTAAATCATTCAACAATTGTTAGATATTCTTTTAAAAAAAATTCTTGTGATTATATTGTATACTTTAGGACTCTACCTGTACAGATGAAGGAAGTGAAATTTAAGGAGGTTGGGTAACATGCTCAGTGTCTCTTGGCTATTAAGTGGAGCAATCAAGGTTGGAATGTAAATCTGTCTTACTCAAAACTGCATGCTCTATTATAAAAATTCTTCCAGAGCATTATATAAAATCTATCTTTTCAGGTTGGCTTACTATTGGATAGTGTTTATGAAATAATCTCCATAGAAAAATAGGATCAGATTTTCAAATAAGTGTCTTATAAGTGAGCTATTGGTATATAACCTGTTTGTAAATGGTGGTTTATTTAGCTTTTGAGGAATCAAATAGATCACTAATGACTCAGAAAATTTTAGTGTCATGTTTCTAAAAACTAGTAAAGGGGTTAAAATATAGTTGATGTTCTGATCTTCCAATTTTATAGTGTCCAAGTAATATGTAAAGGACCTCTTTACACTATAGGAGGAGTTCTATGTAGGATGACCAGGTTTCTTTCTAAAAACCATTTCTCATATGGTCTGAATGTTTGTATCCTCTTAAAAGTTACATGTTGAAATCTTAACCCCCAAGATGATGGAATTAGGAAGTGGGGCCTTTGGGAGATGATCGGGTAAGAATGGTAGAACTTTTAGGATTAGCGTTCCTATATGAGACCTTAGAGACTTAACTTGTCTTTTCTACCATGTGAAGATATATGAGAATTTGGCAGTCTGAACCCTGAAAAGGGTCTTCACTGGAATTCAACCATGCTGATACCCTGATAATTAGACTTTTTGCTTCCAGAACTATGAGCAGTAAATTTCTGCTATTTATAGCCATCCAGTCTATGGTATTTTGTTATAGAAGCTGAAATAGACTAAGACCATTTCCAAAGGTAGGTTTCAGTGAAATTGAGAGCAGACTCATGGGTCTTCGTGGCACCATATGACCAAAATTTGGTGACTAGGACTTCTGAAGCTGGAAGGTATACAGGCAAGTTGGGGATAGTGGAGTTAGGGAGAATGAGACTGTAACCCTACTCAGGAAAGGAAGAAACTACAGAGCAGAGGAAGGTAGAAACATTTCTGTGACTGTCAAATGAGAGACAAAAGTTAATCCAATTGGTTGTAAGTCATTCATGTCTCTTTCTATGACCTATTTAAAGTATTCTTAGGAAGCCCAGAATCATTAATGTTAAGTCCACCTAATGTGAGGTAGTGAGAGACTGTTGGATGACTTTATGGGTAGAGATTCTATGTGAGCCACAAAGGAGTTAGAAAGGCATTGAGGGGAAACTCCAGAGTTCACTCAGCTCTACCACTAACCAAGTGTGAGAAAAGGTATTGAATTTTATTGAGGCTTACTTTATTTCTAAAGTAGAAATATAACCTGATTTTCCTTTTATTTGTGGAAGTATTGTGAGGATGATTCAAAATAAAGCACATGAAAATCACATTTAGATTTTCATCCATTTTGAGTTTATCTTTCTGTATGGTTAAAGAGAATTGTCTAGTTTCATTCTTCTGCATGTGGCTGTCCAATTTTTCCAGCACCATTTATTGAAGAGACTGTCTTTTTTCCAGTGGATAGTCTTTCCTGCTTTGTCAAATATTAGTTGACCATAGAGTTGAGGGTCCGTTTCTGGATTCTCTATTCTGTTCCATTGATCTATGTGTCTGTTTTTGTGCCAGTACCACACTGTCTTGATGACCACAGCTTTGTAGTACAACCTGAAATCTGGCATTGTGATGCCCCCAGCTCTGGTTTTCTTTTTTAATATTCCCCTGGCTATTCGGGTTTTTTTCTGATTCCACACAAATCTTAAGATGATTTGTTCCAACTCTCTGAAGAAAGTCCATCAGAATCCTAGAGGAGAACACAGGCAGCACTCTTTTTGAACTTGGCCACAGCAACTTCTTGCAAGATACATCCATGAAAGCAAGGGAAACAAAATCAAAAATGAATTATTGGGATTTAATCAAGATAAAAACTTCTACACAGCAAAAGAAACAGTCAACAAAACTAAAAGACAACCTACAGAATGGGAGAAGATATTTGCTAATGACCTATCAGATAAAGGGCTAGTATCCAAGATCTATAAAGAACTTATTAAACTCAACACCCAAGAAACAATCCAATCATGGAATGGGCAAAAGACATGAACAGAAATTTCACAGAGGAAGACATGGACATGGCCAACAAGCACATGAGAAAATGCTCCGCATCACTTGCCATCAGGGAAATACAAATCAAAACCACAATGAGATACTACCTCACACCAGTGAGAATGGTGAAAATTAACAAGACAGGAAACCACAAATGTTGGAGAGGATGTGGAGAAAGGGGAACCCTCTTGCACTGTTGGTGGGAATGTGAACTGGTACAGCCACTCTGGAGAACTGTGTGGAGGTTCCTCAAAGAGTTAAAAATAGATCTGCCCTACAACCCAGCAATTGCACTGCTGGGGATTTACCCCAAAGATACAGATGCAGTGAAACAGCAGGACACCTGCACCCCGATGTTTATAGCAGCAATGTCCACAATAGCCAAACTGTGGAAGGAGCCTCGGTGTCCATCGAAAGATGAATGGATAAAGAAGATGTGGTTTATGTATACAATGGAATATTACTCAGCCATTAGAAATGACAAATACCCATCATTTGCTTCAATGTGGATGGAACTAGAGGGTATTATGCTGAGTGAAATAAGTCAATCGGAGAAGGACAAACATTATATGTCTCATTCATTTGGGGAATATAAATAATAGTGAAAGGGAATAGAGGGGAAGGGAGAAGAAATGGTAGGAAATATCAGAAAGGGAGACAGAACATGAAGACTCCTAGCTCTGGGAAATGAACTAGGGGTGGTGGAAGGGGAGGAGGGCGGGGGGTGCGGGTGAATGGGTGACAGGCACGGAGGGGGCACTTGACAGGATGAGTACTGGGTGTTATTCTGTATGTTGGCAAATTGAACACCAATAAAAAATTAATTTATTATTACAAAAAAATGACAAATACCCACCATTTGCTTCAATGTGGAGGGAACTAGAGGGTATTATGCTGAGTGAAATAAGTCAATTGGAGAAGGACAAACATTATATGGTCTCATGCATTGGGGAATATAAAAATTAGTGAAAGGGAATAAAGGGGAAAGGAGAGAAAATGAGTGAAGATATCAGTGAGGGTGACAAAACATGAGAGACACCTAACTCTGGGAAATGAACAAGGGGTATTGGAAAGGGAGGTGGGTGGGGGATTGGGGTGGCTGGGTGACAGGCACTGGGGGGGTGCATTTGGTGGGATGAGCACTGGGTGTTATGCTATATGTTGGCAAATTGAACTCCAATAATAATAAAAAAAAAGCACATGAAAATCCCTTGAAAAGTCAAGCCGCATAGAAAGGAGCCATATTGCTAGTGGTAGGGGACTCTTAACACCTCCTACTCCACGACCCAGGAAGTCAAATGCCTTAATACCTTGATTTCTTGTATATTCTTTCTTTAAGAAAACCATTTTTTTTTTTTTTTGGCCCTAAAAATCCATTTACTTTGGCTTTGAGGAAACTAGCCAAAAAAAGCTGTGGATGTGAAATACAGGAAGAGTGCATACTGAGTGTCAGTACTGTGTATTAAAGTGATATATTTTCAAGATAATAATAATAGGGGCTTATATTTATTCAAAGTCTGATATATAAATAAATATTTTAATAAATAATATAGATTAACACATTTAATTCTCACAGGAATATTATGAGAAAGGTGCTATTATTATTCCTTTTTACCTGTGGAGAGGCAGACATTGAAAGATTAAGCTTTCCAGGTCACAAAACTATTCAGGTGCCCAATCTGATTTAGAACTCAGGCATTCTATCTTTAGAGACTGCATCATTCAAGCTTTGGTATTGAGACTATGAACTCTTATTGCTGATTTGGTAAGCTCCTTGCTATATACGCAGATCCTTGTAAGATAAACTTTTAAATAATTTTTATTTTGGGATATTTTTAGGTGTATAGAAGAGGTGGAAAGGTAATACAGCATTCCTATATACCCCTCACCTAGTTGCTCCTAATATTAATATTTTAATACTATAATTATGTTTATTTAACAAAACCAATAAATTAATATTTAAAGGATTATTTGATATCCTTTATTTTTTTAAACTCTAAGTATTTATATCATTAAGAATTCATATACTTATTTTATATTTGGAATTATGATACAGTACAATATTATTTATTCTGTTTTTAATTTTATGTATGTATGTTTATATGTATGTATGTATGTATTTATTTTAGAGTGAGAGAGAGAGAGAGAGAGAGAGAGAGAGAGAGAGAGAGCACGAGGGGAGGGGCAGAGAGAGAGGGAGAATGAATCTTCAAACAGATTCTCTGCTGACAGGGGGCTCGATCTCTCGATCCTGAAATGACCTGAGCTGAAACCAAAAGTCGGATCTTTAACTGACTGTGTCACCCTGTTGTTTATAATTTAAAAACTTGATATATAAGTTTAGGTGTTGATTTGCGATCTTTCTTCTTTTATTTATACCTTATAGTTTTGTATTTTAAATTCTATACCAGGATTATTTTATACACTATCATTATATATTACAGTATTTTGCACTTGTTTCATTTTTTTGAAGAGTTTTTTGAAGGATAGACATTAATTCTTCTTTAAATTTTTGTAGATTTCTACAGTAAAGCCATTTGGTCTTGGACTTTTCTTTGTTGGGAAGTTTTTGACTACCTACTTTACCTACTGTGTATTCTTGACACCTTTTTGAAGAGCATTTGACCATACATATGAGGGTTTTTTGGGCTTTCTGTTCTGTTTTGATAACTATATGATAACTCTGAGATTAGATAGTGTGAGGCATCCTGCTTTGTTTTTCTTTCTTGGCTATTTGAGGACCTTTGAGGTTTCACGTAAAATTTGAGGATTTTGGGGGGCACCTGGTTGGCTCTGGTTGTGAAATATGTGACTCTTGATCTTGGGGTTGTACATCTGAGCCTCACATTGAGTGTTAGAAATTACTTAAAAAAGAAAATCTTACAGAAAAATTTTTTGAGGATTTTCCCCCATTTTTTTCTATTTCTGCAAAAAAAATGCTATTGGGATTTTGATAGGGATTTCATGGACTCTGTAGATCACTTTTGGTAGTATGGACATTTTAATATTAACTTTTCCAATTTATGAACACAAATGTCCTATTTATTTGCATTATCTTTAGTTTATTTTAGCAGTATTTTGTAGTGTTCTGTATATAAAACTTTTACCTCTTTGGTTGTTTATTCCTAAATTTATTCTTTTGGATGTTACTTTGAATGGGGTTTTGAATGTTTTCTTCGTTTTCTTCTCAGTTTGTTCCTTGTTAGTGTATAGAAGACAACTTGTGTTTGAGTGTTGATTTTGTATCTTGAAACTTTGCTGAATTCATTTATTAGTTCTAATTCTCTCTATTTCTCTCTCTCTCTCCCTCTCTCTCTCTCTGTAGGTATGTATGTAATTGTTAGGGTTTTTTACATATACAATACTGCTATCTATGAAGAGAGATAACTTTGTTTTTCAGTTTGGATGTATTTTAATTTCTTAAATGCTGTGGCTAGGACTATTATTTTATATAGAAGTGGCAAGAGTGGGCATCCTTCTCTTGTTCCTGATAGTAAAGGAAAAACTTTCAGTTTTCCTCTGTTGAACATGATGTTTGCTATGGGCTTTACATATATAGCCTGACTATATTTTGGTAGTTTTTTTTTTTTTTTAATTTCTACTTTGTTGAGTATTTTTTCCTTTCCTTTTTATTAATGAGTTGAATTTTGTCAAATGCTTTTTCTGCTTTGATTGAAATGATCAAGATGATGATTTATCAACTGAGATGATTTTTGTCCTTTGATCTATTAATGTATTGTATTGCATTTAATGATTTGCATGTGTTGAACTATCCTTGCATCCCAACAGTAAATCCTACTTGGTTATAGTGTGTAATCCTTTTAATGTGCTATTGAATTCAGTTTGCCAATATTTTGTTGAGGATTTTTAGATTAATATTCATCAGGCATTTCCCCCCCTCTTTTCTCTTTCTTTCCTCCCTTTCTTCCCTCCATCCCTCTTCCCTGATTCATTCCTTCCTTCCTTCCTTCCTTCCTTCCTTCCTTCCTTCCTTCCTTCCTTCCTTCCTTCCTCCTTCCTTCTTTCTTTTCTCTAGAATATCTTTGGGTTTGGTGTTAGAGTCATGCTGACTGATACAATGAGTTTGGAAGTGTTTCTTCCTTTTCAACTTTTTGAAGAGTTTTTTTGAAGGATAGACATTAATTCTTTAAATTTTTGGTAGATTTCTACAGTAAAGCCATTTGGTCTTGGACTTCTCTTTGTTGGGAAGTTTTTGATTACTAATTCCATCACCTTATAGTTAAGGTCTGTTCAGATTTTCTTTCTTCATGATTTAATCTTGGCAGGCTATGTTCCTAGGCATTTATCCATTTCTACTAAATTATTTAATTTGTCAACATAAAACTGTTCATAGTAGTCTCTTATAGACCCTTTTGTTCCTGTGGAATCAGTTTTAATGTCTCATTTTTTTAATGTCTCCTTTTTTATGATTTTTTTATATGAGTCTTCTCTCCTTTTTTCCCCTCATACTTAACATAGCTAAAAGTTTAGTCCATCTTTTAAAAACACTAACTCTTAGTTTTTTTGGATCTTTTTCTACTGTTTTTCTATCCTTGGTTTTATTTCTATTGTAATCTTTATTATTGTCTTTCTTAAGCTAACTTTGGATTTAGTTTCTTCTTTTTCTATTTCCTTGATATATAAGTTTAGGTGTTGATTTGAGATCTTTCTTCTTTTATTTATACCTTATAGTTTTGTATTTTAAATTCTATACCAGGATTATTTTATGCACTATTATTATAATATTACACTATTTTGCACTTGTTTATATATTTACCTTTACCAATGAGCTTTATATTTTCATGTGCTTTCATGTTGCTCTCTAGTGTCCATTTGGCACAATTTATAGGTCCCTTTAGCATTTCATGTAAAGCAGGTCAAGTGGTAATGAATTTCCTCACATTTATTAATCTGGGAAAGTATTTCTTTTTCAATTATTCAAGTATAGTTTTGCTGGGTATAGTATACTTGATTGGCAGTTAATGTCTCTCACCACTTTGAAAATATCCCACTCCCTTCTTACCTGTAAGGCTTCTGCTGAGAAGTCTGCTGATAATATTATGGGAAATCCCTTTTACATGACTAGTTCCTTTTCTCTTGTTCCTTGTAAGATTCTCACTTGTCCTTGACCTTTAACAAATGGATTATAGTGTGTCTTGATGTGAGTCTCTCTGAGCTTGTCCTGGTTGTAGTCTTTTGGGCTTCTTGAATTTGAATGCTCATCTTTTTCCTTAGATTTGGGAAGTTTTCAGTCATTGTTTATTCAAATGAGCTCTATGTCATTTTCTGTCTCTTTTCTACTGGAATTCTCATAATGCATGTGTTGATCTGTTTTATGATGTCCCATAAATACCTTACACTTTTCTTCATTTTTCTTCATTCTTTTCTTTTTCAAATGATTTGTCTTTGAGTTTATTCAGTCTTTATTATGCTTGATCAAGTATTCTGTTGAATTCCTCTAGTGAATTTTTCTATCTAGGTATTTTATTCTTTACTTCCAGACTTTGTTTTTTTTTTTTTTAATAGTTATGTTTTTGTTAATATTCTCATTTTGTGCATGCATTATTTTCCTGATTTCATTTAGTAGTCTGTTTTCTTATATGTCACCAAGCTTCTTTAAGGCAATGATCTTGAATCCTTTGTCAAGTAATTCATAGATTTATGTTTATATAGGGTTGGATTTTAGAATTTTTTTTTGTTTTTTGATTCAGCCATATTTCCCTATTTCTTTGTGTAAGTTGTGATTTGTTGCTGAAGTTTATGCATCTGTACAAACAACCATTGCCTCCAGTCCATAGGGACTGGCTTTGTGCAGAGAAAGACCTTCACCAACCAGCCCAATTACATAGTCTTGAGGCTTTTGAGACATTTTTTGGGGGATGTCAGTTTTTTGGTATTGTGTGTATAGTTTCCAAAAAAGAGACATCTACCAATTTATACCCCCTTTATCGTCATCTCTTGTTCCTTCTGGTGTCTATTTTGTGGTATTGCAGGTTCTCTGATGCTACAGCCATAAGCTGCCCCCTTCTCCTTTGTCTTAGCAGGCCATAGGCATCCAAATTATGCCTGCTCCCTAGCAGCTCCCCAAAACAGATGAGACAGATAACAGTCCCTTGGGCAGCAATCTGAAAAGTTAGAATTTGGGATGCACAGTTGAATCTTTTTTCTTCAGACCAGGGGGAAGTCACAAGGTCAACACCTTCTGTTTGTGCTGAGCTGTGCTGGCCTTAGCTGCAGAATTGCAGGCCCTTCAGTGCAGTAGCAAGCCACTCTTCTCCTCTCTTTCACTGTCAGCAGCTCCCAAGCATCTAGGCAAGTGGAAACCAGTCCTTTAGGCAGCGCTCCAAAAACTTGGATCACTGAATGTAGATTCCACTTTTCTCTTTCCTTGAAGGGGAAGCTATGTGCCAATTTGAGCTATACTAGCTTAGGGAAGGAGCCATCACATATAAAGTGAAATGGCTCTTCTGCCTGTTTTAATGTGTCCCTCTTCAGCTTTGTGTTCACGTGGGTACTTCAGCTGCTTAATTAGTTTCTGAAATTCTCGTGAAAGTATTTTGATTCATATATTGTTAATTAAATGTCTCTGTGGGAAAAGCTGGTGCTTTCTATTTTGCTGTCTTGCTGATGTCACTCCAGTTATAATGAGCTTTGTATCTTAAAGTGTATGATGGCTTTCTACCAAATATTCGATTTAAAGAAACTTTCTTAAAGTTATTATTTATACTGAAATTCAGGGAACTAATTCTTATATAACCCACAGTTTTTATGTAATAATTATTATAATTTAGTTTCTTTTTTTTTTCCCAAAGATTTTATTTATTTATTTGACAGAGAGAGCACAAGCAGGCAGGACAGAAGACAGAAGGAGAAGCAGGCTCCCCGCTGAACAGAGAGCCAGATGCAGGGCTCGATCCCAGAACCCTGGAATCATGATCTGAGCCAAAGGCAGATGCTTAACTGACTGAACCACTCAGCTGCCCCTACTATTTCATTTTATACAGATACAGAATCTAGTTAGCTGCCCCTACTATTTCATTTTATACAGATACAGAATCTAGTTAGAATTTCTTTAAACTTGATCATTCTAGTGGTATTTGACTTTGAACTTTAATAAGATGAACACTTAAGAGTTATCAATGGAAGGTGATTAGTTTTAAGATTTATAGCTTTTAGATGACAGAATGAAAAAAGAAACAAGATCATTGTCCAAATATAAAGGAGTTGTTTATTATCAAGAGAGAAAAAAATATCTTTTTTTTAAAGATTTTATTTATTTAGTCATAGACTCACAGAGAGAGAGAGGCAGAGACACAGGCAGAGGGAGAAGCAGGCTCCACACAGGGAACCTGATATGGACTCCATCCCAGGTCTCCAGGATCACACCCCAGGCTGCAGGCGGCGCCAAACCTCTGCGCCACCGGGGCTGCCCGAGAAAAAAGCTCTTGATTTAGAATTTGAAAGACTGGGATCACTGGGTGGCACAGCGGTTTGGCGCCTGCCTTTGGCCCAGGGTGCGATCCTGGAGAATGGGGATCGAATCCCACATCGGGCTCCCGGTGCATGGAGCCTGCTTCTCCCTCTGCCTGTGTCTCTGCCTCTCTCTCTCTCTGTGTGACTATCATAAATAAATAAATAAATTAAAAAAAAAGAAGTTATAGAATTTGAAAGACTACTAGGGTTAGTTACAATTGCTAGAGTTTAACCACTATTGGAATTATGTTCAAGAGAATGAGGGATTTTATACTAGTGATAGGAAAAAGAGAAGAGGATTACAGAAAATCCAAAGATGAAGCTATCTTAGAATATGCACCTTTTCTTAAAAAAAAAAAGTGGACATTTAAGTGCTTATTTTATTGCTAGAAAAAGTTCTACAGTGATTGAGAAATAGACTATATTGTTTGAACAATATATTTTACCTTCAGTTTGCATCCTGTTATGCACATGTGTCCAATTATAAGGTAGGTATTTTATTGCTTTTGGCAAAGGTCATTAAAGGATCTGGAGAGAAGAGAGCAAAGTATTGTGGATACAAGATGATCTTTTGATATGTACAACAAAAAGTTACAGTTTAGTATAGAATTCAGAAAAAAAATTAAACTGATATATTATGGTTATCTATAATTACTAAATAAATGTTAATTCTAATTTTTCAAAATACCCCTCAAAATCAGATATATTCTGAGTTATAATCACAGATGTTTTAGGGAATAATTTACTATATTCATATATTCATATATTCATATATGAATGATGCCAGAATGTCCTTACAGATTTTTATATAGATACCTCCTTAGAAATACCTGAAGTGAGTATATATATATATATATACATACCCAGGGCACCTGGGTTCCTAAGTGGTTGTACTTCTGCCTTTGACTCAGGCCATGATCCCAGAGTCCTGGGATTGAGTCCTACATCCAGCTCCCCGCAGGGTGTCTGCTTCTCCCTCTGCCTATGCTTGTCCCTCTCTCTCTGTGTCTTTCATGAAGAAATAAATAACATAATAAAAAAAAAACTCTTCCAAAGTGTGTTGTGCAAGATAATGTATTTGATTTGAGAAGATATTAGAACTTCCTCAAAATACTTTTGACTTCATTATTTTAAAAACTTTGGGTGTGTATCAGTTCAAAAATTGTGTATAATAGCACTTTAGAACATAGAATTATTTTAAAAATTAATAGGTGTATTGGGAAACATTTTACAAATAATGCAGATTAATTTCAGGTCTATTGAGCTAAGAAGACTTTAACTTTTTAAATTTTTTTAATTTTTATTTTTATTTTTTTTTAATTTTTATTTTTAAAGAAAATTTTATTTATTTATTCATGAGAGGGAGAGAGAGAGAGAGAGAGAGAGAGAGAGAGAGAGAGAGGCAGAGACACAGGCAGAGGGAGAAGCAGGCTCCATGCAGGGAGCCTGATGTGGGACTTGATCCTGGGACTCCAGGATCACACCCTGGGCCAAAGGCAGGCGCTAACTGCTGAGCCACCCAGGCATCCCTGACTTGAACTTTTAGATTCTATCATGGCAATGGCTTTTTAAAAGCAGTTTATCAAGTTATAACTTACATACCATAAAATTCACTTTGTAAACATAGAATTCAATGATTTTTAGTAAATTTATTGAGTTCTACAATGATTACAATAAACCAGATTTAGAACACTTTCATCACCCCCAGATTTCTCTGATGTCTAATTTCAGTCAATCTCTATTCCCTCCATTTTATGTCTCTATAAATTTGCCTTTTTGTACATGCCATATAAATTGAATCATACATAGAGTCTCTTGCATCTGGCTTCTTTCACTTAGTATAATGCTTTTGAAGTTCATCCATGTGTTAGTATATATTCATATGTCATTCCTTTTTATTAATAGAATTGAATTATATGAACATATACCACATTTTATTTACCTACTCTCTAATTGATGGACATTTTGATTTTTTCCAGTTTGGGCTACTATAAATAATGTTGCTATCAATATTTACCTAGAAGCACTTGTGTGAATATGTTTTTTATTTTCTTTCTTAGACCTGCAGGTGTGTAATTGCTGTATATATGTTAACTTTGGTTTTAACTATCTGAGAGTTTAAATGTTTTCATGACCTTACTAACACTTTATGTTAATCTGTCTTAAAGACTAAAAGCCACTATAGTAGGGAAATAGAGGTATCTAACTGAAGTTTTAACTTGAGTCTCCCCAAATGACTCTTTGTTGAACCTATTTTCATGCACTTATTCTGTGTCTTTCCCAAAATATCTATTAAATACTTCACCCATTTTTTTTTACATCTAAACATTTTTAATATATTGTGGATAAAAAATCTTTTATAGAAATATAATCTGAAGATATTTTCTCTAAGTCTGTAGCCTCTTTTTATATATTAAGTGTGTTTTGAAGCTGAAAAAATAATTTTAAGATCAGTTTATCAACTTTTCCTTTTATGCATTGTACTTTTGTTTCATATCTAAAACAACTCTGTCCCTGATCCAATCCAGATTTTATTCCTTTTTCTTTTAGAAGTTTTATAGTATTAGCTCTTATTAGATTATTAGATTCTATCATGGTAATGGCCCTTATAAAAGCTAATGGGTTATGATCCATTTGAGATTATTTGGGGTATATTGTGAACTAGGAATCTAAGTTGATTTTTTGACATATGAGTATTCAACTACTCTAGTACCAGATGTTGAAACACTTACCTTTTCCTATTGAAATGTCTTGACACTTTTATTAAAAATCAGTTGATCATAAATGGACTATTTCTGGATCTCAATACTATTCTATTTATCTGAATGTCTATTCTTATACTGATATCACACTCTCTTGTTATCATAGCTTTGTGGTAAGTTTTGAAATCACATCATTTAAGTCTACTTTTGTAAAAAAAAAAATTTTTTGTCTGTTCCAGGTCTTGCATTTCTATATAAATTTATAGCAATTGGTTTGAACTAAATATAGATAATTGTGAGGAGAATTGTCATTTTATTAATATTAAGCTTTTCAGTATTAAGTTTTTCTGTGAACATGGAATAGCTCCCTATTTATTTAGATCTTTAATTTCTCTAAGCAATGCTTTGTATTTTTTGTTGTTGTTGTTAGTTTCTTTCCTATGATAGATTTTTTTTAGAGAGGTATAGATTCACAGCAAAATTGAGCAGAACGTATAGAGATACTCCTACTCCTCATAGAAGCATAGCGTCTCATACTACCAGCATCCTATGGCAGAGTGGTGCATTTGTTACAATTGAGGATCCTTCATTGACACACATCATTATTACCCAAAGTTCATGGTTTATATTAGGGTTTATTCTTGGTGTTCAACATTCTGTGTTTTGAACAAATGTGTAATGCCATGTATCCATCATTATAGTATTAGGTAGAATACTTAACTGCCTTAAAAATCCCCTGTGCTATGCCTGCCATGCCTCCTTTCCCTCTAATCACTGACAACCGCTGATCTGTTTCTGTAGTTTTTCCTTTTCCAGAATGTCATGTGGTTGAGTCATATAGTACTCTCTTTTCAGATTGCTTCTTTCATTAGTACTATGCACTTACATTTCCTTCATATCATTTCATGACTTAATAGCTCACTTCTTTTTTGCACTGAATATTGTTCCATTGTTTGTATGTACCACAATTTAACCATTCACTGACTGAAGGACATTTTAGTTGATTCTAAGTTTAGGCTGTTAGAAATAAAAGTGCTATCAACATCAGTTTGCAGGTTTTTGTGTACATTTTTAACTCCTTTGGGTAAATATCAAGGAGACCAGTTGCTAGATTATATGGTAAGAATATGTTTAGTTTTGTGAGAAGCTGCCAAATTGTGTTCTAAAGTGACTGAACCATTTTTGCATCCCTAATAGCAGTGAATGAGAGTTCCAGTTGCTCTGCAATCCCGCCACCATTTGGTGTTGTCAGCATTCTGCATTTTGGCTTTTCAAAAGGCCTGTAGTTGTACGCCATTGTTGTTTTAATTTGTATTTCCCTAATGACATATGATGTGGAATATACTTTCATATGCGCGTTTGCCATCCTGAAATCTTTGGTAAGATGTTTATTAAAATCTTTTATCTATTTTTAAATCCAGTTCTTTGTTTTCTTATTGTTGAGTTTTAAGTACTCTTGCATATTTGGCCAGCAGTCTTTAACCAAAGGTTTCTTTTGCAAATATTTTTCCCCAATCTGTGGTTTGTCTTTTAATTCTCTTGACAATGTCTCTTAAAGAGCAGAAAATTCTAATTTTAATAATCCAGTTCATCATTCTTTCTTTCATGCATTATGCATTTGATGTTGTATCTAAAAAGTCACAAACAAGCCCAAGATCTTCTAGAGTCTCTTCTATTTTCTAGGAGTGTTATAGCTTTGTGTTTTAGATTTAGTCTAAGCTCTATTTTGGTTTAATTTCTGTGTTTGTGAAGGGAGTAAAGTCTATGTCTAGATTTTTTTTTTTTTGGCATGTGAATGTTCAAGTGTTCCAGCACCATTTGCTGAAAAAAACATCTTTGGTCCAATGTATTGCCTTTGCTTCTTTGTCAAAGATCGGTTGATTATATTTATGTTGGTCTATTTTTGGGTTCTCTATTCTATTCCCCTGATGTATTTGCCCACTGTTTTGCCAATACTACGTTGTCTTGATTACTTAGGCTTTATAATAAGTCTTGAAATCAGCTTGCATCCCTCCTCCCACTTTGTTCTTCAATATTGTGTTAGCTATTCTGGGTTTCTTGCCATTTTATATGAACTTTAGGATCAGTGTGTTGATATACACAAAATAACTTTCTGGTATTTTGATTGGGATTGCCCTGAAACTATAGATCAAGTTGGGAAGAATTGACATCTTGACAATATTGAGTCTTTCTACCCATGAAACATGGAACATCTCTCTATTTATTTTGTTTTTGTGATTTCTTTCACCAGAATTTTATAGTTTTCTTCATATAGATCTTGTTCATATTTTCTTGGATTTATACCTAAGTATTTCATTTTGGGGGATGCTGATGTAAATGATATTGTGTTTTTATTTTTATTTTTTTTAAGTAGGCTCTATGCCTAATGTGGAACTTGAACTCACAACCCCAAGATCAAGAGTTGTTACATGCTTTACTGACTAAGCCAGCCAGGTGCCCCTAAGTATTGTGTTTTTAATTTCAAATTCATTTGTTCATTTCTTGTATATAGGAAAGCAGTTTATTTTTGTCTTTTAATATTGTATTCTATAGTTGCTTATCAATTCTAGGAGTTTTTTTTTATTCTTTTTGGACTTTCTATGCTTTATAGTTTTTAATATACAAGCTTTGCACTTCTTTTAATAAATACATTTGTCAGTATTTTATTCACCTTGGTGCTATTGATAATGGAATTGTTTCAATTCACTTTTGGATTGTTCTTTGCTAGTATATATAAATAGAATTGTTTTTTTGAATATTGATATTGTGTCCTATGACCTTGCTGAAGTTGTTTAGTAGATTTGTTTATTTTTGTTTTCTTTTTTGAGTCCATCAAATTTTTTTTAACATGCAGGCTTATGTCATCTCAACACAGGCAGGTTTGCCTTTTCTTTTTCAATAAAGTTGCCTTCTATTTCTCTCCCTCTCTTTTCTGTCTCTCCTTCATTGCACTGAATAGAATTTCAATAAAATGTTGAATAGCAGTGGTGAGTTTATATATTTGTGCCTTCTTCCCAACTTTGGTGAGGAGGGAGGGGAGTTCACTCTTGTGTCATTAGGAGCATGATGTTAGGTGTAGATTTTTCTAGATGCCCTTATTAGGTTGAAGAAATTCCCTTCTTTTCTGGTTTGTTAAACATTTTATTGAGAATGGTTGTTGAAATTTGCTAAATACTTTTCTTTGTCAGTTGATTATATCTTTTATATTTTGTTCTACTGGCATGGTATATTACATGAAATGATTTTCATATGTTAAACCTGCATTGTATTCCTAGGATAAATCCCACTTAGTCATGGTATATAGTCCTTTTTATATGTTACTGGGTTCACTTTGTTAATATTTTGTTATGGATTTTTGCTTCTATGTTCATGAGGGAAATGGTCTTTATTTTCTTGTGATGTCTTTGTTTTGGTATACAAGCAATTGAATAGATTGGGAAGTTTTCTTCTCTTTCTGAATGCTGTGAAGGATTGGTTTCTTCATAAATATGTTAGAAATAATTAGTGAAGTCAATTTTTAGTTTTTATTTTTATTTTTTATTTATTTATTTATTTTTTTATTTATGAGAGAGAGAGAGAGAGAGGCAGAGACACAGGCAGAGGGAGAAGCAGGCTCCATGCACCGGGAGCCCGACGTGGGATTCGATCCCGGGTCTCCAGGATCGCGCCCTGGGCCAAAGACAGGCGCCAAACCACTGCGCCACCCAGGGATCCCTTTAGTTTTTATTTTGAAGTCAATTTTTAGTTTTTAAAAAATAAAAAGAATTATATATAATGCTTATTTATTTCCCAGTAATGGCTTCACATTAAATGTAGAATAGATTCCCAATTCCTTTCCATGGTCTACAGGCCCAATGTATAGGGACTTTGTCTATATCTGATCTCACCTTATACCTTATACTCTCTTACTTGTATACTGTGCTCTAACTACATGGGTTTTTTTTTTTTTATGTACCTTGAATTCTCTAGTCTTATGGCCTTTTCACTTGAAGTTCTTTCTACTGTTGTCTTCTTTTCTATCAATTATATCATAGCTCGAATGTAATTGTCTCATATAATTCTTCTCAATTTACCTTCATTGCTACCCCAGTGACCCTCTAGCTTCTTGCTTTATTTTTTCTACAGCACTGTCTACTATGTGAAATTGTTATTTGTTTATAAATAAATAGCATTTGTTTTGTTTGTACTTCCTTTTTTTAAAAAAACATTTAATTATTTATTCATGAGAGAGACACACACACAGAGGCAGAGACATAGGCAGAGAGAGAAGCAGGCTTCATACAGGAAACCCAAAGTGGGACTCGATCTCAGGACTCTGGGATCACACTCCGAACCAAAGGCAGATGCTCAACCTCTGACCCACCCAGGCGTCCCTCTGTCTGTACTTTCTAAACATAAGCTCTGTATAGGTGAATGTGTGGCCATTCTCTTTTATTGATATATCTTTTGTACCTAAAACAATGTCTGCCATTTAGTGAAACCTCAATCATTATTTGTATAATAAATGACTGAAATGAATTATTTCAGGGTCTTGCTTGAATTTTGGAAATTGAATCTCACCATCCTGTGATCAATTTTGAAATAATTAGTGTGCATTCCTGATATCCCTTAATTAAAAATCTTAAAAGTAGATAAAAATAACTTGACTAATAGAAATCATTAGAGATCTATTTTTTGTTGGTAAATAGCATTACAAAGGTGAAATTTCACTCTATTTGTCATATGAGGAATATAGAACTATTTGGGTTCCTCAAACTCAATCCCTTCCTCCCACAATTAAACTATTTAAACCTATAATTCCCTATGCTCATTTTAAAGATCTCAAGAGATAAATATTCCATGATATCCTTTTGTGGCCTATAGTAACCTTAGGTACCTTGAAACTAGATTTTCTTCCTCATTTTCTTCACTTGGTGAAATATGAGAGTCTCTAATAGAAGATACAGGGCAACTCTCATATTCCTAATGAAAAGATACCCTGAAGTTTTTGACTGACTTAAAATTTTAAACTTCTAGGAATGTAGATGAAATCCTTATGATATTTTATTTAGAAATTTAGGTTTGTTTTCCTATTAAAGCGTTAGTTATTAAATGTTGCTTTTTTTCCCGTTCTCACATATCATGGAATTACTATATTCAAATTTATCTCAGTGATCTACCATGCATTTATATTAACACTTCATCTGTTTTTTGAGTCATCTAATATTATTTTCCATTTAATAGATTTCTAAAGTATATTATTGTACCTTCAGTAGAGTTTGAGATACAGTATTTTGCAATTCAGCATATCCTACTGCCTCTAAAATTCTATTCTAAGCTACTAGTAATTATTTCATAACATTATAAAAGTTTTTATTTCTATTCAATCTTTTTAATAGATTGTTGTTAATAAAGTCACTTTGTATAAGTGAATGCTACATTTGTTTTTGTAACATAATCTTTAAAAAGCTGGTTTCCATGGCCGTACATTTGTTCAAATTGTGAGATCCTACTCCAGGGTAATTTCTGAAAGTGCATTTGATTTTTTGTTTCTTTTTATTGTTTTTGTTTGTTTAATCAATCCCATGAGTTGACATATTTAAGCATGTCAGATTAGCATATATTATAGGCTAATGCATCTTTTACAAGCTATACTTGGTTGCTTAAAGTAAGTATCAAGAATATCAAAGATTTTGAAAGGCCTTAAATATTTTGCATTTGTCTTTTTTGTATGAGATCATTTGGGGGAAAATCATGCTTTGAATTTGGCCAGATAAATATTTTATTTATTTATTTGCTTGTTTATTATTTATTTCTGTTTTAAAAGTAGGCTCTGTGCCCAGCCTGGGGCTGGACCTCATCACCCTGTGATCAAGAGTCACATGCTCTACCTACTGAGCCAGCTAGGTAACCTGGCAGATAAGGATTTCAAAGAATTTTTTCATGTCTCCCAATTTTCAAATTTCCAGGAATATAACATTTTTTTTCTTCCCAGTTTAGTGAAGATTTTTCTTTTATCTGGTTTTGAAATTTGTGCATAAATAATCATTTTTTAAATCTGATTACTTATTTTTCTGTTAACTACTACTATAAAGAAAGATTTCTAATTGGTGGTACATTTTTGAAATGAATTCCAACACTATGTGCTTTGTGAGAATATAAAACTGTAAGAGTTGATTTACTTTAAAAATTGAGAAAGAGCAGGTCAGTGACTTATTTTGAGTATAAAAATGTATTTGACCTATTACGGTTAGTTTTGCATTTTTGGATGTGTAAGTCAAAGTTTGGTTTAAGCTGAAATTTTAGCATGTGTCAGAATTTCTTTCCTTTCTAAGAGTGAATAATATTCCACCATGTGTGTGTATTTGTGTGTGTATATATGTATATGTATGCATACATACCACATTTTGTTTATCCACTTATCCATCAGCACACATTTACGCTGTTTGCACTTTTAGCTAATGTGACTGGTGCTGCTGTGTATACAAGTATCTGTTTGAGTCCCTGCTTTCAACTTTCAATTTGTTTGGGTATATACCTAAGTACAGGGAGCATTTTATCATCAGGAATAAAATAGAGGGAACAAAAAGAAAGTTCCTAACTTCTAGGAGTTCTCATCCTTAGGTTCACCGATAGAATTCAGGGGATCTGTAAATGTGAGTGTGGAAAAAAAAATGATACCTTTATGGTCACTAACCTATAACTGAACTTAACATTTCCTTCAATGATGACTGTAGGCAATGCTGCAGTAGCATTAGCAGTACCTGTGACTCGGTCACCAGTAGGTATCACACATGTTTTCATATTCCATTCTGGTCATTGTGGGTATCTCAGAATATCATTGCATTTGTCACTACTCCAAAGTTATGGTGGTTATCGGAAATACAGCTAGATCTTGTTATTTAATGTACTAAGTAGTCATCTTTAACTCTATCACAGATTTTAAGAAATATTTTGATAACTGTATTTCAATGTGCTCAATTCCCTTCGCAATCCTGTGAATTTATTTTACACATTTTAAAAAAACTACACTAAGAAGGGGTCCAGATTCTTCACCAGAGAGCCAACGGCTTCAAGGCAAAAAAAAAAAAAAAAAAAAAAAAAGCTACTGCTTTTGAAAGTGACTATTGGTTGAGATTGATCTGAACTACATTTTCTCTTTTGCAGATTCATGATTTGCAATACTGTCTCTTGCCCTCTGAGCTGGCTGACATATTATTGCACTTGCTAAGCAACCTCATCTTTAATTGCTACATGTCTGTATGATTTATAATGTGAAATTGGAACTTTATAAAATACTTTTAAGCATTTGAAAACATTTTTAAAGGATTTTAGCTTTTCAAAGAAAATGCTGTGAAATTAAACCCTCAATTGTTTTCGTGCACTAAGAAATTGCTTAATGGTTCATATATCAGTTTTGAAATATTGCACAACAATTTTTAGGTGTTTGCTCCAGGTTTCTTTAACTTTTAGCTAGTTTAGAGTGGTGCTTCTTAGACTTGAATGTCCCGATGAGTCATCTGGGGGTCTTGCTCAGATGTAGATCTGAATCAGTATGTTTGTGGTGGGCCTGAGGTTCTGCTTATCTAACAGGCTCCCAGGTTTTGCCACTACTGCTTATTTCAGACTATCATAAAGAAACAATCTATGCAGTATTTAGTAATATGCATCTGAAGATTAAGCTACTTCAAAACACTATTGCTTGACCATTGCTTGGAATCTGTTCTGATTATTTACTGGCTTCTGCATTTAACTTTGCTGAGTTTAATTCATGATTGACTGATTATCATTTTAGACTTGTAGGAGATTTGCAGCTATGTTAATGTTAGCTAGATTTGAACCTATGTACACTAGTGTATGTTCTTTTTCTTTCCTTTTTTAAAGATTTTACTTATTTATTCATGAGAGACACAGAGAGGCATAGACATAGGCAGAGGGAGAAGCAGGCTCCCTGCGAGGTGCCCAATGTGGAACTTGATCCCGGGACCCCAGGATCATGCCCTGAGCTGAAAGCAGGTGCTCAACCACTGAGCCACCCAGGTGTTCCCACTAGTGTACGTTCCTTAAAGGTTTATTTATGTATTAGAGAGAGAGAGAGAGAGAAAGAGAGAGAGGAAGATAGATAGATGATAGATGATAGATAGATGATAGATAGATAGATAGATAGATAGATAGATAGATGATAGATAGAGCATCAGGGAGGGGCAGAGGAAGAGGGAGAGATGATCTTAAGCAGACTCCTGTGTTGAGCAGAGAGCCTGATGTGGGGCTCAATCTCATGACCCTGATATCACGATCCTGAAATCAGGATCCTGAGATCAGGACTTGAACTGAAACCAAGAGTCAGATACTTACCCAACTATGCCACCCAGGTATCCCACTAGTGTATGTTCTTTAGAAAGCTTTGTCCCTGGTGTATCAATTAATCCCATATTCAGAGACTGTTGTGAAATCTTTCTTCTGAACTAGTTAATATGCATAATACAGCTTCAAAGTTCTAAATGGTAAATTAAATATTTGGAAAAAATTACTTCTGACCTTGCATTTTAGAAATTCCCTTCCTCCTCCCAATCCAATCAAGTAGATAGAACAATTAAGATACAGTGGTATATTTACATGCAATTGGAGACCATTTAGTGCTTCGGCAATTTTAAAGATATTTTAAAGTGTCTACCTCAGGATGTTTGTTTCCTTTTTTTTTCTACCATCTTTTTTTACTTACTCTATTCTAATCTGTACTGACGTGGTCTTCTATAGTAGAGGGAGAGAAAACAAACCGTACAAAGGTGGAGAAAGGACCAATTCTTGAAAGAACACTTGTTAATTTTAGGCATTTTTTTTAATTGAAAAATTCCATGTGTAGTTTTAAGAAACATTACATAGAGTGGTGCATCTATGCTGTGGAAATAAGTGAAGAGACCATCCAAATGAGAACAGAGACTATTTATTTCAAGTTTGCTATGGCAAGGGAGCCAGCCACCATCACTTGTATCCAGCAGGGATTCAAAACAGGCAGGCAGAGGATTAGGGAAGCTTTATAGTGGGAAAAAATGGAAGACCTCAAGTATGCTCTGGTTGGAGATTGTTGGCATGAGGGAATTGGAGGCCAGCTAACTGGAAGTGGGGCATCTAGGATGATTGGTTTGGAGGGCATATGTGACTTTTGATCCTGATTTGGAGTGGGGGCCAAAAAATCAGGAAGATGGAAGTTACTGAATGAGTCCAGACCATTTTGGGCCAATTGCTGCAGAGATTTAGTTCTCCATGATAATTGCTCCAGAAGGTATGGGTCAGAGTTTTGTCATCTGACATTTTCTTGCCATTATCTCAACACTTTCCTGAGTTTCCCCTAATATTAACACTTTTGCCAAACTAGAATAAAATATCACAACCAGGATATTGACATTGCTAAAATCTATTGATCTTATTCAGATTGCTCCAGTTTTATTTGTGCTCATTTGTGTACAAATGTGTGTGATACTGAATAGGACAGTTCCATGAACACAAGGATCTCTTATGTTGCTCTTTTATAATGACACCAACCTCTCTCCTATCTCTAAACCCCTCCAACCACTGATCAATTCTCCATTTGTAAAATTTTATCATTTCAGAAATGTGTAATATGTTGTATAATATAAATGGAATTATACAGTATGTGACCTTTTGGGATTGGCTTTTTTTCACCTAGCTTAATCTTCTGGAGTTTCCTTGTTTGCTTTTAAAACCATTTTAATTACTCATGTAATACATGAATAAATTCTCCTTGGGAAGCATTAAAATAGTAAAAATAAGGTGAAAAATTCCTTTAACTAAAAAACACTCAGTCCTCGTCTCTTCCTTTGAAGCAACTAAATATTTATTTAATCATTCTTTTATTGAAGTCCATTTTTAGAATATACAGATATACATATATGCATATGTGCATATATACACACATATTTTTTCAAAATTCTATTGCTGTCAAAAAGCTTCAGTAAATATTCTTGTATTTACTTCCTTGTTTGCACCTGACAGTTTGTCTCTGTTTGACACCTAAAGGGGGTATTGTTGGGTAATAGGAAATATAGGGTGTAAAATTGCCACATTTTCTTTCAAATTGGCAGCACCCACTTATATGCATAGTTGTACCCCCAAAATGACCATTCCCTCAGATTGCCCAATGTTTAATAATTTAGATCTTAATTTTTTTCTGCCAGTTGTCTAAGTGAAGAATGCTATCTCATTATTATTTTACTTTATATTTCCCTGGTTAATAATAAGGACAAGTATCTTTGAAAAATACTTATTATAATTATTTGCCCTATTTATAATTCCTGTTTTGTGCTATTCTCTTCCTGTTCTTATTCTCTACTGGTTGTCTTGTTGTCTTCTAGTTTCTCTTGGTTACTTGTCTTATTTTTCTTCTTGATTTAGAAGAGATTTTAAAAATAATTTATTCTGGATACTAATTCATTGTTTATTTTACATGTATGTACACACAGAGTTGTATTCTGTAATTAATCTCTTAGTATGTTAACTTTTGTCATTTTAAATTTGATGTTTAATTTATCATTCTCTCTCTTTTTGTGCCTTTTTAAGAAAGTCTTCCTCACTCATTTTTAAACCTTATGTTTTCTCAAAGTGACATGGTATCTTGTGTTTCACAGGCTTTAGGGCAGGTTTTCCCGTGTATATGTTCTGGTTCAGGCCTGCTCTGGTTTCTGTCTTAGCTATGTCTTCTTGACCTTTTCACCTGAAGTTCTTGACTTGCTTTTGACCACTTTGAAGAAGTTGCAGGTATTGGTTGTTAAGAAGAGCAAGTCCCCTTATATTCCACTCCAGTCTCACTTCTTTATGATACATGTGGATAGCTCTACCTTCATAAAAGCCTAGTAACACTGAAAGTACATGTAATTCCAAAGACATAATTTTAAACATATTGGATATGTGAATAATAAATTCTAGAGGAATGCCAACTTCTAAACATCTAAATAGATTTTAATTCCTCTCAAGGCAGATCAATAAAGACAAATTTGATGATTCTAGGTATAGCGGATTTTGAGCTATCCCATTAAAACCAACTTGCTATCTATTTTCTGTAGAAATGAAAAATTGCCTGACTTTTACAGTAAACGTTACTTAAAGAAAAATTTGCCCCATAGTTCTTGGCCAAATATTGGGGGTCAGATGGAAACCTTTGGAAGTTAACAACTTTGGCAGACCCTCAGAATTTAATAGTATTAATGTTTTAGTTTTCTAATAAAGGTTTAAATTTATTTAAATTTTCAAATAGATTATGTCACTTAAAGAGATAAGATAATGGCACAAGGAATATAATAATCTTGAAATTTTTAAAATATTGATTTTGGAAACATCACACTAAAATCATTTAATATAATAATTAGTTGATCCAGTTTTTCTTCTCATTGTATTTATAATTTTTAGGGAAGTATTTTAAAGCATATTAGGTTGCCAGTGAGTTTAAGGAGTGAAAATAAAGAATGGATGTCATTATAATTTTTTTTTTTCGGGGGGGAATTTCTTCCAACTTTATTTCTGTATTCAATAAGTGTTTATTTGTGCATTTATAGTTATACTCATCACCATGCCTTTTACCTAATTTTTTTTTGTTATCTATAGACTCAAATATAACTGGCTGCTAACACATTTTCACTGAGAGATGACAAATTTGTTATTTTTATACTCCATTTTTTCTCTTCTGAACTCCCTAATTTGGTCAATGGTGTCACCATTATTTATTTAAATAAGAAATCTTTTAGTTATATTTGGATTCTCTTCCTCATCTCCCATATCCAGTCAGCTGCCAAAACCCTTTGGTTCTGCTTTCAAATTTCCTAAATTATCTCTTCTCCATTTCTGTTAGTATTGCTAGTTTTCAAACTAGCCTCCTATCCTGTGTTCTTGTCCCAGCCCTCACTTAGCTGTCTTCTATTTCTTTTTTTTTAAAGATTTTATTTATTCATGAGAGACAGAGAGAGAGAGAGAGAGAGAGAGAGAGAGAGAGAGAGAGAGAGAGGCAGAGACATAGGCAGAGGGAGAAGCAGTCTCCATGCAGGGAACCCGATGCAGGACTCAATCCTGGGACTCCAGGATCACACCCTGAGCCAAAGGCAGGTGCTCAACCACTGAGCCACCCAGGCATCCCATCTTCTATTTCTTTCTAGTTTAGGTTTTTCCCTAAAGCAGATTCTGAGACTAGGGCTTTTGTGCAGGTGGTTTATTTTGAGAAGTGATTCTAAGGAACAGGGTGAACAGCTGAGAAGAGTGAAATAAGAAGGGAATAGTGATCTAGGGATATGTTACTAAGCTGAGTTTCACTGTGGATATTTAGGGTTCCGTCCTACTAAGTGAACCTAGGGATCCTTGTAGAACATTTCCCAGAAGTATATACCCAAAGGATGAAAGAGGGGAGTATTTATCCACTAGCTTCCATCTTGCACTGCTCCAGAGTTGCTTATTAGGTGTTAACCTGTATATTTGCAGGATAGTTGAATAGAGCTAACATGGGGGCGCAGCAGAGAAGTTTGCAGAAAGCAAGAGAACAAGGCTGGCTTCATGAGTGTATTATCCATTAGTGATCTGTGTAGTCACAGGGGACCACATTTTGAAGGCTCTAATGCTTTGCTTAATGGTATGCTCTCATTGTTTTGAAATGTGTAATTGTTTATTAACAAGAGACTCTACATTTTTATTTTCACACAAATTATCCAGCTAGTTTTGCTAGAGACACACACAGTGGCCCTGAGATAAAGGGCTGCCTATAGTGAAAAGGTTAGCCAAGAGAATTTGAAGTGAGGCCTAACAGTATCTAATACATATTCTGTGTAGTGTATCTATATCTGTGTTTCTACTTAGGAATGTACTAAGCTTCGATGATCTAGCAAAGACCAACAGACATCCTGCAGAGGGAAGTACAAAGCTTGTTCTTCCAAATCTATGCAGAGCATGTAAGCCTGGGGTCTCTCTGTTTGAGCAGTCCCTCAGTGCAACCCCATAGGCTGTGACTCAGGCCTGGTGACCACAGTGCTGGTCACTCAGATTAAATATAAGAATGAAGTCACAAGGATTTTCTAGTAAAGCAGGCTTTTCCCAGCACCTGCTAGCTTTGACTTGAAGGGCTCATTTTCAATTTTAGCTGGCAAGAGAGCCCGCCAGTGTGGGGATGCAGGTGTAGACTGGAATGCTGGGAAGAAGAGCACTTTTGTTTGCCTTTCTTTCTCCTCTGTGGTGACTCTGCTGCTTCAACTCTAGCTTTGAGGGAAGAAGGGAAGTGCAGTCATCAAGAAGTGATATAGGTTATTTCCTTGTAAGTATGTCCTTTCTATGACATCTCTCTTTACCTCCTGCAGCATTATAAGGAACCTAAAGGAAAAGGCAAAAAAAATCTTTGTATAATAATCTAAAGTGCTGTATTCTCTACCCTGTAATGTTTTTATTAGGCAAACACTTTTGTCAGCTTTTAAATATCCAGGAGCTGGGAATGTTTTGACTGGTTCTAAGGTAAACATTTGTTTTTGAGAGACTAGAGGAAGAAAGACCAGACAGCACAAAGCAAAAAGACTGTATTTTCTTTCTAAGAATTACCCCACAAGTTAGGGAGATATCAAACTTCATTTGTTACAATTAGTTGCAAATATGGTTGCAAAAATCATAATGTAATGCAGAGAGGTCCACTAGTTCTTCAGTTAGATCTAGCATGCTAAATACAAACATGAACCCAATTTGGTATTTTGCTTATTGAGTTGGCAGTATTATTTTTGGAATCTCAATTGTACTGGAAATTTAGTAAATGACTATCTGTTTGTCACCATTCTCTCCCCCCTTTTTTTTTTGAGTGTGTGGCTATGAAGAAATGGGAATGACAAATGATAATTGTTTAGGACTAAAGAACAATAGATGCCATAAATTTCAGTGGAAAGAGTAATAATAACTACTTTTACTCAGATTGTGGAGGTAGTTGTTATTTAGTGTTCTTTCTTCCTTCCTTTCTTTCTTCTCTATGAATGTCTTTAGTTGTTTACATGTATTCAGGTTACAAGTAAATCATTGAAAAGATAGGTCAAAGGATTTAATAGGATTTTGTTAATGCTGGGCAGCCCAGGTGGCTCAGTGGTTTAGTGCTGCCTTCGGCCCAGGGCCTGATCCTGGAGACATGGGATCGAGTCCCACATCAGGCCCCCTGCATGCAGCCTTGTGTCTTTGCTTCTCTCTCTGTCTCTCATGAATAAATGAATAAAATCTTTAAAAAAAAAAGATTTTGTTCATGTTAATATGTACAAATCATGTGTTTAGATTCATTCCCAGCACACAAATACAAATATTACTATGTGTATAGACATATAAACAAAAGTAGAGATGATTCAAGCATATGGATATGAGAAGTTATTTTTTTGGTGTTTTTGTTGTTCTTCTCTAAAGAGGCATACAGCCACACTTAGCTGAACACTGGAGTTTTCTTTGTGTCACTGTTTTAAATTAACTTATTGTGATGATCTCCATGAAAACTGATGACAAATTATTTTTGAAAAATGTAGATGCATTCATCATCATCAGCTGTGATCAGCTGCAGTAAAGATGCCCTTTGAAAATGAAGTGTTCTAAATTAAGATGTTTAAAAAGTACAGATAACAAAAACCAAGTGAGAGAAACCCCAAGCTTTTCAAACTTGGTATGTGAATGTGTCCATTTTTAATGAAGAAAATGAGGCCAGCATCAGTTGGGACTTTCTGAAGAACACATTGTACTGTACCAATTAGTGACTCTATTCTCGAGACCACAGTGCCGTAGTCCTTCATCCTGCTGCCAGGTGGCGCTGTGTGGTAGTAGGTGCAGTCTTCTGCAAGGAATAAAATGTCTGCTCCTGCCCTCGGTACTTGTAGTGCTGACCCTGATAACCGATTCTATTAGAAGTGTAAAAATAAACTTACTTTACAAATTTCTAAGTCATTTCTATATAACTATGCTTAAATAGGTCTTAATCTTTACATTTAATGAGAATCTTCTGTGTTTAGTGAATGCATCTTAAAGAGTGAATAAAAGACTCATGGTTTCCAGTTTGCACTAACGTCTTTCATTATAACTGGTGCCTCGTGCCTTATAAATACTCTGCTTTGAATATAAATAAAGCAGTATTAAAAATAAAACTATTTTGTTGCCAATAGAGTGCTTTTTATTTTGGAATAGTAAGAGTAGAAGGAATTTGTAGGCAATGAATACAGGAAATATCTTAAACATTAGTTTAACATGTGTAAGCACACACTTAAAATATATATTTTTTGAAAGAAAAGCCTTCAGTATATTTATTTTTTTCTTCCAAGTGAGTATGTGTTTGCCCTTTTTTTTCCCCCTAAAATGATTACAGTAATTCTTAAAATGATCAACTTTCTGGTTGTTCCCCCCCCCCCCTTTCAGCATGATGTAATTTGATGTTTTTTTTTCCTTTGTATCATAATGACCTGAGTTTAAAGTTACTCTCAAGTTAATCTTCAGACAAAGTTTCCAAGACGGTTGAAAAATTATTTTAAAAGTTGGATTTCTTCTTTTACCATTACAAACTTAAATCTCCAAATTGTGTAAATGTGTAAGGTAAATGTAGTTTTGAATATGAAAGACCTATTCGAAATATGAGTCAATGTTAGTGTTTTTCTTTTTTAAGAGATGGCATCTAAAAGATGTGAGCATTTTCACAATCTTTATGAAATAGGACATTTTTTTTTCTGGTTGCCACCCTTCTTATCTCTTCTAGTTATCTGGGTACTACAGTGATTAAGCAATTTAATTTATGGATGTATCTTGATTGTATTGCTATTTGTGAAGGTCTCTGGTTTATGGAGGAAATTTCCAGAAGGGAGGCATATTTTAGCAGTAATTATTAAATTTCCCATGCAGAATTTATTATGACAATATAAAGAAATCATAGTAGTATGAATCCCAGATTGTGAGTTAGTTTCATAGTGTTTGCAAAAGGAAATATTCGTATCGAATATTAATTGATAGGAACATATTTCTTAGAGGCATTCTTATCAAATATCCATCCTATGTTTGCAATAAAATCAAATAGAGATTGGACAAAAGCTGTGGCTTCAAGGAATTTTTAGTTTAACAAATGCCAGCAAATTCTATTCAAAAGTTATTCACGGAAATGGAGGATGCTTATTTCAGAGTTACTGAGAATGGTGTAAATTTTTTAGGCAATGAGTTAAAGTGCTTACGAATCTCTGATAGGCCACTTAAAATTATATTTCAAGAATAATAGCATGGACAAATGCTCACCATTTATAATTGGGAAAAAAGGTAGGCTATAGAACAGTGTTATAGTCTATGTCTCTATAACATAGGATGAATTTAATTGCATGTGATATATTTTATTTTAAAAAGTATATATGTGAGATCAGTTTTAAAGAGAGTCTATAACAAGGTCTAGCATCAGTGTGAAGGATTTGTTGTAATTGAGTTAGGGCAGAATTACTATTTGTTACAAAAGACCAATAACATGTAAAGGAAACAATTGTCAGGTTGAAAACAATTCATCATAGTGAAATAAAGTAATGCAATGAAAGAAGAAATAATAGAATCTCATGATGGGAGCATGGACTCTATATTTGAAAATATTTTGCTGAGAGCACTTTGATACCAGGAACAGATGAAGTGAGTGACCTCACGGGGCTTCTCTAATTTCTGCGATTCCATAACAGAGCACTCTGAAAATACCTTGCTTATGACACTTCTGGATTTACATTTTACCACATAATGAACTGCTGAATGATTTTGGTCGAAACAGTTTCCCTATTATTGCACGAGCCATCTCATTATTGAATGGAACAACCCCTATGTGCTCCACAAAGCTCAAAACCGGAACTTGACTGTAATGATTTTCTAAGTTCATTCCATAATCAGTGGTGCAATGTTTCATATTCATACCCGTAAATATGAAAGGTCCTGGTGACTCCACATGTGACCAATATTATATGCTATTGAAATTATGCAATTTATTTTTGTAAAATACAAAAAATGATCAGACTGATATGGAAACCACAGAATGCAGGTTTTCTTCTTATTAGCACTCCTTCTGCCCCCATCTCATACAGTGCCCAATTTAGGACAAAGACAAAACGAAAGTGTATCTTGAATATGCATCACAGGTTCCAAAAATGAAAAGAAATTGGATTTGGATAGCACTTACTCAATAGACAGATATGATACATGGTAAGAAGGTGCACTGTCTGCCCTGTGATAGATTAAACTACTTTGTAGGAAAATTACTGTGAGCCAGTCACCACCACCACCGTGGCTAAATCTTTAATAAAATTCTCTTCCATATTCAGGAGTGAGGTATGAAGTACACAATAAGCAGAGTGAAGTAGAGTGCCATTTATCAAACACCGGCCAGGTCTGTAATCTTCTGCTTTATCCCTTCTTTGTACTTTATTTGTCTTTATTGTTGCGAGGAGGGATATTTACCAAGAGCAGTGGGCATGAAGCCCATAAACCTCCTCCTTCCTCTCTTTCTCTCTTTCTTATTCCCCCCTGTCAGCCTTGTCAGTGTAATTTGTTTGTTTCCTTCTAGGTGGTCTTTTGCTTGTTTGGCGTTCCTTTCTCTCTTCCTTTTCTCTGCCTTTCTTTGCAATGTGCATTCATGCAATGGGAAATGACACCAAAGCTACTGGAATATGCAACGGGAATGCTAACAGCTACCATGAAGGACTGTCCAGGATGCATTCGGTAATGACTTTGAATGCCTCTTGGCAAGATAGCAGTGTTAAAATGTTGTAGACAGCCCCTGGGTGGCAGTGCATAGCCAGTCCTGATGCCAACAAAAGCATTTTCAATGTAAAGATTTTATATGTGTGTGTTTACATATGACATATAGGATGCATGTGTTTATATGCATGCATGTACATACGACACCTGTATACATAATATGTCTGTATGATATATTTGTATATATATGTATATAATATATAGATATATGTCTACATAAGATATGTGTTTATAATCTGTATGTGTATGTATGATATATGTATGTCTATGTGTGTACATTGTATGTGTGTATACATATGTGCATTACATATTTATCCATCTACCCAAAACTAGTTAAAAAGTAACTCTCTTTGAAAGGTATAAACTCTAATTTACCCCACGTTTCTTAAGTGCAGTAATGGCAATAACTAAAATAACTTGTATCTTTTTTTAATCTAATGCTAAAAAGGTTCTAGATATCCCAGTCATATAATGACATCTAAATTATCTTTAAAATCATGCAAATATGGTTCTGATGCAGTGGAAGAGTTCAGAGGATAGTGAGAGTATGGCTAGAGGTGTTTTGTGCCCCTCAGTCTGCACACTGCCAGTCTATGCAGCAGCCTTGGGGGTAAATTATTTTTAGTACTATTATAACCCTTTTTTATTATTTGAATAGCAGTTTTATGACAAAACATTTATATTCAGGCTGCCTTTGTACTTGACTGAAAGAGAGCAATCATGGAGAGTGATAAGGCAACAATGGTAATGATAACTGCATTTATAAAGACGTACAGAATTTAAACAGGAGTGCTAAAATAGACTGACGATAGTTCTCTACCTGAACCTGGAGCAGAGATGGGCAAGGTTCTTGTGGTTGAGATGTCTTTGCTATTTGGGGGCAGATGACAATGTGTATGTGTATGTATGTATGTATGTGTGTATATGTGTGTGTGTGTGTGTTTTCCTATGTCATTGTTTTTTCCTTTTAGTTAAATGTACTTGATATGTAGATGAATGGGTAGCAATAACAACATAGGGCCATTTTGTATTCAGATTAACTATTGCCATAATTTTGTCAGATTATGATTCAATGCAACTGCATTTCTGAATAAACTATTCAACTCAAGTATTAGTTCTTAGAAAAACTGAATTTTTTTTTGCTCTTATCTAGCATTGGTCTATCTGTCTCCTGAGGATCTACCTCTTATGAAAAATTGACAATTTACCTTGTGAAAGAAAGGAGTATGGGAATAAGAAGGGACCCTGTATCTTTAAAAATATTTCAACAACAAGAAGTCATTCTGTTTACCTGATACCAATGTTTTCCATATATTTTTATAATTTCATTCATTTTCCTTATTCCTAACATTCTGACCATAAGTAAAAGCTAAGCTACTCCTGGTCCAGTTACATTACTTTGTTTTTTATCTTTAAATATGTTGTTAAGTATTAACATAATTAATAAAACATAATAAAAAGGATTGACATTGTGCAGTTGCCTTGTGCTGTACATAAAACTGAAACTATACAATGTGGGATAGAAATAGTGTCTCCTCTTCAAAGATATCCCGAAGGTCTCTTAAAATCAGCCATACATTGCCAAAGTCTGTATTCTGTCTTCCTTTGGCTCTTCTTTTCTTCAGCAAAGTTATTAACTTTCACATGAAAGGGAAAAAATCAATTTACTTACATTCCACCTTGATTCAAAAAGAAATTAGGTGGCTTACAAAGATACATACCATAAATCTAAAACTATGAGAGGGAAATGAAGCCAAGAGAAAGCCAGGGAAGGGAAAGGGTGGAGCATGTAGTGTAACTATGGAACCAAATGCCCACTCTAAAGCCCTGTATACTGGCTACCTGTGGGCCACATGTTTAGTCCTCAGCTCTTTAACAGCCAACACAAAGATGGAACTAATTCCAGGATGCACAGAGTCAGCATCAAGAAAAGAAACGTATTCTTCAGGAGATGTGCAACTATTCCAGATACACAGGCTCATAGGAAATTTGACTCCTTGGTCTTCATAGAACATTGTGTAATTCAGGGAAATATGTTTCTTAACTGTAAACTACAGTCAACACACGCACACTAGTATGTTATATGTTATATAATATCTTGGTAAAGGAAGTCAGTGAAAGCAAGTCTAGGGTTGTTCATTTATTCAATAGTTATGTTTTGAGTGTCTCCTGTGAGTTATCTGGCACTGAAACAGGTATGGAATGGTAATATAAGAGATGTAGCCCCTGCTCTCATCAAACTCACAATCTTTCCTTGACAATTGACATTGACAAATTAGTTATATGTATGCAATGAAAAGTCCTGCAGGTGGTCAGTAGGAGAAGGTTCAGGTTATGTTTGTTGGTCTAACTTAACCCAGGGACAGATATCACAAATACAGGGACATCATAAAATTTGGATAGCTCCATAAAAATGACAGTTCTATGAATCCAGCTTTTAATTTGGGTCAAATAGTGGTGAGTTCAAGATTGTACCTCCTGATGAGAGTCTGAAAAGTTCTTTTATTCTCTGTTGCCACTTGGGAGCAAAGCCACCATGACTCAGCAATCAGCTGACCTGTGATCAGAAGACAATAAAAATATAATTTAATATTTAGCCATATTCTATTTGTCCATATGGATGAAAAAAGAAAGCAGTGTTTACATATGCATTTTGGTGCTTAATTCTTCCATTATGAGCTTCTTATCTTTTACGACATGTTTAGTATTTTCTGTAAGCTTTATGCTAGAGTTTAATTCACATATTAACCTGTGTCTTTAGAATTTTTAAACACAGTTGCTAACAACAATCACTATTAACAGCATATTTCAGAAAAGATATTGTTAGATGGAATAGTTATATACCAGGAAAATGCATATTCTATTTGGAAAATAGCATTTTATGACATGAAGGAAATTATTTCTTCATCAATAATCTACTTGGACTACAAATGCTCCTGTTGCATTTTATTTAACTTTAAAAATATTATTCAGCATAGTTTCACTTTCAAATATAGTGGTACATTTCAAATGATCTATTGATTCTGTGTTTCCCTAAGAATGGCCATGTTTGGTTTTCGAAATTCATAGTTATTTCCCTTCACATGACTTACTTGTTCCTTTTTTGAACCTGGTTGTAAACACAGAAAGAGGGAGGAGAATTATGTCTAGTAAAAGGATTATGAATCCAATGATAAAAGGATGAAAAAAAACCCCAAAATCTTAGTGGATTCTACTTTCATGGTAAAATAGAATACCTAGTTAGTAGTAACTGCTTTTAGATAACAGGCCACACAATTTATCAGGAAGACAGTTACTATTTAGCATCAATTTACAAACATGGAAGAGATCTGGCAACTTCACCCAGAAAAGTAATTCACAAGTCTAACTATTTTGATTTGTAGCCTTCCTTTCTTGCCTCACTTACATACACAGGCCCTGTAGCCATATAAGTGCCCACCCAACATTTCTTCTTCATCATCTTCTCCTCCCCTCCCTCCTCCTCCTTCTTCTTATTCATTCTTCATTCTTCTGCCTTTTTTGCTCCCAAGTAATGGGATAAAGAAAATTATTACTATTCACTTGAGTATAGAGAGGTTTAGAAGTGCTCTGTGTGAGGTAACAGAACTTATTTCCTATACACTCTTATATTAAAGGAAGCAGGATTTCTTTCTTTAAAGTGGTTATGTCTATAAGAAATGGGATAGGAAATAGATAATAATTTCATCTATTTTCTGAGTAACCTAGAAATCTAGTTTCATGTAGTTTTTGGATGAAAAAAACTAGAAATTTCTAGTTTGAAGTTTTAGTTCTTCTAATTCTAAAGATCTAGAAACTTCTTGATCTTTAGAATATTCTTAGAATAAAAGTCTTCATGCTGCTTTCCATTTCCCCCATCCTCCCTTCCCGAACCTCATCCCATGACAGTCTATAAAGCTGTCTGAGAAACACAGAGAATATGTCCCCTTTCCTCCCTTTCACAGAAATATTAACATTCTTTTTCACACTTTTACAGACTGGTTCTGGGAAAGCCAACTAATTTGGTTCTGCCTGCCCCTTAAGAAACAAACAAAAATGATATTTCTTCCCCTGGGCCATTTTAGTTCATGTTTATTGTTAAATTTAAGTCTTTCTTGGGGCTTAAAAACAGTGGTACAGAAGTGCATCCAAACCTTTTATGAAGAGCATTTAGACTAACTAGACATGGGCATGCAGAATATTAAGCACAAACCTGAGGTTCCCCTATTGTTGCCTAACACCTATTGAATGTAGCCACTATTAATTCTTCATTGGCCTTTGGTTTCTTAGCTTACAAAAAACTATTATGTACAATGGGTAAATGGGCTCTATAGCTACCTAAAGCCTATGTCAATTATTAAAAATGAAGGATGGCTCTACTCTATGGCATAATACGGTTTCTTTGAACATTAGGGATTCTGGTCTAAACTCATGCATAATTAGTTATACTGTAAAACTAAATAGATTTTCTTCTGGGTGGCAGGTTCCTTTCAGGCACATAATGACAGAAAAATAGATTTGTTTCTTCAGATCCTTTTGTTTCCTCTTTAGCTTCCTTAGCAAAAGCTTTTTTGCACAATGGAATGCATTCCTACTAGACCCCACTGGGGAAGACTTAAATGTTAACCATATTAGGACACTGAGAAACAATAAACATAAGTTAGGTATAAGAAAAGAGAAAAATGATATGTGAAATGAAGAGAAAGATAAAGGGACTAAGAAAGTGGGAAGGAAGCAGAGAAGAGAAAGAAGAAATTGTTCCTAATCTATTTACAAAGCAAAAGTCTCAAAATGGCACTCTATTTCCAGAAAGATAAATTTTTCCATGGACAAACATTTCACTTTTTGAGAAAAGAGATTATATTAGAAACTTTGAAATATTTGTCTTCAGGTAAGAAATGTTGCCCTGGGGGCAGCCCGGGTGGCTCAGCGGTTTAGCGCTGCCTTCAGCCCAGGGCGTGATCCTGGAGACCCCGGGATCGAGTCCCTGCATGGAGCCTGCTTCTCTCTCTGCCTGTGTCTCTGTCTCTCAGTCTCTCTCTGTGTCTCTCATGAATAAATAAATAAAATCTTAAAAAAAAGTGTTGCCCTGTGAAATGGGATTTAGTAACTTTTTAATCAAAAAAGATGTTCACAGAATAAGAAATGATTGGGAATATCATTGGTGAAACAGGGACAAACTCTTTTTTTTTTTAAGACAAGTAGCAATAATTGTTATATTTTAGACATCCTTTTCTTTCCTAAAGAATTGTAATTGTGAAGATGTTGTGAATAAGTTGCATTGGTAAAGAGTTAAAAGGTACTTGAATTTCAAGGATAAGAATCTCCTTCTCCCCTTGCCCTACTTGTTTGTTTGTTTGTTTTGGAAAAAGATGGCATAAGTTTTATTTTGTGGCCAGAAAGACAAGTCTTAAATGTCTTAGCTGATAACCAAAAACAGTATTTCAAGCTCAGTCAAGTAAATTCCTTAAAGGGATAGGGAATTACCAAGTAGCAGGTAAGTATCAACTTTAATACATCAAGTTCTCTTGCCTCTGTTTTTTCTTTGTTCTGTGTACACTCTCTGTGTACATGTGAAATATGATGTCAGATCCAAGAGATGGTATTGAAATAGGTAACATGGCAGCATGCTGTTTGATCTTCAGGAGTACCCTGTGCTTACATCCCTAAATGCTGCATTGAAAATTTTAATACCAATAGTTTTGCAAGACTAATTTGCCCACTGCATGTAAATCACAACACCAATTCTGGTTAGCTATCTAGTGGGATTTGATAGTGACAGTTCTATTGTGTAGCTCGCTCTTTCTTTTCTTTTCTTTCTTTCTTTCTTTCTTTCTTTCTTTCTTTCTTTCTTTCTTTCTTTCTTCCTTCCTTCCTTCCTTCCTTTCCTCTTTCTTTCTTTTGATTATTTTTAAAAATTTATTTATTCATGAGAGATAAAGAGAGGCAGAGACATAGGCAGAGGGAGATGTAGGCTCCCCATGGCGAGCCTGATGAAGGACTCCATCCCAGGACCCGGGGATCACGACCTGAACCAAAGGCAGACACTCAACTGCTGAGCTACCCAGGTACCCCTTGTGTAGCTTTCAAAAAATCCACACTATTCACAAAGTTTTTGCCTTCCTTTGATGTATGATGTTTAGGTGGAAGTACTAGTGGATATGGGAGGATAGGCAAAAGTCTAGTAATATACACTCACAGATATTTAACCCACATAAGATTTTAATTGTAGAATCTTAGAACTGGCAGTGTTCTTAAAGGTCATTAACTCTAATCCCTATATTGTAGGGATGAAAAAATGAGGCTTAAAATGGAATTCTCAATACCCCGTTATTAGAAGAATAAATAGTAGAAATTATGTCTTAAAAACTAAACTTTGCTCCTTTTTTTTCAAGGCTTTGGCCTCTTCAGTGATATGATTTTCCTCCTACTTATATATTACTTTTTGAATATAGGCTGAGTGAAAACATAAATGTTGTGATTCCCTTCTGCACAAAATTATCTCTGACTACTTGTATGATTAACTCTGAGTATTCAGCTTATGTATAACATTTCTTAGGAAGCAATTCCTAAAAATACACTTTTGTTTATTTTTTGCCTATCTTAGGTTTATATAATTATAGAAATGAAAATAAATTTCTAATATATCAATTCAATTTAACTCTATTTTACAAACGAGGAAATTGATGCTCAGAGAGATTTTGTCACTTTGCACTAGGTTCATAGCCCTTAATGATCAAGCAAGTACTAAAATGCCAGGTCTCAGGACTCAGTCCATTGCCCTTCATACTCTAATGCATTACATTCATTCCATTTATATTTTATAAAAAATTAAATTATGAAATATTTCAAGCATGAAGAAAAAATATGAATAAAAGAGAAAAGAGAATAATACAACTAATACCCATGAATACTAGGGTTTTTAAAATCATAATGTTTTGCTCTATTTGCTTCAGACCATTTTGTCTCTTCATTTTCAGGAATAAAGCAGATACAATTTAGCCCTCTGTGTACACCTCTCCCATTTCCCCCTTATGTTTTTATTTTAATATGTAACTTTCCAACTTTTGTTTAGAAAAATTTCAAATATACAGAAAAGTAGAAAGAATCTTATAGTGATCCTCATGTAACTACCATTTAGGTGGGTCTATTAACATTTTACTCTATTGCTTTGTCACACATCTATTCATTTAGTTGTTCCTACATTCTTCAATTCATCTATTTTTTGATGCATTTCAAATAAAAGTGCAGACATCAGACACTTTCCCCTAATAGCTAGCATGCATGTCACTAGTGAGTGTCCTATTTGTTTACATTTTTTCTTTTGTGTAAAGTTTACATACAATAAAATACACAATTCTTAAGTGTACATTGAGTTTTGACAATTGTATGTACCTGTATAGCCATCCCTAGGATCATGCTGTGGAACACTATCATCACCCTAGAAAATTCCTTCATGTCCCTTCTCAGTCAATCCCTGCCCCAACCCACTTAAAACCAGCTACCTTTCTGATATTTTCCAGTATAGATTAATTTTACCTGTTTTAGAATAGAACATAAATGGGATTACATAGTATGTTAGTATTTAAGACTCATCTCATATGGGGCACCTGGGTGGCTCAGCGGTTGAGCATCTGCCTTTGGCTCTGGTCGTGATCCCGGGATTCTGGGATCCAGTCCCGCATTGGGCTCCCTGCAGGGAGCCTGCTTCCCCCTCTGCCTATGTGTCTGCCTCTCTCTCTGTGTCTCTCATGAAAAAAATAAATAAAATCTTAAAAAAAAAAGTTCATCTCATATACACAGCATAGATTTGGGTCTTGCTTTTTAAAAATACTCTGACAATCTCTGTTTCTTTATTGAAATTAACATGCCTACACTTAAATGTAATTATTGATGTTGTTGGACTTAGGTCACCATTTTAAAAAATTGTCTTCCATTTTGACCCCTCTGATTTTTATTATTCTGTTTTTACTTTGCTGTCTTATTTTCTACCATAGAAATGTTTTTAGGATTTTCAAAATTCCATTTATATGTGTTTAAAGTTTACTTTAGGAATTACAATGTACATCATTATTTTTTCACAGTTTAATTAGCATTAATATTGTATTACTTTAAAATGTAGAAATTTGGGCAGCCAGGGTGGCTCAGCGGTTTAGCGCTGCCTTCAGCCCAGGGTGTGATCCTGGAGACTGGGATCGAGAGCCACGTCAGGTTCCCTGCATGGAGCCTGCTTCTCCCTCTGCCTGTGTCTCTGCCTCTCTCTCTCTCTCTCTGTCTCTCTGTCTCTGTCTCTCTCTCTATTTATTTCATGAATAAATAAATAAAATCTAAAATAAAATAAAATAAAATAAAATAAAATAAAATGTAGAAGCTTTGTAACCGTATAGCCTATTTACCACTTCCCACTCTATGCATATAAAATTTGCATATTGTTTTTGCCTTATACTGTTCAGTTGCTACAGGAGGAAATATTCAATGCAAGATCATTTTTGAAAATTCTTTTTTTCTTAAAGATTTTATTTATTTATTCATGATAGAGAGGCAGAGACACAGGCAGAGGGAGAAGCAGGCTCCGTGCAGGAAGCCTGACATGGGACTCGATCCCGGGTCTCCAGGATCATGCCCTGGGCCGAAGGCTGGCAGTAAACCACTGAGCCACCCAGGGATCCCCTGAAAATTCTTAATTTCTTTAAAAAAAGAAAAAGGAAACTAAGAAGAAATTATGAATGAAATAGTATAACTAAGAATTAAAGCTATGAAGTAGCATGAAATCTTAATAACCTATGATAATAGTATAATAATAAGTAATCTATAATAACTAAAAGAAGGGAATAAATAATTTTCTCAAAAACTGTGGAAGATTATGAATGAGATCAAAGACAAAAACATTTTAAAGTTTACATTCTTAATTCTAATGTTTAAATGAAGAAGATACATGACAATATTTTCTGACTGATTTGCTGAAAAAATAATCAGCTATCAAAAGAAAGTTTTCAGAAGCTGCACCAAGATTCTTTTTTTTCCATCATATAGGGCTGAGACAGGGTGGCGGAGAGAATCAAACAGGCCAACCAATTATTTGGCCAATGGTTTTATAACTTTGTAGTTAGGCAAGATCACAAAAGGGTCTTTGTCCTTTGGGGACCCAGGACTGATGATGGCTATCCTATGACTAGGTCAGTTAGTAGGACTAAAATTAACTGTAGTGGTACTTTACTTATGTAGGTAGGGAAACAGCAGTGGGTTCAGCCACTTTATTCAACTCCTTTTGTGAAGTCAGAAGTTGACTGGCCTTGTGTGGAAAAATCAATAAGACATTTATAAACCTTCATGAAAAAAAAGATTTTTGAAAGGGGAATATGTCGGTTACATGGAGAGATGACCCTGTGTGAAGGTGGGAAGGGTTAGAATAAGCGGATTAAGCTGCAGTGAGTACAGGGAACACACGCCAGTATTTTTGATTTATGTTAGCGTTCATGTAGTGAGCACTATCTGGAGAATAGCGGTGCTTTTCAAACTCTGTTGATGAAACCCTGCACACACACTGCAGCACTGGGAAGCTGCTGGAGTGTGCTATGCTGAATGATTCTGTTTGGGGGTAGCTGATGATCCTTTTATTTCTTCAGGGATGCCCTGTGAAATCTTTAGTGTTGGGATAGATGATATTTTGGCTTAAACTTTCTGCTTTTTTAAATTCCTGCACAGCTACAGTTATTGGTGTGTCTAACTTTTAGATTTGAATGTTTGACCCTCTTCCTCTCTTTTTTCCTCACTGCTTTCACTTCTGCATGATTATTTAGGAAGAGTCTAGTTGTCCTGGACATGTCAAGTTATCAAATATATGACACTCGTTTATTTTAACTTTGGTAAAAATTTTGGTAAAAATTTTAACTGATCTGCATTTGTGCAACACTTTTAGTGCCCTGTAATTTTGTTTTTCTTAATTATGCTAAGGATATTAATTCCTATAGAATAAATTATTATTGGATTCAGAAATAAAGGAATCTAGATCTACAGCTGCTTTATGAACGCATACCTCTCCACTGAAGAATGTTTAGCATTATAGGAATTGAGTATATTTGGTCAAAGTGCAAACATGTTGGTATGAGACACTGCACAAGTGGATGGGCCTTTCGGCTAAAGCTGCCTATATGCCCCTAGAAGCTTTCTTGTTGTATCTTATATGATTTTCACTACTGAAGCTGCTTTTTAATTTGTAAATGTGGAATGGGCTGGATCAAAGTCTTAGAAGATTTAAGGAATCTAATCCAATTTGATGTAGAGCAAAACACAATTTAAAATCTAAATAATTCCCAAACTCAAGAAGCTGCTTTCTGATCTACCTTCTTTTCCAATCTTCACAAAGTGAGACTCTTGCTTTAATTTTCTCTTCCCAAGATAGGCAACTCTTCTATGCATCTCTCTGGCAACCTTAAAAAAATTACCCTTGCACTGGTTCATTTGATTTAGTGGTCTGGAAATTTGAAAATGAGGTTGTCTGTTAAAGGTGACCCCCTGCAGTGGCTTTGGCAGCATGGGGTGTTCCGGAGCAGGGAACAACAATGGCAGGAAGCCCCCTGAAATAGCAGTAGTGCTGACATGATTGGGCAGAGCAGTAAAGGCTGATTTCCTTACACTGAAGCTCTCCTGCCCCAGGCGTCTTCCTCTGACTGTCACCCCATTAATGCACAGCAATTGCTAGACAGTCTCCAAGTCATCACCTTCTGAAAAACAACAGATGGGTTAACTGGCTTGAGGTCACTCAATGAGTCAGGAGCTGAGCTGGGGTTAAGTCCCCAGTCTCCTCATACCCAACCTGGTACAGGACCAAATGTATAGGCTATGGCTCCATCAGCATTTCTAATGCTTGGGGAGCAAGCTCATTAAAACGGCTCTAAACTGATTAAACCAGGTTTATATCCACTTTCTCTTTTGTCCCTCTCTCTCTCCCTCTCTTCTTATTTTCTCCCTTCCTTCCAAAAAATATCCTCACTTGATCATGCACCACTTTCTATATATATCAGCAAAGATGCCTTCTAATTATACTGTCTGCTTCTCTTTGTAGTCTCCTTATATCAAATGATAATATTCCTGTATCTCATCACATTTCATCATTAAAACTATAAAATTGGAAGTTAAAACATTACAAGGTTTACTCTGAGTTTTAGAAGAGGAATTTTTTTTTCTTAAATGACTGTTCTGATTCAGTATGTGAGTTGCTACATTTAAGTAGCAGCTACTCTTTTGATTATGTGTGGGGAGAAAGCAGATCTGATATCTGCACACAAGAAGAAAAGTGACTTTAGTTAGTAAGTTCAGACTGTTGAACTTACAACCAAGCTTTTATCCAAAGGCACTTGAAAGATATCAAAATTAGCCACTGAGTTTAAGTACTTCATTCTGACCAATTGCAAAACTGAATCAAGGTCATAAAAGAGAGACCAACAAATATGGGATGGGGAGGAAGGGGAGAAAAAGGCAGAGAGCAGGGTGAAAGAATAAAGTTTTAAAAAATGGGATTGATTTTATAAGGGATTTGGAAAGATGGATAATAGACTTGATTGTGAATGACAGCCTCTTGAATCAG
The DNA here is from genome assembly GCF_905146905.1 of Nyctereutes procyonoides. Lineage (NCBI taxonomy): Eukaryota > Metazoa > Chordata > Mammalia > Carnivora > Canidae > Nyctereutes > Nyctereutes procyonoides. Next base: position 55,955,798 of record NW_026575051.1, read on the forward strand.
TGGTTTGTAATCTTTTTTAAAATTTAAAAATTTTTTGTTTCTAGACCTGGTCTCTGAATAAAGTTTAATAATGTCATGAGCTCTCTCCCCAGAAACATACATATATTTTTATCATACACAATTTTTTGAATACAATTTTAGATATTAAACTCCCTTAAAGCCCATTCAAGGCTATAGGTTAAGAAATCTTAATTGAAGCAAATAGAAAAAAAATCTAGAGGAAAACCCCCAAAACAAAATATTTCTGAATAGTATTGGACTTAAACTGGGGATTTTTAGCTAAACCGTGGACTTCTGACTCACTTTCTCATATATCACCTTACTAATTATAAAAGCTACCGACACTTGCTTTTGAAATTCTCGGCCCTCTTATGCTGTTGCTCTATAAAACAGGGCTCTCAATTAATTAGTATCATCATAGAATTAAGCAGTGAAAGGAATTGTGAGAAGTTATTTGAATTTATAATACAACTCTTGGCCATTAGATTAGGACAAACTTAAAACCATTCTAAAAAGTGAAATTACGATTAAAAATTTCCAAAGAAAATTCTGCAACTATTCTCAATAGTTAATGTCAATGTCTAATACTTTTCTGTAAGAAAAATATTTTTTTCTTTATATCTGACCTAAATTCTTCATACTTCAGATTAAATAGTTATTTTTTTATCATCACTGGGAATTGAACACAGCTGGTCAACAACTTCTGTGTGGCACGGCTCAGAGCCGTACCTTATTTTTTTAATCAACTAAAATATGTAGATAATAGGTTGTTTTGATTGTATATTTAGTCTTGATCAGCTCCTAAAAGATTTCGCTGTGATTTAAACTCCTTGAATTTCAGCTTACGAACCAGAGTTTCTTTGGAACAAGCAAAACATGTTAAAATAGCAATTACTCTTGTAATTGCAAATAGCTGAAAGTTCCTGGATTTTTGATGCTCTTATTCTAGGTTTGATTTTCAATATGTTTTTGATTGCCTCCCTCAAATTTCTTTGCATTTTCTTGTAGTTTTATTTTTTAAAAAATCATGTTTATGGTTTTAAGCTCATCAGGGGAAGAAATGGAAGTCAGTTGGGGGATGAAATAGGAAGGAAGCAAAAGAAAAAATTTCCAATCTTAAGATGCTATATTCTTTTAGAGAATTCCATTCAAACGAGACTATTTTCCTGACCACTTTATGTTCATTTTCAATTAATATGTTCATTAGACTTGCTTGTGGATTCTTTACAAATTCAACCTGAGTTAGAGTTAAAGGTTCTAAGCTTTCATCAGTGAAAGGAATAAGTTGGGTTTTTGTTCCCCACTCTACCTTTCTTTTCTAAAAATGGCTGAAAGAATTTTTTCATATTTCCATGACATTCTTGTTACTAAGCCATTGATCCTTTCAAGTGTGACACACAGTACAGTATTCCTTATTGGGAGATTTGTCTTCAGTATATCTGTAGGTTAATCCGAATGGCATATGCTCTATTCAAAGGATCTCTTTTAGTACTTTTCTCTTTCCTAATCATGACCTTATATATTGACTTCAGGTCTTAACTACAATTCCCTTTGCTGGATACAGTGTTTATAATTTAAGGAGACATTTTAAATTGCCTTAGCAAGATGTTAATTAAAAACAAATTCTCTGAATCATTTTTGTGCATTTCTTTTCTCATGAATTATTTTAACATCTCAGACTCAGTTGCAGCAGATGACATAAGATCACAGTCTCGCAAACACACATGATAAACGTAATGCAACAATATTAGAAATCAATAGTGTGTGTTTTATTGTATACTGTACCTAAAATATACAATAGGGTGACTTACATAAATCATTTATTCCCAGTCATGATTGATGACCTCATAACTCACGAGTGACGGGGCAAAGCAGAGCTCCAAACGAGTTATGAAATGTCATCAATAACAAGTGGAAACAAATGATTTATCCAGTGTCACAGCCCATTGTATGTTCAGTTTATGCAACAGCGGTTAATGATAAAAACACCCCAAATGGGTGCAGCTTGTATTTTATCCATCATATATGCACATGCTCTTCCTACGCTATTTTACACTAGGTTAGTGCTTATTGTCCATGAAGAAAATGATCAAGGTTGAAATAGGAAAGTGAGTTGATAGAGAAGATATGATCTTTATATATATATATATATATATATATATATATATATATATCCTTTATATTTATATATATATATATATAAATCCTTTGGAATCCCTTTCCTCTTGACTAGGTTTTTCCTCTTATTTTCTTCTTAAAAAAAATCTATCCCCGTTTCTAGCAAGGAAAACAGAAAAGAAGAATATCTGCAGCTATATAACTCAACTGATTTATTTTTCAGTTGACATTCTAGAAGAAAGAAAGCATGATTTTAAAGTTAAAGGATGTTATATGACTTTAACACTATTTTTTTCTTATGTTTTTCCTGACTATATAGATTAGGATGAAGGAGTTTTATATTTCCATATTCAAAGGTAGTTTTGTGACCATATCCTATGCATCCTATGTATGTTTGGAAGTCCTGCATGTTTCATATAGAAATCTTATTTGCAACATTAATATACAGCTATACTCTCGTTACAAATTTAGAGATATGTTTCACTGATGTTAGGAATATTGGTGGTTGCCAGAAGCTTGTCTTTGAGGTTAATTTTACGAGGTTCCAGTTCTAATTCCTCAAAATGATACTAACTTTTGGGGAAAAATACCATTTAAAGAGAACGAACTGAATTAAAAGTCTGTCCCTTGTGACACCCTCCTTCAATATTTATAATATTGACTCAGAGAACCCCAGAATCTTGTTAGAACTTTATTAAGTGAATTTAAGAGACTGTAATATGGGTATCATGCTGTGCTGGTTGTTGTACAAAGTTAAGCAAATCTAGCTTTTACTTGGAATGAACAAATTAGACAAAGGGTAAAAAGGCAATTAGACATATAAATATCTTTGTGAATCTTAGCAGTTATGGAAAACACATACTGTTTGTAGGTATTGTATGAAAGCAAATGTGTGTCAAGCTCTACATGTCCCTTTTGATTCCTCCAGAATATATTTCCAAATATAACCTGAATCTGCCTACGTTTTCAAATATCCCCTGTCATCATTGTAGTCTAAGCAAGTATCTTTTCTCCTCTGAACTGTCTTGTTTGGAAGCACCCAAACTTGATTGTCTATTTCCTCTCTCCCATCAACATATTCTGCATATAGCAGCCCTGAGTGATCTAAAACTGCAGCACTCCCTGATGTAGCTCTTCAATGTCTGCACAATACATTTAGAATAAATCTAAACTCCTCTAACTGAATTGATAAGTGATCCCTATATAACTCTCCAGCCTCATCATAATCCATTTTCCCTCTCATTTTAGCCACATGTTCTTTTTTCATTTACCCATAGGGGCTGGCTGAGCTCCTTACTGCTTTAGCATCTTTTCCTGTCCTATTCCCTTTGCTTGGAATTTGTCCTTTGGCCTGGTTATCACCTGCTCATCATTCAGATTTCTACTAATATGGCTTTTTCTAAGAAGTCTGCTCTGAATTTTGTTCTAAATCAGGCCCCCAATGCAATGTGTCAGTCTACTTTTCCTTCCCAATGTCTATCACAACTTTGTCTCCATTTTATTTAATAGTCTTTTTTCTGAAGATATCTATCACAATTTTTATATTAATTATATATTTATCTCCCCATCGGCTTTTAGCTCTATAAAGGAGGGTATATAGATTTTATTAATTTTTTTTCTCCTCAGTACTAACACAGTGCTTGATACCTTAATAAATATATATATTTTTTGAAAAAAAGGTTTGAAAATGACACAGTAGAAAAATTAGTAATTTTCTTTGAATAATTTCTCATTCATTGATCATCTACTACAGAAAAACTACAAAACCCAATGCTGTGGAGATTTACTAAAAGATTTGAAAAATAGTTTTTTATCCTTGGAAAACTTATACTAAATATAAGCACCTAAAATCAATTCAAGTGTTTATTGAATATATACGAGTAGAGGAGAGGCAGAGCTAATCCTGGAAGCTTACTTGATGCTCAATTTAAAAATATGAGGAAAAGATTAGCAAGTGGGAACACAATAAACATTGTTATTTCCCATACTGGACTGTGCGTGTAATCATGATAGCATAAATTACTGAAAAGTTTTTACTTTGCTGCTATGGACTAGATTCTGTCTCTTAAGAATTCATGTATTGAAGCCATGAGCCCCCCAATATGATAGTATTTGGAGATGGGGTTTTTGGGAGGTTATTGATTTAATGAGATCAAATGAGGTCCTCATGATAGAGTTAGTATTCTTAAAAGAAGAGACTCCAGAGACCTTGCTCTCCCTCTCTCTATACACACTCAGAGGAACTCTTGTTGTGTGTGAATGAACATACAACAAGAAAGCAGCTATTGACAAGCCAAGAAGAGAACTCTCATTTGGATCTGACCATGCTGGGACCCTGATCTCAGACTTCCAGCCTCCAGAAATGTAGGAAAATAAGTTTATGTTGCTTAAGAAACACCCAGACTGTGGTATTTTCTTATGAATCCAAGTTGGCTAAGACACGTTTACCTGAGGATGTGCTTTTCCAGATTAGAAAAATTCTTGATTTGAAAAATTGAAAACTAAAATGCAGATTTAAACTAAGCTAAGAGGCTATAAAAATGAGAGTGATTACTTACCAGCTATGTACCTTGGTAGTCCAGTGGTATGGGCTTAAGAAGATAGAAGATGGCATCAATTTCCATTCACTAGCTTCATAAGTAAACTTTCCTGCATAACATTCCCTAAGCATTTCTGCTGAAGTTCATAATTGAAAACGACTTACTGTGTTACCTTCCTGCAAGATGGCTTCATTGATCAGCAACCTGTAATCCCTTAAAACAAATGGATTTATTAAGAATTTGAACTATGGCAAGCCAGGGAAGGTCTGCCAAAATAGGATCCCAGCTTTGTAGTGGGTATGTGGTGGTTTAGGGCCCTGAGCATCTCAGAAAGGCAGTACTGTGTTGGGAAAGGGGTTGAAAAAACACATAGAGCTAAATTCTTAGGCCTCTTGCTTAAAACAATCCTTGCTTTAATCATAAATTCTTTTCCATATCTCTTGCCTAAAACTCTGATTAGAGTTTGCCTAATCCCATTAAATTTTATAATAGTTGGTGATGGAATTGAATGATTTCCTTTTAGATTAAATTAGGAGTTACTGCTGTCCATACCTGCAATAGGATGTTTATAGATCAGAACTCAAATGTAGGTTTCCCAGATGTTACCTTATTGAGCCTGTCATATATTATAGGAATATGAGATTGAGTAGCTGTCCCAAGGATAAAGCAATTTGTGGTAGCTGACTCTTTTTTGTGGTTGGGAAACTTTGCATGATAACAGCCTGGCAGAGCAGAGAGGATTGTCAGGTACTGAGAGACACTTGAGTCCTAAACCTATGCACAAAGTTGTTAGTTACAGCAAAGAACTGTCATTCTCTGTTTTCATCTCTCTACTAGCCAGCCATGTGTTATCTCTGTCCTTTAAAGTCATACCTAAGCTTTAATTTTGCCCTGATTTCACCCAAATAAAGATGGCTTGAGGATGGAAGGAAGAATAAAGAGAAAATACAGTGAAATTCCCTGTGTTATCCTAGACACGGCTCTAGGGACTTCCTCTTATAAATTAAAGTGATTTAGTGATCTATTTCTTTATGACTGATTTCTTGCCTTATTCTCACTTGTATTTAAAATAACTTACAAAAATAATGCTACAAAAACTATAATAATTGGGACCAGCTGAAATATAAATCAGTATGGAATAGTGATTCAATATCCTAGTTGTAAAACCAAAACACCTTTTTGTTTTGTTTTGTTTTATTGCAGATAGCCAAGTCTTACCCCAGATCTTTTTACCAGACTCTGGAATCTGAGCCAGGGTCATGTATAGTTTTAAAGGTGGTAAATTTGATGTGTAGTTAAAATTGAGAACATTTTTCTTAGGTCAGGAATTCAACTAGATAGCTCTGGTTCACGGCCTGTCCTACTGTCAGGAAATCAGCAGTTCCCCTTCCATGATGGTTTACTCAAATGGCTCAGTTCTTTGTCATATGAGCCTCTCCATAGGCTGTTTGGGTTTCTACATAACATGGTAGGTAACTCCTTCAGAACAAGTGATACAAGAGAGAAAAGAAGGTTAGAGCCATAATGTCTTTTATTTTTTTTAACTTTTAAAAAAATATTTTATTTATTTATTCGTAGGAGACACAGAGAGAGGCAGAGGGAGAAGCAGGCTCCATGCAAAGAGCCTGATGCAGGGCTCCATCCCAGGACCCTGGGATCAGGCCCTGAGCCAAAGGCAGACACTCAACCACTGAGCCACCCAGGTGCCCCCATAATGTCTTTTATAACCTCGCCTTGAAAGTAACATTCTACTAGTCAAAAAGACTAACGCTAATATGGTGTAGGAGGGTGCTACACAAAGCCATGAATACCAGTTAACAGAAGTCATTGGGGAGAATTTTGCAAGGTGGTTACCACACCTATGATGACTCACAACAGCTCCCATTCCATGAATTAGGGAATAATTGTTGGAATTTTGCCAGCTGTCAAGAATGTCTACTTCTACTGTAACACTCAGGAAGTAGGGAAATAACTACAGAATGAATTTTCAGACACACTGACTTGAATGAGAGGTGGGCTTGGGCCAAAACTTAATATATTACATAACTACCATAAGCCTTTTCTCTGATTAGTAGATCACAGTGGGTCCCCAATAATTAATTTTATCTGAGAGTCCATATTGCAGATCTTTAAAAGATCTGAGTATTTCTCCTTGCTCAGTGTATAGTCACTGAAGTAAATGGCTGCAGTTACTTTGGGGAAGACTGAGAGGTGATATCATCATAGGTTCTTCTATATCAGTACCTTGCCTTCTATGTGAGAGGCTGTAATTTTTCTCTTAGGATGACTAGTCAAGTCTATTTACCAGACATGGAGGTTTTCATTATACAGCCCAAATAAGGCTGTTCATTTATTTAGTTATAAGGACCCTATTGTTAATAAGTCGTTGTCAATTTCCTTCTGATGGTCCCTCTAGCCCTAATACCTATCATGGTAACAGTATTCTCTTTGCCTTTTATAATTAAGTCTCTGCTACCCTTGCATCTTACCATGCCTGCTGAAGTCAAGAAACTCATTTCAGTGGCAACATGAGATGGCTCCTTCCTCCATGCCTTTAGAGGACAGTTATGACAGTGCTTTCTGAGGAGATTGGTGCTTGTTAGGCAATTCAGTTGTTAATGTCTTTGTGAAGATAGTGTGCTTTGGACTGGAAAAAATAGGAGGTGGTTGCATGTGATAAATTCACTTCAAAATTTTTCTAAGTCTTGAATTTCCCCTTCGATGTGTAACTAAGACTTTTCCAGCACCTCCACCAGATTATTTTAAGTCACCAATGATTTTAGGTTTCAGACAACTAACTGATGACATGCTGACATTTGACTCAGATCTGGAAGAAAATATGGTGTGGCATGTAAAAAAAATGGCATTCAATTAAAAGTTAGCAGCCTCAAGTTGGGTCATTTCCAGTTCTTCATGCAAGGTAGAATCAGCCCCACCAGTCAGGGTAGGAGGTCGCTGTTGACTCAATAGATTTGGTAGGATTTGGGAGTGTTGTGTACTCAAAGATATTAGAAAGATCACAATTATCATCTTTATCAATTGTCACCAAATTTTCAAGGTTCTATTCTTTTCTAAGCAAGTTTCTAGTTTTCACAAAAGAAATGTAAGACTTTATTGTAATTCAGCAACTAAAGGATCAGATTCTTCTTTTGATTTAGCTCATCAGCTCTGTGACAGTAGAGATAAGAGATTCAATCTTTTAAGGAAAAGTAACTTTCTTTTTTCTGCTTATGGCTTAAACAAAGACTTTATGTTAGACTCTATTTTTCTTCCTATACATCTCCAATGCGGTTACAGAAACTAATCTACATGACCATCCTTACATTATTATGTTCATCATACTGTTTTGGAAATTGCTACTATTTTATTACAGTTGTACTTTCCATAGGCACTTCATTCCAGGTCACCATAGATGGCAAGTGAAGTATCTGTTTTACTACTAGAAACCATGGTCTACCAATATTCAACACTTTTTGGTAGCCACATTCTCACTTCTTTTTTTTTTTTTTTTTAGATTTTATCCATTTATTCACACAGAGAGAGGCAGAGTCACAGGCAGAGGGAGAAAGAAGCAGGCTCCCCATGGGGAGCCCAATGTGGGACGCTATCCTGGACCAGGGATCACATCCTGAGATGAAGGCAGATGCTCAACCACTGAGCCACCCAGGCATCCTGTGGTTCTCGCTTCTTTTAAGCAGACTCAGATATTCATTTTTGAGTATTTCATCTACCATTTTTTAATGATAACAGCCTATATTAGTCAAGGCACAGTTGCTGACAGTAGAGACCACTTTAGCTATTTAAAGCAAAAAGAAATCAAGTGAAAAGAATTATGTGCTTAGAAAATGCTGGAATTCTGGGAGGATTGGGAGTTTGTTTGGGCCTCTAGGGAGACTTCCGGAATAATGTTTCAGAATAGTTCTGCCAAGAAAACTGAAAGCTCTACTAAAATTAGAAGGCTGGGGAATCAAAACTCTTGTAGACTTCAGAGCCACACCACAGTTACTAGATCTGACCCCCCAAAAAAATGGTTGTCTTGTGCATCAAGTCTCTGTTCAACTTAGATAAGTACTGAATTTGTGTCATGCCATCTAATTGCTAATATCTCAATTGCATCTAGAATTTTAGGTACAAGGGAATATGGGGAATGAGAACTTTCTAACCTTTATAATACAGAATTTAAAGTATTTATCACAATTCTTATAAATTTATGGTAAATTCTTAAAGAACATTAGTTATTTTTATTGTTACCAAGAAAATATATGTCATTTGAATGCATTTTACTGTTTAATGTTTCCTTTACTGTTTAGGATAGACTTGCATCTAGTGTTCTCCTTATTCATGGTCCTTGTTGGCAGAGAATGACTATTATGCAAATGGATTTTATTTCCAATTGCTCTGTTGGCAGGTGTCTTCAGATTTTTGCACCTAGTGCATTCACTGTACTGCACTCTTGTTAGCTTCCTATAGTGAACAGCTGAACAATTATTTGAGTTATTTCACAGGTTCTTATAACAAATGGCACAATTCTTGTGCATCCACCATTTGTTAAACCTATCTTAGTATTCTGAAGATAACTAGAAGACCATAAGAATATAGTGAATAAGAAAAATGTCCAGAGAAGAGGATGCTTATAATATATTCAAAGTATCTTTAGTTTGATATTTGTCTCTGGTTAGTAGCACACCTTCTTAAGTCTTGCTTGTTCTCATAACGATTGCTTTGTTTGTTATTAAAATGAGAGAATAGACAGTGTCAGGATTCAGAGATACTTAGCTAAATAATAATGAAAATTCATATATTGATTGTAAATGCTAGATACAAACCATAATTCTTATATAGTAGCCTAAATATTGACAAAACTGTACAGATGTGAAAGAAAAAGTACTTCTGAAAATGTTGACATTTCCTAGAAGGTTAGGGTTGGAGGGGATCTTAAAGATCATCTAGTCTAACCTTCTCATTTCATACCTTGGAATACTGAAAAACAGAGCTGAAGTAAATTGTCCAGAGTCGTGACGGTGGTTCATTGTAAGACCCAAAGTAGAAGTCAGTCTCCTTTGAAATTCCATCTAGTCTAGGGCTCTAACCACTATAAAATACCTTTTCCTTTAATATTCTTAGTATTCATTATGTAGCTTGACCCATGCTTCTTATAAGTATTAAGGAAATAAAAATGTTTAAATTAGTCTCACTGTTAAAATGTAGAGAAATATTTACGATCTTTTTCTGCAGTTTAAAATGAAGATTTTGAATGTGACTTGGAAATGTTGTTTGCAGAATAATCTGCCTTCCAAAAGTGGTGTATCAACACTTTCTTTTCTTAGAGAATTTTTTTGTTGTCCAATAACTGCTTTTTCATATTCAGTGGAGTGGAGCAGCAGTGGCATCTGATGATTAATTAGTTCAAAAAGTGTTAGTTCCCCAAGGATAGCCTGTTAGATACTTTCCAGGTCATTTAAAAAAAGAAATCTATTGCTCATGTTTACAGGTGGTGGCACACTGAATTTAGATTGGTTATAAGGCATACAGTGAATTTACTACTTCTGCAATTCTCTTTGCTAATCCTGTTACAGTAATCCTGAGCAAAGATCCAAGTTTATATTTGACAACAGAGGGATAAATACTTGCCTCTTTGATTCTATATTACATTAAATATTCTTTACACTTCCTTTTTAGATTCTTGTGATAGCCTGCATCACTTTAGCTTATAGTTCCTAGGGAATTAATTTCTTTCTGAATCCTAAATGATTTTGTTAAATTAATTGGGCGGATTCTGTAAATGTTTCATAATCATCCTGTATAGGACTGTGGATATCAATACATCAAAGTCACCATTCAATTTAATTTCTGAAGTTGTCCTCCACAATGTTGGTGTTGGATTACATAATAAAGTGTAATATGTTCTTTAAAATATTATTTTGCTGCTTTTCATGTTTGAAAATCACTACTTGATCTTGGTTCTAAAATGGTAGCTTAAACACATTCTAAAATGGTAGTGAAGCTAAGAGATTCTTAGGAGAAACTATGATAGAAAGATAGGGAGTGTTTTATATAAATGTAATCAGAGCCACAGTGAAGATTATTATCTGATACATAATTGATTTGGCCTTTCTAGGTTTTAGAGTCATTGAAACCTATGGGCAAAATTTTAGTTGCCTCAATATAGGGGGAGCAGGTGTCGGGTCTCATTATTAAGAAACACTATAATAGGTGCTGAGAGCCCTACCTTATAGGTTACAATAGTCAAGACCACACATTTTTCAGTAAGTACCTGCCATATGTCTCATGTTGTTTAGGGTGTTCCAGGGAACCAAAGAAGCAGAAATGGGCAAGGCCATGGTGGCATGCCAGGGAAAAGCAAACAGTGGACCCTTTTAATTTAACTTATTAACCATTTTTCCTCAGCTATAGGAAAGAGTGAATTTGAAATGCTGAACTGCAAGATATACTCTAAACAATTATAAATGCTAATGTTCTGGTTCTCAAGGGCTCAGAAAATGGCTATCAGTGAAAGCAAAATTAGACCTTCATCATTTTTTTTCTTTTTGTTGCTATCTGAAAGAGATCTCATGGGCTGAATGTCACTTTTAGTCCTTTCCTGTGTCTATTATGCATTTATTGAGCTTCTTTAATTACAATCTTGAAAGTGTCAAGTAAATACATTAAAGACTGCCAATATTAATTTTTAAAGGTATTTAAAATCTGTGAGAACTTTTCTTTCCTCCTCCTTGGAAAACAAAGGCAATGGCTCAGGGCTTTAATTTGGTTTTAGTTTTAACTCTGGTTGATTGTTGTAAATATTGTGCAAATTAATTTCACAGAAAATCTATTTTTGTATTAAAAGTTGAACAGAATATCTGTTGAAATGTTCTCTTATTTTTATCTAGACATGTTATCTTGATAGTTAATGCTTGCATTTCTAGGCTGAAAAAGTTTACAAAATTTATCCAAAAAATACAATTTTTCCCCTCATTACTCACAGTCATAATCATTACCATAGGCTACTTGAAAAATCATCAATCTGCGTTCAGCTCTGTGCTGTGAACTTAAACTGCTAATTTACTGACTTGTATATTAATACTGCCTTTTTTCCCCTAGAAGAAAACTATTTCATGTTGTAGAAACTTCTAATAAATTAATCACCCTACAACCCTTTATGAGGTAGAATGTTTAATTAACTCCAACATCATTTCTCTTGTCTATCTTTGGTAGAGGTGGGCAATTTTTGCCAGAAAGCCAAGCAAACTCCCCCCAGTACTGGCTGGCTTTCCATTCTCATGTACAGGCTGTCTTCTATCCTTTCCATCTATTCCTGACAGTCTCAGAGGATTTCAGTTAGAAAGACTAATCCACCAAAGTCCTTAAACCATGCAGCAGAACTATTTGCCCTTGGAATGGCCAAAATAACCAGTTCTAAAACTGTAAGGTTTATCCTGGCACCTAAGTGGCCAGGGCGCCATGACAGATATTTAACTGCTTGTGACCAAGGTTTGTGCTCCTAAGGTGGTACCTTATGCCAGGTTAAATGGCAAAGAAGTTGCTCCTGAATCTAAGAGGGTGCTCTTGTGGTAGCTGGTCGATGATACTATCTTTTCAATCACTGTGGAGGAGGTCCAGGTCCAGTTCCAGGTAGATGTTGCTGACTCCACATCTTTCATAGGTTTAAATTCCCTCAGAAGTTAATTGATAGACATGGTAAATTTGGTGAATTGGCTGCTTGGCAAATGGATATTCAGGTGAATTGCTCCAGAAAATTGGTTTCAGATGAATTGATTTTTGGTCTATTAATATAGAGCCAGGCTAAGCCAAGACTCTTGCTGACTTCTTGTTTGAATACACAGCCAGAGTGATATTTCTAAAAACACCAGTCAGACATGCTGGTCTTCTCTTAAATCCTTTAATCACTTCTCATTGATTTTAGGAGGGTTCTACCTGCTTCAGCCTGTGCTCACCCCTTCAGCTCACTAGGCACTCACCTTTAGTCCCCATTCCATTCCTATGCCCCAGCCACTGATTTCCTCTCAAATCCCTCATTCTTAGGGCTTATACACATGCCTTCATTTGTTCAGAAGTTTCTTTCCCGCACTGTTCCCTGGCTCTTTCTCATCCTTTGATCTCAGGTGAAATGTCACCTTTCCTGGGAGGTCTTTTCAAATCCCTAAACTAGGTTATGTCTCTTGGTTATACCTGGTATGCACTTTTAGCTTTTTTTAATGGCATGTATCAGTACACTAATCAAATTAATTGAATTATTTGAATAATCGTTGTCTGTCTCCCACACTAAAATGCAACCTCCAGGATGATTGATATCAACAGCTATCTGATTCAAATGTTCTATTTTGCATTCTTCAGCATGGTAGCTATGAAACACATGTGGTTTTTGAGTCCCTATAATGTGGTTAATGCGTCTGAGGACTTGAATTTTTAGTTTTACTTAATTTTAATTAATTAAAGATTAAGTTTAAATCACCATGTATAGTGGCTCCCAAATGGACAGTATAGGTCTTGCTCACTATCATATCTGAAATTACTAGCATAGCACTTGGCAGAGTAGGTGTTCAATTAATATTTGTTAAGTGAATGATTTGCTGGAGTTTGTAGTATTAATCTTATTTTTTGGATAATGAAACTGAAGGACACAGAGAATGTGACCATCATTCACAAGTGCATACATACATTCATTTATATTTTATAATGCTGATTTACATTTTTAAGTCTTGAGTTTCTAAATCTCAGTTTCCTCATATGTCAGATGGGGAATGTAATAGTAACTATCCTTTAATGTTATAAATACTTTTTCTAAAATGATGTAAAATTTTTATATAAGATTCAGGTGTAAAACACTATAATTTGACATCTGTATACACTACAAAGTGATCACCACCAAAAGTCTAGTTATCATCCATCACCATACAGTGGATTCCCTTCACCCATTTTACCAACGCCTAACCCCCTTCCTCTGGTAAACATCAATCTGTTCTCTGTATATATGAGTTTGTTTTTGTAGTGTTTGTTTTAGATTCTACATATGAGTGAAATCATACAGTATTTTTCTTAATCTGACTTATTTTGCATAGCATAATACCCTCAAAGTCCATCTTTGTTGTTACAAAAGGCAAAATTTCATTCTTTATGAATAATATATTGAATATTTATACCACATGCTTTTTATCCATTCATCCATTGACAAGTTTTTTCCATATCTTGGCTAATGTAAATAATGCTGCAATAAACATAAGGATGCATATATCTTTTCAAACTAGTGATTTTGTATTCTTTGGATAAATACAGAGAAGTGGAATTTCTGGATCATATGGCAGATCTAATCTCAATTTTTTGAGGAATTTCCACACTGTTTTCCATAGTGCCTGAACCAATTTCCATTCCTATGAGTGATATCTCACTGTGGTTTTGATTTGTATTTCCCTAATAATTAGTGATGTTTTATGTCTTTTCATATGCCTGTTGGCCATCTGTATGTCTTCTTTGGAAAAAAATCTGTTCAGATTTTTGCGTATTTAAAATTTTTGTTTATTGTGGAGTTGCGTGAGTTCTTTATATATTTTGGATATTAACCCTTTATTGGATATGATGTGATATAAAATCTTCTATTATATGTTGGATTGCCCCTTCTTTTTGATGATGGTTTTCTTTACTGTAAAGAAGCTTTTTAGTTTGATGTAGTCCCACTAGTTCATTTTTGCTTTTGCTTCCCTTGCCTTTGGTATCAGATCCACAACTACATCATCACTAAGAATGATTCCAGGGAGCTTACCACCTATGTTTTCTTCAGGAAATTTTGTGGTTTCCAGTATTACATTCAAATTTTTAAGCTATTTTGAGTTAATTTTTTGTGTATTTGAGTTTATCTTTTTGTGCAAGATAGTGGTCCAGTTTCATTCTTTTTCATGTGACTATCCAGTTTTCCCACCCATTTATTTTCTCCATTGCATGCTCTTGGCTTCTTTGTCATAAATAAATTGTGACCATATAGCGTGTGTTAACTTCTGGGCTGTCATTTCTGTTGCATTGATTTGCACGTCTGTTTTTATGTGCAAATCAAACTTTTGCTATAGCTTTGTAGTATAGTTTCAGATCAAGGAACATGATATCCCCAGCTTTTTTCTTCTTTCTCAAGAGATTTTTTCTGGTTGTTTCGGATCTTTTGTGGTTCCATACAAATTTTAGAATTACTGGTTCTAGCTCTGTGAAAAATACCATTGGAATTTTCAGAGGGATTGCCTTGAATCTGTAGTTTGCTTTGAGTAGCAGGACATTTTAACAATTTTAATTCTTCTAATCTATGAGCACTATATATCTTTTCATTTATTTGTGTCTTCAGTTTTTTTCATCAGTGTCTTACAGTTTTCACTGTACAGCTGATATTCCTTTTTAGGTGTTTTATTCTGTTTTGATGCAATTGTGAGATTACTTTGTTAATTTCTTTCTTTTTTTTTAAAGCCCCTTTTATTTTTTTATTTTTTTTTAATTTTTTTTTATTTATTTATGATAGTCACAGAGAGAGAGAGAGAGGCAGAGACACAGGCAGATGGAGAAGCAGGCTCCACGCACCGGGAGCCCGACATGGGACTCGATCCCAGGTCTCCAGGATCGCACCCTGGGCCAAAGGCAGGCGCCAAACCGCTGCGCCACCCAGGGATCCCCTTAAAGCCCCTTTTAAATATGGGGCTTGAACTCACAATCCTTAGATCAAGACCTGAGCTGAGATTGAGAGTTGGATGCTTAACTGAATGAGCCACCAGGTTCCCCACTTAATTTCTTTTTCTGATGATTCATTATTAGTGTATAAAAACTCCGCAGAATTCTGTATATTGGTTTTGCGTTCTGCCACTTTACTTTGTTTATTAGTTCTAACACTTGTGATTTTTTGTAGATATTTAAGGATTTTCTGTATATATTATATCATATCATTTGCAAACTGTGGGCTTGTCATATAAGGCCTTTATATATATATGTATATAGATATATATTAGGCCTTTATAATTTTGAGGTATATTTCCTCTATACCAACTTCATTGAGATTTTATTATAAATAAATGTTAAATTTTATCAAATGCTTTTTCTGCATTTATTGAAATGATCATATGATTGGTGTTCTTCATTTTGTTAATGTGGTATATCATGTTGATTCATTTACAGATGTTGAACCGTGCTTGCATCCCTGGGTTAAATCCCACTTGGTCATTGTTTATGATGCTTTTAATGTATTTTTGAATATAGTTTGACAATACATTGTTGAGGATTTTTGTATCTGTGTTCATCAAGAATATTGACCTGTAATTTTTTTTTGTGGTGCCATTGTCTAGTTTTATTTTCAGGGTAATGCTGGCTTCATAAAATGAGTTTGGAAGCATTCCTTCCTCTTTTTGCTTTTATTTTGTTTTGGAAAAGTTTGAGAAGGATGGATATTAAATATTTGAATGTTTGTTAGAATTCACCAGTGAAGTTGTCTGCTCTTGGACTTTTGTTTTTTGGGAGGTTTTTGATTACTGTTTCAATGTTTGTCATGGAAATTGGTCCCTTTACATTTTCTATTTCTTTAAGATTCAGTCTTAGAAGACTATTTCTATGGATTTATATGTTTCTCCGAGGTTGTCCAATTTGTTAGTGCATAATTGTTTGTTTTAATTTCTTATGATCCTGTATATCTGTGATATCAGTTGTAACTTCTCTTTCATTTTTGATTTTATTTATTTGAGTCCCCCCATCTGTGTATGTATATATGTATGTGTCTAGTTAAAAGTTTGTCTATTTTGTTTATCTTTTCAAAGAACTAGTCATTATTTTATTAATCTTTTCTGTTGCCTTCTTTGTTTCTATTCCATTTATGTCTGTTCTGATCTTTATTATTTCTTTTCTTCTGCTAACTTTGGGCTTCATTCATTCTTCTTTTCCTGTTTCCTTTAGATATACAGCCAGATATTAAATTTGAGATTTTTCTTGATGTAGGCCTTTATTGCTATAAATTTGTTTCTTAGAACCACCTTTGCTGCATCCCATAGATATTGTATTTCTGTTTTCATTCTTCTCAGTGCTTTTGATTTCTCCTTTGATTTCTTTGGTGACCTGTTGATTTTTCAGTAACATGTTGTTTCATCTTCACATTTCTGTGGTTTTTCAGGTTTTCTTCTCGTAATTGATTTCTAATTTCATAACACTGTAGTCAGAAAAGATGCTTGATGATTTCAGTCTTTTGAATCTATTGAGACTTCTTTTGTGGCTTAACATATAATCTATCCAGCACAGTGTTCCGTGTGCACTTGAGAAGAATTTGCATTTTACTTATTTTGCATGGGATGTTCTATATATATATCTATTAAGTTTTTCAGTATAATGCACTGTTTAAAGCCAAGGTATTTTGCTGACTTTCTGTTTTGATGATCTATTTAGTGATGTAAGTAGGATGTTGAAGTCCTCTTTATTGTATTGCTGTCAGTTTCTCCCTTTGGGTCCATTAGTATTTGCTTTATATATTTTGGTGCTTCTATATCTGTAAATGTTATATATTCTTGCTAGATTTACTCCTTTATAATTATGTAATATCCTTCCTTGTCTTTGTTACAGTATTTGTTTTAAAGTCTATTTTGAAAAAAAAAAGTCTATTTTGTCAGATAGGACAATGGCTACACCAGCTTTCTGTTTCCATTTGCATGGAATATCTTTCTCCATTCCTTCATTTTCAATATGTTTGTCCACTTTGAAGTGAGTCTCTTGTAGACAGCACAAAAATCTTGTTTTCTTATCCATTCAGCCACTCTATGTATTTTCACTGTTGATAGGAACTTAAATTAGAACACATCCCAAACTTTACCTTTGATGTCATCCCACAATTTATAGTTCTGATGTCACATTTTATGTCTTGTTTATTTGATGTTTCCCTAAACTAATTATCGTTTTAATTAATTGACTTACCTTTTGTCTTTTAGTCTTTATTCACTACTTTATAAGTGACTGATTCACTGTCTTTACTGTCTCTTTACCTTTTCTCATGAAATTTTTACTTTTGTAAGTTCTCTTGTTATTAATTATTGCCATTTGTTTTCAGCTTAAAGAAGTCCCTTTAACATTTCTTGTAAGGCTGGTTTGGTGGTGATGGACTGCTTTAGTTTTTGCTTATCTGAAAAGACTTAGTCTCCCTTTAATTCTTGCTGGGTAGAGATCCTTGGTTGGAATTTTTTTCCTTTTAGCATTTTGTGTCATGCTACTCTCTTCTGGTCTGAAGGTTTCTGCTGAAAGATCTGCTAATAATATTATTCAGTTTTCCTTGAGTGTAACAAGTTATTTTTCTTTTCTTGCTGTTCAGATTCTCTTTTCATTTTTAACTGTTACTGGCTTTATTTTTTTTTTTTAGGATTTAATTATTTATTTGATAGAGAGCAACGGAGGGAGAGAGAGAGCACATGAGCAGGGGCAGAGGGAGAGGGAGAAACAGACTCCTCTGCTGAACAGGGAGCCTGACATGGGGCTCGATCCCAGGACCCCAAGACCACAACATGAGCCAAAGGCAGATGCTTAACTGACTGAGCCACTCAGGTGTCCCTAGCTGTTACTCTTTTAATTATACATCTTAGTGTAGACCTCTTTGGGTTCATCTTATTTAGAACTGTCTGGGCTTCCAGGATCTAGAATTCTGTTTCTTTTGCCGGATTGGTGAAGTTTTCTGCCATTAGTTCTTCAAACAAGTTTTCTGGCCCCTTTCCTCTCTCTTTTACTTCTGGGACCCCTGTAATGCAAATACTGTTTTGCCTGATATTGTTGCAAATGTCTTTGTAGGTATGTTTACTTTTAAGTTTTTTTTTTTCTTTTTGCTACTCTGTCTGGATGTATATCACTGTTTTGTCTCCTAGCTCTCTGATCCATTTTGCTTTATCCAGTCTACTTTTGAAACCATGTAGTATATTTTTCATTTGAGTTATTGTACTCTTTAGCTCCATAAGTTCTGTTTGATTCTTTCTTATATATTCTGTCTTTTTATTGGAGTTTTCACTGTGTTCTTCCCTTTCTCCTACAAGATCAGTGAACATCTTCATTACCTTCTTTATGAAGTCAGTTGCTATCTCTGTTTCATTTAAGTGTTTTTCTATGGCTTTGTTTTGTTCTTTTGTTTGCAACATATTCCTGTGTGTCCTCATTTTGTGACTTTATGTATTCCTTTTTTTTCAAATATTTTATTTATTTATTCATGAGAGACAGAAAGAGAGAGAGAGAGAGAGAATGAGAGAGAGGCAGAGACATAGGCAGAGGGAGAAGCAGGCTCTATGCAGAGAGCCCAATACCGGACTTGATCCCTGGACTCCAGGATCATGCCCTGGGCCAAAGGCAGGTGCTCAACTGCTGAGCCACCCAGGGATCCCCTCTGTATTTATTTCTATGTATTAGGCAAGTCAGCTACTTTTCTTAGTCTTGAAGGAGTAGCCTTGTGTAGGAGATACCCCATGGGCTCAGTAGTGTTATGACCTCTGGCTACCGGAGAGAGGCACTCAAGAGGCCACCCCTGTGTGAGTGGTGCATGCCTACCTGCTGTGGTAGGGCTGTGGCTATGGTGTGGTGGTGGGTGGGTCCCTCAGCAGGGCGTATCCTCAAGTGCTATCAGGTTGGAGGGAATTCACAAATGACACCCACCAGTGATAGTATTAGCAAATTAGAATGATATTTTCAAAAAATGGCACCTACCAATGTTTCTGCCCCTGAACAGAGTTCTAGTAAGTTCCTCTCCCTCCATCATTTGCTTGAAGTTTAATAAGTGGGTCTCCTTCACACATGGTCTAGGTGCTTTTCAAACATATTTTTGCTCTGGATCCCAGGGTGAGTGAATCTGTGCATAAGCCCTTTAAGATCTGGTTCTCCATTCCCTTCAGTTTTATGGTTTTCCTGGATGTACTCCCCATTGGTTGTCAAAGCCAGTTGTCTTGAGGACTCATCTGTCTTTGCATGGTTTAGAGATTGGAGTGCCTGATTAGGAGCACAGACCCTTGCTTCTCAAGGAAAATTTTCATATATTTTTTAAAGATTTATTTATTTATTCATAATAGACAGAGAGAGAGAGAGAGAGAGAGAGAGAGAGAGAGAGGCAGAGACACAGGCAGAGGGAGAACCAGGCTCCATGCAGGGAGCCCAATGTGGGACTCAATCCTGGGTCTCCAGGATCCTGCCCTGGGCTGAAGGCAGCACTAAACCGCTGAGCCACCTGGGCTGCCCTCATATTTTTTTATTTCCCTTCTGATTGTGGATGGCTACACCTAGGATGTTTTTTGTTTGTTTGTTTTATTTTAATTTTTTTTAAAATTTTTATTCATTTATGATAGTCACAGAGAGAGAGAGAGAGAGGAGCAGAGACACAGGCAGAGGGAGAAGCAGGATCCATGCACCGGGAGCCCGATGTGGGATTCGATCCCAGGTCTCCAGGATCGCGCCCTGGGCCAAAGGCAGGCGCCAAACTGCTGTGCCACCCAGGGATCCCTGTTTGTTTTATTTTAGTGAGTGTGTCTCTGATGCTTTTACCTGTTTTGATGCTATTAATTTCTTTTTGTTTGAGGTTCTGTTCATCCAGTTTTCAAGTCTTTTTCAGAAGAATTTATTCTATATGCTGTAAATTTGTTGTGTCTGTGAGAGGAGGTGAGATTAGTATCTTCCTATGCCACCATCTTGAGCTACTCTCTAAATATCTTAATAAGGTAATGTATTTAAAACTTTTTTTTCCAGTTCTTAACACAAAGGCATTGTTCAATAGACATTATTTGCAATTATTGTTAATTATTTCTTAAAGCCACTTACATTTTGTGAACCCATTACTCCTTCCCATAACAGAAATATTGCTTCCTCCCTTTTGGCCTAAGATCACTTTTTAGACTTCCATATTAAAGCCAGACATACATTTTATAACTATTTGATTTTCCTCCTTAACTAAACAATGGCCTCCTTGATAAACCTAGATTTTATTTTCCTGTCTAATCCTGCTCCCTTACATAACCCCTGGCTCAAAGCAAGCACTGAGAAATGCTTTTCAAATAAATGAAGGATAGCAAATTAGTACCAATGCTCCAGATTTCCTGATTTGTAGGCAAGCATTCTTTTTACTTAATACTCTTACTTTTCAGGGTGGGAAAGCAGAAGATTTTTTTTTTATCTACTAAGATAAATTTTTATAGTGTTTGAATTTATGGATGTTTTTTAAAAACATAGAATGCTTTATAATGTTGAATATACATATCTAGTTGTATAATATGGAAATGATTCAAATTACACAAAAATTATATGACCACCAAATGGCATTCTCATAGTTGTTAATTTGTCAGTGTACCTCTTCTTTGTCTGACCTTGATGTTAGGATGAAAATACTTCTAAGAATTGGTTCTTTGTTATTAAAAATTTGTCCTTGGTGTTGAGGAAATATCCTTCATTGGAGTATATGTCCTACTAAATCAATTAGGTGGAATAGAATCAGCAAAATACTATTTCTCAAATCTCAGGAAATTTTTTGTGGGTCATGACAACATGAATTATGAATAATACCTAGTATGTAATATTCAGTGTTTACATACTTAACATTTTGCCTGTGAACTCCAAGTGTTTCACATATATTAAAACATTTCCCATTTCTTTATAAGTCTAGGAACCAGAGATTGGAGACAGTTTTCCTTTGAACAGATAGAAATTCTATTGTTCTGGAAAAGTGACAAATATGAAGTCATATAGATTTTGAGTGAAACTTGAACTAGATTAAGTTTCTTCTTTCTTTTGGTCTGGTACCAGATTGTATTCTTAAGGAAAGATTCAGAGAAAGATTTGATATAAGTATATGTTTTGCAGCATATAAGCAGTGATATCAGATACGATTATTTAAAAGCTGTTAGTATCTGAAAAGTTAAATCTATAGTTGTCAAAAGTAGGGGATACATTTAAAGTTGAAGTTGGTATTATGGCTATGGTGTTGGTACATATGTTATTTCAGTTTATTTATTTGTGAAAGGTATGTAAGTTAATTTCATGCTCTATTTCTCAAATAGTTTGGAACTCTGGGAAAACATCATCATGCAACCAAGCAGTAGTCCTCTGTCTCCAACACCAGTAGACATGAAATTTTAGAACTTAGACATTCACATAATTTATCAATAGATTTTTTTCCTGAGAAGTTCTCTGGATTTAAATTTCTCTTTAACATTTAATAGGCTGATCAAGAAGACTAGTCCAAGAAAACCAGTACATTTCTCTTCAATTACTTAGCATTCAAAATGCAGTCAAAAGAAGTAAGGTATATGCTAAAGCTCATGTGTGAAACTGGTCTTAGATTATGTAGTATTTCTAGTAAATTTGAAATAGTACACTCAGTTTCTAAGTGAGAGTATAAAAAATGCACCATTATTTAGTTAAAACATAATTTTATTTATTTACTTAAATATGTAACTATTTTAAAATTTTTATTTATTTTTTATTTTATTTATTTAAGTGATATCTGCACTCCTCATGGGGCTTGAACTTATGATCCCGAGATCAAGAGTTGCATGTTATTCTGACTGAGCCATACAGTTTCCCCAAAAAACAATTTTAGAAAGTAAACTATTAT
Source organism: Nyctereutes procyonoides (assembly GCF_905146905.1). Lineage (NCBI taxonomy): Eukaryota > Metazoa > Chordata > Mammalia > Carnivora > Canidae > Nyctereutes > Nyctereutes procyonoides. The sequence goes on from NW_026575051.1 coordinate 55,978,043, forward strand.
TTTTTAACTAGAGAAAACCTTATTATAATTTAATGACTTAAAATCACATTCTAAACATAGAAATTTAAAAATTTAACTTCTGCCTATTTACAGATAGAGAAATCTATTTATAAATGATCTCATCCCTAACAAATAATTAGTTTAATGGATATTAATGTGTATGTGACTTTTAAAATAAAATATGAAAACCAATGACAGTGATTTCACATTTGAGTACTTTTAGATAGCACAGTTCATTTCCTAATTGTTTTTTTTTAATTTTTTTTTAAATTGGGGTTCAATTTGCCAACATATAGCATAACACCCAGTGCTCATCCCACCAAGTGCCCCCTTCAGTGCCCGTCACCCAGTCACCCCAGCCCCCCGCCCACTTCCCCTTCCACTACTCCTTGTTCATTTCCCAGAGTTAGGTGTCTCTCATGTTTTGTCACCCTCACTGATATCTTCACTCATTTTCTCTCCTTTCCCTTTATTCCCTTTCACTAATTTTTATATTCCCCAGATGAATGAAACCATATAATGTTTGTCCTTCTCCGATTGACTTATTTCACTCAGCATAATACCCTCCAGGTCCCTCCACATCGAAGAAAATAGTGGGTATTTGTCGTTTCTAATGGCTGAGTAATAGTCTGTTGTATGCATAGACCACAGCTTCTTTATCCATTCATCTTTCGATGGACACCGAGGCTCCTTCCACAGTTTGGCTATTGTGGACATTGCTGCTATAAACATCGGGGTGTAGGTGTCCCGGTGTTTCACTGCATCTGTATCTTTGGGGTAAATCCCCAGCAGTGCAATTGCTGGGTTGTAGGGCAGGTCTATTTTTAACTCTTTGAGGAACCTCCACACAGTTTTCCAGAGTGGCTGCACTAGGTCACATTCCCACCAACAGTGCAAGAGGGTTCCCCTTTCTCCACATCCTCTCCAACATTTGTGGTTTCCTGCCTTGTTAATTTTCCCCATTCTCACTGGTGTGAGGTGGTATCTCATTGTGGTTTGGATTTGTATTTCTCTGATGGCCAGTGATGTGGAGCATTTTCTCATGTGCTTGTTGGCCATGTCTGTGTCTTCCTCTGTGAGATTTCTGTTCATGTCTTTTGCCCATTTCATGATTGGATTGTTTGTTTCGTTGCCGTTGAGTTTAATAAGTTCTTTATAGATCTTGGATACTAGCCCTTTATCTGATAGGTCATTTGCAAATATCTTCTCCCATTCTGTAGGTTGTCTTTTAGTTTTGTGGACTGTTTCTTTTGCTGTGCAAAAACTTCTTATCTTGATGAAATCCCAATAGTTCATTTTTGTTTTCGTTTCTCTTGCCTTCATGGATGTATCTTGCAAGAAGTTGCTGTGGCCAAGTTCAAAAAGGTTGTTTCCTGTGTTCTCCCCTAGGATTTTGATGGAATCTTGTCTCACATTTAGACCTTTCATCCATTTTGAGTTTATCTTTGTGTATGGTGTAAAAGAATGGTGTAGTTTCATTCTTCTGAATGTGGCTGTCCAATTTTCCCAGCACCATTTATTGAAGAGACTGTCTTCTTTTTCCAGTGGATAGTCTACATTTCCTAATTGTTTATTTCAATTCTGTATTCAGAGGGAATATAACTTCTTTTTTACATGACATATTTTTCAAACTTTGATACATTTGTATAGTAGGCATTAAAAAGATGCATTGAAGCTATAGGTTTATTTCCAAACTGACATTGTTTAGTATTAAGGAAAATACTACATTTATTTATTTATTTGAAAGAGAGAGAGAGATATCATAAGCAGGGGGAAGAGGTTGAGGGAGAAGGAGACTCTCCACTGAGTGGGGAGTCCAATGTGGGATTCAATCCCAGGACCCTAGGATCACTACCTGAGATGCCACCCAGGTGCCTGGAAAACACTACATTTAAATTACATGTTACAGTGCCTTCTTGCTATGAAAGCATACCTAAAGGTATAATAAAGTTCAGATAACTGGCAGATATCCTTAATACTTGTACATAGATAAATTAGAACGTGGTTTTTTGTAAATATACTCAAATTTTGGGAGCTGTAGAGAGAATCTGAGTTGTAACACATGAGATAGAGCATGGAAAGAACTGTCTCTTGAGAGCCAAGACACTCTGGTTCCTGTCCAGGCAATAAACTAGGTTATTTTAGAGAAATCATTGGCCTCCCTGGGGCTTCATTTTCTCATCTATAAGCTGAAAAATTCTGACTAAATGAACTCTGTTTTTTTTTTAATCTTAAGTATTAAAAGCCTAAGAGTGGAAAAAAAGAACAACTTTAAGTGTAAGAGTCAATATACACTAGACGGCATGTGACATTTTGTATTATTTTTATTCATAAAAAGCTCATGCTGTATTATATACTGTTTACTTTTAGGTAAACTGGGCTTTATATTATATCTGTATTTATACCACTTCTCCTTCATAGAATTCTCTATTGTTTTGGTGCCATATTTTGGGCTATTTTGAGCCCTGTATTGATATTGAGTATATAATCCTTCTTCATCCTTATCCAATATAGGATGATAGCAGCTGCACAGACGAATTGGGGTTACTTTGCTGGACTGGATGCCAAACTTGACTAGGGTGAGCATACAGTTTATTATCCAAATTGGCTTACTTCTGAGATTGAAAAGGAGTACTATTAACAATTATATGTTGACAACCACTATTAGCCAGGACTGTGAGGGAAATTTATAAGGAGTGCAAAGGGAATGATTTTAATGTGTTCTATATAATTTTGCATGCTCTTCTTTACTTATTCCTGCCTGTCTTGAAGCAGAGAAAATAAAATATTTAGGTTGAATAAAGGTAACATTTTGATTCAAATAGTGAAGTTGCAGGTTTTTCTTTTTATATGTAAAACAGCAAATAGGAGGGCTCAAATTTGGCCAGAAATTCTAAGAAAATTATACAAAATCCAACAAACTCACTGAAATATGCAGTTCAGTACCTTGTCTTGCTTACCTCTCCATGAAAGGTCAAAAGTACCTCCTCCTGTGATATGTCTGCAATCCCTGAAAGATTGATTAAATTTCTATATAATACGGAACTGCTGAATCTAGTGAACCATAACTTATGTAATTTGTATTATACTTTATCAGTCACCTTTTAAAAGTGTTGAAGAATGAAACTTTCCCTTGTAGGCAATAGAAACCTGAGAAATTCTTTATAGTAAATTTAGTAGTTTGTTTGACTTAATGATCTCAAGGGTAGTATGGATTTCTTAAAGGGATTTAAATGTAAACATTGACTAGGTCTTTAAATTTTGAAAGGGAAAAATCTGAGAATAAAGAAGATGGATTTTATGTTACATGGGAAAGAATGAAAAAATAATCTTTTTACATATGGTGAAAGAGTGCCTAAAGAGATATTTGAAAACTTCCCTTGCTAACTCTTAATTCAAAAAGTAAGGTATTGTATAAGTTATAGAAACCTATCTACTCTTGGAAAATTTTAAAGTATCCTGAGTTACTCTTAAATATGACCTATTATTTTAGCAAGAGAGTTGAGAGTTTAAAGGCCAAGTGTATTACTCCTAGACATGTAGAGAATTTCCTCTTTTTCATTTTCTACCCAGCCCCCTCCTCATCATCCTTGCCTCAATTCCTAATTTTTTTTTAAAAAAATTTTTTCTTAAAGATTTTATTTATTTATTGAGAGATACACATAGAGGGAGAGAGAGGCAGAGACACAGGCAAAGGGAGAGGCAGGCTCCCTGCTAGGATCCTGATGTGGGACTTGATCCCAGATCCCAGAATCATGCCCTGAGCTGACAGCAGGCGCTCAACCACTAAGCCATCCAGGCACCCCCTCAATTCCTAATTTTCAACTCATTTTAAAGCGTGACATGAGGAAATACTCACGGAATATATAATTTCCAAATAAGTCTAGGAGATAGACCATCTTACATGTCCACTGAAGGCCTTAGGCAGATTAGCATGATCCTCATGTCCTTGAGTAACAGAGCTCAGAGCTCTTTGAAAGATATAGAACTGTCCCTAGAGAACTCTGGGATGGAAGTCTGCAGTAAAAGAACTAACCTCTGAGAACACTGGGTTGGGGGTGCATGTAACAACACTCTGATCGCTGAATGTAAAATCTAAACTCCTTAAGATGGTCTTCAAAGCCCTTCATCATTCACCCCATTTTCCTCTTTAACCCCATTTCTATAATATTTTCCACCATGGGTGTTTTTGTATTTGTAGTGTTTGCCATGCTTCCTTTATTCCTAAGCATTTTAAAGATTTTAAACCTATATCCTCTGCTTCTGATTTCCCCCACCTTCAATTGTCTTCCCTTGGTTAAATCTTATTCATTTCTCACCAGTTCAAGCATCTTTTCCCAAGGAAAGTCTTTTCTGACTAGGTCAACTCCACATTTTCTAACTGTATTAGTGTTCTATTGCTGTAAAACAAATCACTACAAATTTAGCTTCTTAACAGAACATAAGTTTATTATCTCACAGGTTTTTTGTTTGATTTTTTTTTTTTTTGGTTAGGAGTGTGCATATAGCTTAGGTAGATATTCTTACTCATGTCTAATAAGGCTACAATCAAGGGATTGCCTGGACTGCTATTCTTATCTGAGACCCACAGTCTTCTTTTAGGTTCACTGGTTGTTGGTAGAATTTATTTCGTTGAGGTTGTATGATTAAGAGTCCCCCTTTCCTGCCAGCTGTACATCGGGGACTGCACTAAGCTCCTAGAGGCTTTCTACAGTTCTTTGTCACATGTCTCTCATAGGGAATTCATAATTTGACTGCTTGTTTTTTTCCCAGGTCAAAAGGAATACATCTTTCTGATATTTCTTTTTTTAATTTTTAGAGTCCCCTCTGATTAAGCCAGGCCCACCCACACAACCCAGGTAATCTCTTTCTGATGAGCTCAAAGTCAGCTGAATAGCAACCTAATCACAGGAGTGATACCCCATTATATTTACACATTCTGCCTTTCTCATAAGAGAAAGGGATTATACAGGGCATATATACCAGGGGACATAAGTCTTGGGAGGCTAATTTAGAATTCTCTGCCTACTTCAAAGCTTTCTCATGCCATTTCCCTTTTCTCTTTTATCATAAAACACAGTTCAACTGTACATTTATTTTTGTGATTCTTTAATTGTTAGTCTTCTCTACTAGCATGTAAGCTTCATGAAAGCAGGGAGTACTGTTCAGAGAGTTTCTCTTTGCTCACTGTTGTATCCTTGGATATTCGCACAACATTTAGCACAGTATAGATGCTCAACAAATATTTAAATAAATGAGTGACTTTTATTGATTGAATGAATGGATGAATGAAAGTTTTACCATGATTATCTGGCACGAGGTAGGTATTCTTAGGTCTAGTCATTCCCTAATGATTATGCACTAAAAGATGACAGCTTAATACCAGATATTAGGTCTCTATCCTGAGGTCACTAAAAGGACTGAACTAAAAGAAGAAATGGCTCCTTAGCTCCAAAGACAAAGACTATTTATATTGCAAGATTGCCTGGCATTAAGTATAGTGCTTTTCTCTTAGAATAACTTTCAGAACCTGAACTTTTATCAACCCTTTTATAGAGGGACTACAATGAACCTGCCTCTGCAAGCCAGGCTACATAAGCTGAGAGGCTAGGTTGACCCCTTGGTAGACTCAGGTCTTAAATAAAGCCCTGGTGAGGGCAGTATAAAAACACAAACTGTGTGTGTGTATGTGTATGAATTTTGTGTTTATGAAACTAGATATTATTGATTATAGGGAAGATGGAAGAGGTCTCCTTTGATAGAGCCCTGCTTTCTCTTGCTCTTAATTTCCTGTAAAGGCAGTAGCTCAGTCAATATGTCCAGGTGTCCTAGGAGAATATAGAATCATAGGCATAAACTCAGGGAAGTTACAGCAAAAATTTAGAATTCTACACACTTATAGGTAAGGAGGGCATGTCTCTCTGAAGTCGGGTGGCAGATCATATCTTTAATCTTGATAAATTCTTTCCTTAGTATCTGTATTTGTTAGAGTTCTCCAGAGAAACTGAACCAATAAGATGAAAAAATTATATTTATACATATTTGTATGTCTTTCATATATCTACTTATTTCATATAAATTACATATTGTATGTGTATAAAAACATATTTAAGGAATTAGCTCACATGATTGGGGAGGCTTGGGAAGTCTGAAGTTGGCTGAGAGAGGCCAGATTGAAGGAAGAGTTGCTGTTTGAGTAGGTAATTTGCTATACAATCAGGAAGAGATGAAGTTACAGCTGAAGTCTGAAAGCAGTTTGCTGGAGAATTCCCTCTTGCTTTGGTGAAATCAGTCTTTTGCTGTATTTATGCCTTAACTGATTAGATGATGCCCATTCACATGATGTAATGCAATTGGCTTTACATAAAGTCCATGAATATAAATGTAAACCTCATACAAAAATGCTGCACAGACTGAGCGAAACATGCAGTTATAGTGATGAAAGTCTAAGGTCAACAAGAGATATTGGTCAACCTGGTTCAGTGTCACAGATGAAGTGCTCCCATGGAACTTCTAGGTTCCTTTTTGACTTCTCAGCCATTAGACCTACCCTGTATTTCTTTCCCATACTCATTACTTCGATTTACTTTTTCCTGATACTGTAGAATGCCTTGTTTTCTACCACCAGGTGAAAACTCTGTCTCTTTGGCAGATGATTAATATCTTCTGAAAGTTGAAGATAATTATAGTAGAAAAGTGACTTTTTACAGCTTTAAATTTGAATAAATTCAAGCCTGTAGAAAGTTAGAAGAATACAACCAATACTTTCTACATTTCATCTAGAGTCACTACATATAATATTTCCCCATTTTGATGTCTGTTTATTCATGTGTACATATATGTGTATTTTGCTGAAAAAAATGAAAGCTAGCTGCAGATTCTTCATCCCTAAGTGCTATAGCCTCTGTCCTGTAGACATACTTTCTTCTACTTAACCATGGCACTGTTATCATGCCCAAGAAATTTTATACTGATGCAATATTATCTAATATATAGCCTGTATTCAAATTCCCATTGCCTCAATAATGTCCTTTATAGATTAAAAAATTAGTTGAAATATAATTAACAGTGTAATATTAGTGTCAGGTGTTCAGTGTAATGATTCAACAATGCTACACATTACTCAGTGCTTACCAGGTAAGTGTACTCTTAATCCCCTTCACCTATTATACCTATCCTCCCAGCCATCTCCCTTTTGGTAACCATCAGTTTGTTCTCTATAGTTAAGAGTCTGTTTTTTGGGTTGTCTCTTTTTTTCTTTGCTCATTTGTTTTTGTTTCTTAAATTCCACATATGAGTGAAATCATTTAGTATTTATCATTTGGTATTTTTCTGACTTATTTCACTTAGCATCATACTCTCTAGATCCATCCATGTTGTTGCAAATGGCCAGATTTCATTTATTTATGGATGAGTACTATTCCATTATATGTATATACCACTTCTTTATCCATTCATCTATTAATGGACACTTGGACTGTTTCTATAATTTGGCTATTTTAAATAATGCTGCAATAAACATAGGGTGTATATATCTTTTCAAAGTACTGTTTGATATTCTTTGGGTAACTACCTAGTGGAATTATAGGATCATATGGTAGTACTATTTTTCACTTTTTGAGGAACCTCCATAATGTTTTCTACAGTGGTTGCATCAGTTTGCTTTCCTGCCAGCAGTGCACAAGGGTTCATTTTTTCCCACATCCTCGCCAATAGTTACTGTTTCTTGGATTTTTAATTTTAGCCATTCTGACAAATGTGAGGTGATATCCTATTGTGGTTTTGATTTGTATTTTCTTGATGAGTGATGTTAAGCATCTTTTCATGTGTCTATTGGTCATTTATACATATTCTTTGGAGAAATGTCTGTTTATGTCTTATGCTCATATTTTCTTAAATTGGATAATTCTGTTTTTTGGTGTTGAGTTGTATAAGTTCTTTATATATGTTGTATGCTAACCCTTTATCAGCTATGTCATTTGCAAATATCCTCTCCCATCCACTAGGTCTTTTAGATTTGCTGACTATTACTATTTTGTTGTGAAGAAGCTTTTATTTTTTATGTAGTCCCAATTATTTTTGCTTTGTTTCTCTTGCCTCAGGAAACATTTCTAGAAAAATGTTATTATAGCCAATGTCAGAGAATTTACTGCTGTACTCTCCTTTGGATTTTTATGGTTTCAGGTCTCACATTTAGGTCCTAAATAATTTTATTTTTGTGTATGGTGTTAAAAAATTGGTATGGTTTTATTCTTTTGCATAGCTTTCTAGTTTTCCCAATAGCATTTGTTGAAAAAAACTATCTTTCCCATTGGGTATTCTTTCCCATTTTGTTGAGGATTAATGGACTATATAATTGTGGGTTTATTTATGAGCTCTCTATTCTGTTCTATTGATCTATGTGTCTACTTTCATGCCAGTACTACACTGTTTTGATTACTAGAGCTTTGTAATATATTTTGAAATCTGGGATTGTGATACTTCCAGTTTTCTTTTCCTTTTTCTTTTCCAGTTTTCTTTTCCATCTTTAGAATGCTTTTCTATTTGGGGTCGTTTGCAGTTCCATAAATATTTTAGAACTATTTGTTCTAGTTCTGTGAAAAAATGCTGTTGGTAGTTTGATAGGAATTGCATTAAATCTGTACATTCCTTTGGGTAGTGTGGACATTTTAACAGTGTTTATTTTCTCAGTCCATGATAATGGAATGTCTTTCCATTTGTTTTTGTCATCTTCAGTTTCTTTCATCAATGTTTTATAGCTTTCAGACTGCAGGTCTTCCACCTCCTTGGTTAAGTTTATTCATAAATATTTTATTCTTTTTGGTACAATTATAAATGGGATTGTTTCCTTAAATTCTCTTTCTGCTACTTCATTATTAGTATATAGAAATGCAACAGATTTCTGTATATCAATTTTGTAACCCATGACCTTATTAGATTCATTTATCAGTCCTAGTAGTTTTTTGGTGGAATCTTTAAGATTTTCAATATATAGTGTCATATCATCTGCAAATAGTGAAATTTTTACTTCTTTTTTACCAATTTGCATGCCTTTTATTTAGTTTTCTTGTCTTATTGCTGAGGCTAGGACCTCTATTATTGTGTTGAATAAAAGTGGTGAGATGGGCTTCCTTGTTTCATTTCTGGTCTTATGGAAAAAGGTCTCAGTTTGTCACCATTGAATATGATGTTATCTGTGGGTTTTCATAGATGGTCTTTATAATGTTTAGGTATATTCCTGAGTTTTTGTTTAAAATCACGAATGGATATTGTACTTCACCAGATGCTTTTTATTCATCTATTGAAATGATCTTATGATTTTTATTTCTTCTCTTGTAGATATAATGTATCACGGTGACTGATTTCTGAATATTGAAGTACCCTTATATCCTAGGAATAAATCGCACTTGATCATGATGAATGATTCTTTTAATGTATTGTTGGAACAGTTTGCTAATATTTTGTTGAGGATTTTTGCATCTATGTTTATCACAGATATGGGCTTGTAGTTCTCTTTTTTATAGTGTTTCTGGTTATAGTATCAGGATAATGCTGGCCTCATAGAATGAATTTGGAAGCTTTCCTTCCTCTTCTATTTCTTGGATTAGTTTGAGAATAATGGGGATTAACTTTTCATTAATGTTTGAGAGAATTCACCTATGAAACAGTTCCTGGACTTCTGTGTTGGAAGTTTTTTTGATTACTGGTTCCATTTCATTGCTGGTATTTGATTTGTTCAGATCTTCTTTCTTCCTGACTCAGTTTTGTGAAATTATATGTTTCTAGAAATGTATCCATTTCATCTAGGTTATTAAATTTGTTGGCATATAATTTTTTTTAATATTCTCTTACAATTCTTTATATTTCTTTGATGTTGGTTGTTATTTTTTCTCTTTCATTTCTGATTTTGTTTATTTGAGTCCTCTCTCTCTCTTTTATGAGTTTAGCTAAAAGTTCATCAATTTTGTGACCTTTTCAAAGAACCAGCTCCTGGTTTCAATGATCCATTCTATTGTCTTTGCAATTTCTATTTCAATTATTTCTGCTCTGATCTTTATTATTGCCTTCCTTCTACTGGTTTGGTGTTTTGTTTGTTCTTCTTTTTCTAACTCCTTAGGTATAAAGTGAAGATGTTTATCTGAGATTTTTCTTGCTTTTTGAGGTAGGTCTGTATTGCTAATAAACTTCAGTCTAAGAATACCTTTTGCTGCATCCCAAAGATTTTGGACCATTGTGTTTTCATTTTCATTTGTCTCCATGAATTTTGTGATTTTTCTCTTTGATTTCTTGGTTGACACACTCATTATTTAGTTGCATGTTATTTAAATCCATTTATTCGTGTTCTGTCCAGATTTTTTCTTTTTCTTGATTTCTAGTTTTCAAGCATTGTGGTCAGAAAAGATGCTATGGTAGGACTTCAGTCTTTTTGAGTTTCTTGAGACTTGTTTTATGGCCTAATATGTGATCTATTCTGGAGCAAGTTCCATGTGCACTTGAAAAATATGTATATTCCAGAGTTTTAGGATGGAATGTTCTGAACATATCTGTTTGATCCATTTGGTCCTATGTATCATTCAAAGCCATTGTTTTCTTGTTGATTTTTCTATTTGGATGATCTATTCATTGATGTCAGTAGGGTGATAAAGTTCTCTACTATTTTTGTATGACTATCAATCACATCTTTATGTTTGCTATTAGCTGCTTTGTGTGTTTGGGTGCTCCCTTGTTGGTTGCAAAAGGTTTATAATTATTATATGTTCTAGTTGTACTATTCCCTTTATGAATATACAGTGTCCTTCTTTGTCCCTTGTTACCACCTATGTTTTAAAATCTATTTTGTCTGATAAAAGTATTGCTACCTTGGCTTTCTTATCACATCCATTTGCATAATTGATAAATGCTTTTCAATCTGCATGTGTGTTTAGATCTGAAATGAATGTTTTGTAGGCAGTATTACATGGGTTTTGCTTTTTTATCCTAACTATCACCCTCTTTCTTCTGGTTGGAATATTTGGCCCACTTACCTTCAGAGTAATTATTAATAGGTATGTGCTTATTGTCACTTTATTACTTGTTTTATTGCTGTTTTTGTACTTCTTATCTGTTCTGCTCTTTTCTCTCAGTTTGCTGACTTTCTTTAGTGACATAATTAGATTCCTTTCTCTTTATTTTTTGCATATCTATTACCAGTTCTTGATTTATGGTTACTATTACGTTTGTATATGACATTGTATGCATAAAGTAGTCTATATTAACCTGATGGTCTCTTGAGTTTGAACTCATTCTTTATTCCACCCTCACCCCCACATTTTAGGTAAATGGTTTCCTACTTTACATCCTTTTAAGACATTTTTTTAATTTATTTATTTATGATAGTCACAGAGAGAGAGAGAGAGAGAGAGAGAGAGAGAGGCAGAGACATAGGCAGAGGGAGAAGCAGGCTCCATGCACCGGGAGCCCGATATGGGATTCGATCCTGGGTCTCCAGGATCGCGCCCTGAGCCAAAGGCAGGCGCCAAACCGCTGCGCCACCCAGGGATTCCCTTTACATCCTTTTATTTTGTCAATCCCTTGACTAATTTTTATAGATAAACTTACTTTTATTCTTGTGTTTCTTTTTCTTACTTTTCTTACTTCTACTTATAATCTTTCCTTTCCACTCAGAGTCCCTTTTAACATTTTTTGTAGGGTAGGTTAGTGGTGATGAATTTCTTTAAATTTGTTTGTCTGGGAAGTTCCTTTCTCTCCTGTTCTGAATGGTAGCCCTCTTGGATAGTGTAGTCTTGGCTGAAAGTTTTTTCCCTTCAGTACTCTGAATATATCATGCCACTCTCTTCTGGTGTGTAAAATTCCTGCTGAAAAATCAGTTGATAGCCTTATGGGGTTTCCCCTTGTATGTAACTGTTTTCTTTTCTCTTGCTGCTTTTAAAATGCTCTTTAAATAACCACTTTTTGGCATTTTAATTGTATGTGTCTTGGTGTGGACCTCCTTGGGGTGATTTTGTTGGTGGTTCTTTGTGTATATTGGATCTGGATTTCTGTTTCCTTCCTCAGATTCAGAAAGTTTTCAACTATTATTTCTTCAAATAAATTTTCTTCCCCTCTCCACCCCTCTTCTGGGATCCCTATAATGTTAATGTAATTGTGCTTAATGGTGTCACCAAGTTCCTAAGTCTATTTTCATTTTTTTTATCATTTTTCTCTCTCTTGTTCAACTTGACTACTTTCCATTACTCTTTCATCCAGGTTACTGTTCATTCTTCTTCCTCTTTTCTACTATTTATTCCATCTAATGTATTTTTAATTTCAGTTACTAAGTTCTTCATCTTTAATTTTAGTTATTGAGTTCTTCATCTTCAACTGTAACAGTTATTTCTTTTTTTTTTTTTTTGGTTTTCTATCTCTTTTTAAGGGGCTTATTGAGGTCTTCTAATCTTTTCTCAAGTCCTATGAATATTTTTGTAAACATTAAATTCTCTATTAGGGACATTATTTATCTTTGTTTTGTTTAGCTCTCGCTGTGATTCTTTTTCCGTTTTTTTTTTTTTTTTCATTTTGGACATTTTTCTCTCTCTCTTCATTTTGTGTAACTCTCTGTGTTTTTATGTGTTGGGAAAGTCAGATATGTCTCCTGTTCTTGAAAGTAATGACCTTATGAAGAAGACATCCTATAGTGCCCTGTAGGGCAATGCCCCCTGTTCACTAGAACCTGGCACTTCAATGATGTCTCCTATGTGTGTTGTGTGCCTCACTGTTGTGACTGAGCCACTTTTGCCTTCAGTCCAGTTATCTGGAATGGCTTCCTTTGCCTGTTATGGTCAGGGGTTGGTCCCTGTGTTATTTAGTGGGCCAATAGGTGCTGCCTTGTTCTTAAGTTGAGTCAGACCAAGAACTTGTCAGATAGAGGAGCATTGAACTGTAGGGCACTTTCCCTCTGTTGTCCCCTGAGAAACTTTTGTTGGTGGGTGGGACTTGTGGTCTGACCAGATGTCAGCCCTCAGGACTGGGGCTGTAATTGTACTGGTCTGTATAGTTATCTTGTCCTCTCCGCAGGGCAGGAGTCACTTTGGAGTAGTGCTGGCCTCTACTGGGGCAACGTGCACACTGTTAGACTTGTGTTACTGCTTTGGTTGGGCTCTGGCCAAAGGTATATTAGAGGAGGCAGTTCTACAGAAGAAAGTGGTACAGATAATGGGAGAAAAAGTCATGCCCAGGCTTGGATGGAGGGAACATTTCCGCAGAAGAATGCTGAGTTGAGGTGTGCTCTTAGCAAGCTTAGTGGAGAGTGTTATGCTATGCTGGTTCCTGCAGGTATCTGTGTGTCTAGTCTTGAGGGTGGGGGAGGGGAACAGTGCCTGCCAGGTTTTTTTGTTGTTGTTCTCGGAGATGACCTCCCTGTTCTTCCAGCACCTATTCTGAGATTAGTAAATAAATCTCCTTCCCATATACTCCAGGCATTTTTCAAAATGTTGCTTCTTTGCTGTTTCTCCCAGGGCTGTCTGTTCTGTCTCTTTAAGGTCAGGGATTCAGTACCCTGTAGCCTTCCTATCTCTCACAGAGCCCAGCTGGATGATTTTTAAAGTTACAAGTGTCAAGCCTTGTAGATTGTAAGAACTCAAAAAATTATGACCCTCTGATTTTCAAAGCTGAGTGTTATGGGGATTCATCTCCCCCATGTGGTTTCCCCATACCTGGAGTGCTTGTATGAGGATTTGTTTATTTTCCCTCTCTGTACCTGTGTGGTCCCTTCCTCTCTCAGACAATCTGATCAGTCTGTTTAGCACCTGACTGCATCTCCTCTCCTCATACTCGCTTCAGTGTGGCCTCTTCTCTACATTTAGCTATAGAGAGTCTGTTCTACTGGTCTTCAGATCATTTTCTGGGTTATTTACACTGATGTATGTGTTATCTAATTTTATCCATGGAACAAGGTGGCCTTAGGGTCCTTCTACTCCACCATCTTCCCCAGAAGTCTAAGGTGGCTCAATTTTGTTCTCTATAGATGTTTTTTATGGTTACTTTTAAAATATCCAATTTTGTGGAACAGTTAGGAATAAATCTAGGAACAGAAGATTTCTAGTGTATCTTGGGAAAAATGTGTAGGGTGATATATTTGTGAGGTCTTTAAAAAAAAAGTAGTTGTTTTCATCTTTCTACTGATGGGAAAACACAACTATCAGTCAAGAATATGTAAGAAGGTCTGGATACCATAGTAATGGCTTTTACTTAATGGAGTTAGAGTGAATTTTCATTTTTAGTTAAAAGTACATTTTTTTGCTTATTGGATGCTAGCTTTCATATTTAAATTGCATTCCTACTTGATCTTTTGACCAAAGCAGCAAGAGGCAAGTTAAAAAAATCTATTCCTCTTAATTTAAAGGCAGTGATTAAAGGAGATTCAAAGCTTTGAAACTGTTGTGAGTAGTCTACTTAAGAAAATAAACACTAATTGAAAGGACTAATCAAAAGCTCATCATCCTGAAGGGCACTTGGACAGTTCACAAGTATGCGGCTTAGGTAGACAAGGTGCTCTTATGAGGACCTCGTCATTCTAAGTACAGAGACCTTAAAGTATGCATTATCTGATTCCCCCTATAAAGTGCCTATTTATGATGTGAAATTATATCTTCCATTAACTTCCTTCATAACTTTGCAGATAGTTTATAGAAATAATCCATCTTCGATCAGTAATAAAAATCTTACATTTTATGACATTTCCTTCAAGAAAGTCTTCCTTCATGAGAGACAGAGAGAGAGAGAGAGAGAGAGAGAGAGAGAGAGAAAGGAAAGCAGAGGGAGAAGTAGGCTCCATGCAAGGAGCCCAAGATGGGATTTGATCCCGGGACTCCAGGATCACGCCTCGGGCCAAAGGCAGGTGCTAAACCACTGAGCCACCCAGGGATCCCTGTCACATAGTCTTTACAAATATTTGGGCAAATAAGTTATCATTGCCAATAAAGTTGTACTCTTTAAACATACCTGAATAATTAAACATGTTCCCATTTATTACACTCACAAGGAGTTTTTCCTGTCCTAGTAGTGCAGCCTTCTTGGGTTAAACCATTTCCTCATGGACTTAAAAAAAATATAAAGATGAAAAAAAAACCATTTGAAAATGTTTTTTCAGATAATTGTAGATGATTCAGACAATTTCCTAGGAAATAAAACTTCCTATAAATGGAGTTTTCCCCTTACCAGACTATAAATCAATACTTGTTGGCTCTAATGATGAATTGGTGATAAAGAAAATCTATCAACTGTTATCTGATGAGAAGATCACTGTTGGGTTGATAGTGGGGAATGGGGGTTTACTGATTATCTGGGAAGCTTGTTGTTGAGAATGCTGCTGTCAGTGGAATTTTGTTGGTCATTACAAGGCAATGTGCAAAATAGGGTAAAGTGAGCAAGGTTGGAATGCAATTCAGCTACATAGTCCAAACACTCTGATATGGATGTTTAAAAAATCTTATGAAAAAAATTTATAATCAGTCTGCATATAAGTGTTGCAAAATTTGGTATCAGGAGGAATTTAGTTTCCTTCACTGGATGCTAAATCATCCATTTACAGCTGCTTTCGTGTTGCCTTCTGGTTTGGCACATACATTTGCCTTTTTCCTATTATCATATTGAATTCAATATAAGAATGCAACTTTCTTACTTTTCAAATTTAAATATACAAATACTTCAAGTTCAAATTCTCAAATACATAGGCCATTAAATTTTTCAAAGGTGTTGCTACAGTCTGATGCTTGATAGAAAAGGAATCCAAAGAATGGGAATTCATCTTTAAACCTCATTATGGTAAACTTTTAAGAAGGTGTAATCAAATTCTTTCATTTTATCAAATTCTCCATAATGAATTCTAAGCTGAATATAGAATTGCTGCCATTATGTATCTTGTGGAAATACATCTCATAAGATTTTCTGACCATTATTTACAGTTTTCCCCATCTATTTGCAGGGAGATTTATACCATCTTGGTCCCTGCTACTAACTACGTCATGATTTTTTTTTAATGCCTTCCTGTCTCCACACCTCTCAGTGAGCATATTGCATAACAGTGGAATTTATTAGACGATGTAGGATTTGGCTCGTTTCTGAGTGGCCATCTCCAGGCCATTTTTAAATAGGACACCACAGTGACTTAAGTGGAGCTTTAGAAGGCCCTTCTAAGATTGTCCTAAGGTTATTCTAAAATCATCTATTAGGTTGGATTATATAAAGGTAATACCTTATAGATAAAAATAATATTATCCAATTGGCACACTTTTGAGAGTGAAAGAAGGGACTATTAATAATTAAGATAACAAGTATAACCAATACTGTCCAGGAAAAGCCGAGTGTGTGATCACCCAGTAGTAATAGTACCTACTGTGTAGAGTTCTTGTTAAGATTCAATGGCAAAGTGCATGCAAAAAACTTAGCTGTCATGTGGGAAACATTCAGTAAGTGGTAGCTGTTCATATTAGTGTTATTTTTCATGCCTCCTACTTTGGGCAACAAAGCGATGAACTCATAGTGACTTGTTTATTCTTTTTCTTTTACTAGATGATGCTAGGTCTAGCAATGAAGTAATGAGTTTCATTATATAATCATGCCAAAGCCCTTTGAGAGGGAAGGGAACTTTTTATATATTTAATTATGCCTGCTATAGTGATTATCCACCAAAAGAAGGGAAACTTGTCTTAAAATTTGAAAGTACCCCCACCCCCCGCCACACATTTCTTCTCCCTTCCCTTATATTCCGTTTCACTATTATTTATATTCCCCAAATGAATGAGAACATATAATGTTTGTCCTTCTCCGACTGACTTACTTCACTCAGCATAATACCCTCCAGTTCCATTCACGTTGAAGCAAATGGTGGGTATTTGTCATTTCTAATGGCTGAGTAGCGTGGTGGTGGGGGTGAATGGTGACGGGCACTGAAGGGGGGTACTTGACGGGATGAGCACTGGGTGTTATTCTGTATTTTGGCAAATTGACCACCAATAAAAAATAAATTTATTAAAAAAAATTGAAAGTACCAAAAAAAAAAAAAGTAAGTAAAATTTAAAAGTACCAGACACCATATCCTGTCTTCTCCACATACCCAGCTCCCTTGCTTCATAGTTACTTGCACAGGACGCTACATCTACTGACTGAACTGTGTCATAGGTCTTGGGCCTACTGGGGCAGAAAATATTGGGGAGTAACTAATTTATTAGATTAATAGTTTTTTGACACAGTTTTTTCCTATTATTTCCTATATTTATCACAGTACCTAGCACATAGTAGGAACTACTAATATCAATCTCAACCTCAATATATACTATATAACTTCCATAAATATTTATTAAATTAATGAAAGTATGAATAAGTGGATTTTAGCAGCTAAAAATCAGTATTATGCAGTAGTGGCCTATCGTGTTATTCTATAACTAATGTTCTACCATTGGGAACTTTTCTGAGCTCCAGTTAGAACTTGTAGGATCGTAGAATCAAGGAATTTAGGGATTTCATAGCTGCAGTTTGTGCCAAGTTTGGAGCTGTTGACTAGTTAGACTGGTTTCCTGTTTTAACTTATTATAAAAGAAAAAAAATCAATTGAACTAATCTCCAATATTCTCTGTGAGGCTCCCTGATTTATACCCTACAAATTTCAAACTTGAAAGTGTCATGTATGAACTTAAATACTGTTTGCGATATCAATTGTTTGTTGTTTATTAGGATTTAGCATCTTTGTTGAAGTATACATTTTTTAATCTATGAAAACGGAAAATATCAATTTTATGTATCACTTCCATAGTACAGAATTCTAAAGTTCTCATATTAATATAGTCATCTGGCACTTGCTATTCTCTTAGAGCTGGACTTGGGGCACTATACAGATACATTTCCCTTTTTCTATTATCCCTCATGTCATATATAGTTGGTGCAAGTTATTTAAAATGGACTTTGCAGGATGCCTTGGTTAATGGGATTAATGCTTTTAATGATAAGGAAAATATGCATTGCATCCTTTGCAAAACCTCTTCATGGATGGTGTGTTGTTTTAATCTGTACAGATCAGTGTATAGTTGTTGCTGTTGTTTTTATTTCTGATTTTTACTTCCCAATCTTAGAGTCACAACCCTGTACCTGAGGGTAGAGAAAGGATTGGTGGGAGCACCACTCTAATACAAATGTCCAGACCTGGTGGTCTCTTTCCACCCCACCAAGTTTGGCTCCATCCCAATGGAAAAGCCTGCCTCTTGTGTGTGAGGGTCTAAATTATTGTCAGTGAAAAGTGGAGGCTGGGAGAAGCCTATGTCTGTGTATGTTGGATGGGCTTTAGAGCAGGTTGTTCAAAAGACTCATGAGTGGGCACCCATGGCACCTGGGCCAGGGAACTGTATGAGAGGGAGGATGTGGGAATGGTGAGTGTTTGGTCTTTCTCACTCCGAACCTCTGGTCAAATCAGAGACTAATAGGATATTGGTACTGCCTCCCTGAGCCAAAGAAACAAGACAGGCTCTTTCTGTTTACATTCCTTTCTATCTTTTCCTCACATTGTCCAGTAAAACCTACTACCCTCTTTATTCATTCTTAGAGGAAAGAGAAACTGGAAATTCACATTTTTTATTACATAAATGATAATACAGGTGTTAACATGATAACATTTTCTACAACTTCAGCTTCTTGTGCTAAGAAACTAAATTAAAATCAATTAAAAATGCTTATATTATTTTAAAATTATGATACTCATGCATATGCTGTGAAAATGGTGTATCATAGGAATACATAAATGGTCAAAATGTCATAAGCATCTCCATAGGAAGGGGTGGGGGGGATGAATAGAAACCAAATAATATTAGAAACTGATTAAATTTAGCAAGACTTAAGGTCAGTTAGTGAACCTGTGCTTTTCACCAAGGAATCCTCTTCTGGGGGTCTTGATGGGTATCATAGATGAATGATCAAGATTTGCACATTTTTTTCTAGTGTGGACCATTCTTTCTCAAGTGCTGGGGAGTCTAGAGCTGTCTTGTAGAGTGGTCATAAGACCCCGAGCTCACTTTATAGTGCAAACTTTTGCTTATGCAGAAACAGGAATAGTATTACATATCAAAGAATTAATCACCTGAAGTAGTTTATATTTTTAAAGACAGTTTAGCATGCAAGCCACCAGAGCTAAAACTCTATATACTACGTATTATATACTGCTATTAATCCCTCTGTTTGACTTAGGGACCCAAACAAAGAAATACCTCTAAGGCTGTGTGGGTTCTAATTTCTACCTCAGCTCCCTGTTTTCTTTGATACTAGCCATTTTACTTCTCTCCATTTCATTGCCCACATCCCTAAGATAGGAAACAGTATTGGGTAATTGCAAAGCAAACACAAATGATTGCATTCATGTTAAATCATCTTTTAGTAGTGTGTGAACAAGATTAATACTAATTTAAACATTTGATCAATAAAAAATGATGGATGCTATTTTCTATCGTTTTGTATATTGTTACAAGTAAAGGGCAATTGCATGCCAAGAATAGTAGAAAACATATGACTGTGTTAGATATATTCCTGGCTTAAGCAGTGATATTTTTTTATTAATGGATGATATTAGAATGCTTTATGAAGTTTATGAACTTGTAATTTGTTCCTGTAATTAGATGAGACTCTGTCAGGCCCATCCTTCTACAATTTCATAATCGAGGGGCTTCTGCCTACAATAGAGTGTTGAATCAGATGTACATATGCTTAATGGACTAACTATTTTAAAGATTGGCCATGGCTTATGCAAAATAAGAACAATCCTTAGAACATTTTTAAGGCTTCCTGCCACAAATTGCTTTTGCAATTTTCATTTCATTTTTAACTATAAAGTTAAGGCATCTTTAGTTATTTTTATTTTAAATTGCTCCTGCTGTTGTTCTCCTTCTACGAAGTGGCCACTATTCTTTTTTCCTTTTCCCTGGCCATTGTAATCTTTCTTACATGAATAAAAACAAAGTGGTTTATTTTTTTTGAAAGAGTTTTTAAATCCTCCTTGCAGTTGCAAGGAAAATGCCTTACCATTATCAAATTGAAAAAGGGATAATGAAGTGCAGTTACAAGTGAGTTTTATCAATGAGTGTTTTCCTTGGTGGTGTTTTCCAGAAACTCTGTTGCATCTTTTAACATCTGTGGCTGCAAAAGTTAATTCTGAAAACAAAGTAGATGTGGAAAGGCAGGTGATTGATCAAGGCAAAAATTAAAATTGGGTACCAGTGGCACAATCTCTTACTTTTTGGCCCACAGGAGTCCTGATACAAATTAATTGTTTCTGTGATTCTTAGACCTTCATCAATCAGATGTAAATTACACCATGCATGATTGGCTGCCTTTCCATTCTCAAGTTCCCCATAGAGAGCTGTTGGCCGCCAACTGCTATAGAGGCTCAGTGGAGCAGCAGCCTGTCCGTGGCCGCTCTGGGACCACAAACAGAGCACTGTAGCTGAGTTGCAACCACAATAGCGTGCCTGAGGATGCAGCCAGCACCCTTCCAGGGTAATTTTTGTTTAGGGCATGAGAAACATTTTTTCAAACCAGGTATAATGTTAGCAAACCTTGTGTGGCCAATGTTTGATTTTTAAACATGGTTTCAGATCAATCTAAAAAGGATGCTAAAGCACAGAGCGCCTAGCAGACAGCAAGATTGAACATGAAATTAATCTCGAGATTGATTAGGGAAAAACAAATATAGACACTCTCAAAAACAGGTTTCTTGAGATACTTTATGTACGTTTAGAGGCAGCAGAAATAATGGCTGAAACTTAATTAAAGTAACATAAAAGACCCCAGCAAGGAGACCTTGTGACCACATTTGTAGCTGAGTACTGAATTTAGCCCCAAGAAATATGAGATCTACTTTTCATCTCACAGCAACTTACCATTTCAAAAAAAAAAAAAAAACTCATATAAAGGACGTGATTAGAAGCTATAGAGTTGCCTAACTTCATATGTAAAGAAAGAAGGGTTTGAAAATGTAGAAGGGTCCCTTTTCAAAGAAACATCACAATTAAAATTTAAACAAATATTGGGAAATGAGAAAATTGGAATGACCTGGATACATGAAATGTAGATTTTTTTTATCTTATTCATTCAGATCTTCTTGGACTTGTCTTCACTGTAAATTATTTGTGTTTATGGATTGCATATTTAAAAAAAATACCTGATAAATGCTATTTAAAGAAAGTAGATTGGCCTGTCGGGCTGGAGTCAAGGACTAGGATTGCCTGGATTCAAATCTTGGCTAAGCTACTGTGTGACTTTGATAAATTACTTAACTTGTCCAGTATTTGGTTTCCTTATCTATAAAGTGGACATAATAATAGTTCATATTTCAGCAGACTTTGCAGCATAAGTGAAGTAATTCATTTCTAACAGTGCCTAATCCTCAGCAAATGTTAAATACATGTTAATTGTCATTATTATTTTATATGTATTTTCTGTAACTCATTTTAACCATTATAAAAAGTGAAAATTTTCCTCTTAAGAAATCATTTCTCAATTGAAATGTGAACAACTTTTTAGATAGGAAATCCCTATGGGTTTCTAGGGACATATATAACTATAAAATATGATTTCTGCTTCTGCAGCTTATATTGCCTGGCTCCTCTGTGATTATATTGTGAACTCTCATTACTGGGTAATAATGTTTATTTCACAGTGAGGGTTATAGAAATAAGTAATTGAATGAGATGACATTCGTGAAAGTGCTAAGCAGGGTCTGGCTCACGGTAGGTTCTAAATAAATATTAGCCTTTTAGATTCACATTTACCTTTTGTATAGCAAAGGGAACCTACATTTAGTGTTTCAAACAAAAAACCGTTTTTCACCATACCATTGAACTTGAGGTACTCCTATGAACTACATGGCATTTTTTAAAAAAACTTTTATTTCCATGCCAATTCTCTTCTGAGCCCTCTGGGACCATCACTTGAAGGTACCTGTGTGGTAGTATCTACTATAGTCTAAAGATACTGGGACCTAATAATGTCAGTGGAGACAACAGGACTCTAAGAAAAGCAGTGGAGCATATGAAGTGCCTCCTGGGTGCTTAGGAAACCTTGCTATTATTGGCTGGCTATGGGTAAGCAAGTACTCATGTTGAAAAACCCCACTTGAAAAAAAAAAAAAAAGAAAAACCCCACTTGGCAAGGAGCTTCAGCTGGCCTCTTAGAGTTGGTGGTGTTGCCAGCTGACAGCCTGCTAAAAACTGAAACTCTCCATCTTACAACCTCAAGGAAGTGAATGCTGCTAAAAATCATTTGATCAGGGAAGCAGGATTCTTCCCCAGTCTACACTCCTGATGAGAACCCAGGCATGACCAACATCTGGGAGACTGAACAGAAGACTCAGTTAAACCATTTCTAGATTTCTGACCTACTGAAATTGTGAGATAATAACTGTAGTTTTCTTTTTAGGCCATTGAATTTGTGGTATTCTGTTAGGCGGGAAAAGAAAATTAACATAGATTTTTTTTTCCCTTTTTTAACTTAATGCAGTCCTTGCTTCTTAGGAAAGTTGTTTTTAATTTAGGCACCAATGACTTGTAGGATTGAAATTTAGCAAGATGTATGAGGCACATATACAGCTAAAAAGCCCTTACCTTTTGCTCCATTATCTATACCCAAAAAGATAAGTTTGAATCCTCACTCTGCCACTATTTGGTAGTTATATTCTCTCTGAGCCTCAATTTCATCAGCTGTAAAATGGAAATAATACCACTTAGTTTTTAGAATTATTCTAAGGATTGCCTGAGATAGCTAACAAAAAATGATCAGCATAGTACAGTAACAGAGGTTCAATAGATTATAACTTTTTATTAATAATGTCCGGACACTGCCCTGTATTCTTAGGTTTTATACAGTGCCAATGCATGTAGGGAATTAATAGATAGGTATGAAAGCATTACCCATTGAATATATTCTTACAATGATTTTTGATCATGAAGACTTCCCTTTTTATGAAAAAGAGATTTGATTCCTTGATGGTTTAACATAATGAGATACCATGTGATCATTTGAAAAGTTGTTTGTTAAAAAAAACACAAAGAAAGTAATATTTGGTAAGGAATCTTTGCATGTGAAAGTCAAAATCTTAAATTAGAAGGAAAAAAAAAGACAAGCCTTGTTTACACCTATCGTTGTGCTTTATGAGATACCTGAAGATTTGAATTTTGCTATATCTCCAAAATTAGCATTTAAAAAATCTTTATATGTTGTTTTTCTTTGTATAGCAATACAAAAAACTATCTAAAGGTCTTTTCTTTTAGAAAATGAGATGAAATAATATTTTAATCATATCATACAATAAAATACATTTCTCCTCATCTATTCACTTTTTAGCTATTTATTCATCAATATTGTTGAGTATCTACTCCATGCCACATACTGTCCCAGGTATTAGACATAGGGTGGTAAACTGTAAAATGCTCTAAACTACAACATGTACCAGTGTCCTGGGATTAAAGACTCTGATTTTAAACTTTGACTTCAACAATAGTTCAGGCAAGATGAAGAGCCTTTGAATGGCTTACAAAAAGCACTAAGATGTGGCACTCAGCATTATATATTGATATTTATTTCTTTATCCTGAAAGTCAAAGATATGGAGGATAGTGTAGTAAAATATAAACAAATGGCAGTGTACAAATAAATACCTGTACAGATATTTAATTGAGGGGAATGACTGGATTTTATTAATCAATCTTTTACTGTATAAACTCTGGTTCTTCCTTATCCCTGAATAGTTGGAAAGCAAATAAATATTAGACATCCATGCATGAAGTCTGATAATTATTGTTTTAAGTTGTGCTTATTTTTGGTCTTTAGGCATATGAACCTAAATAAACTTACAAGAAGAATGTAATTCCATACCCATAAAATGCTATTATTTGCTGCATATTGGTATGTAAGTATGTATGAATAGAAATATAGATTCATCACATATACTTTTGTACAACACATGGCCACAGGGGTAATGGGATTCAATGAGGACTAGAAGACATTGTGATAGATTGTGCATTCTAAAAATTATTTGCTGCCCTTTTCCTACTGCCCCTGCTAGAGAATTATACTTTTCAGGCTCGGCACGAGATTTGCTTTGGTTAGTGCAATGTGGTGTGAATAATCTGTACCACTTCCTAACTAGAGCTTTAAGAGCCAGCATGTAGTTCCATATTACTCCTTTCCCTCTGCAATAGACCACAAGTTTCAGCTAGCAGTGCTCCTTCACCATGGCTATTTCATTGGAGAAGATATTGAGTTAGAGTGGCAGCCAATCCACAAATGATAAGTAATGTGAGCAAGAAATAAACATGCTTTTAAGTTACTGAAACTTTTTTTTTTTGTTTTTTTTTTTCAGCATAACTTAGCTTAAGTTGGAGGAAACTGACAATATAATAGCTAATACTGAGTAATTTTCTGTGGGCCAGTAATGATGTTTGTCAAACTCACACTTATTTCACAATAATTCCATGAGTTAAAAATGATCACTTCCCTATTTCACAACTGATAAAACTGCAGCTCATCAAATTTGGGAAGGGTTGATGAACTAAAAAGATATATGAAATATAAATAAGAGCATAAATCTGGCTAATTTTGAAATCTCACCCACAGAGTCCTGCCTTATGGAACTTTAATTAGATATCATATCGTGCAATCATTTTACAAAAAAAAAAACCCTCAGGTTTTCAATTGTCTTATGTAGTTCCATTAGCTAGAGATAAAGCTGACACTTAAACCATTCATCTCCTGAGCTACAGTTCGAACCTGTAATCTCATGGTCATGCATGCGCTTGGGCACATGTATTTATCTACATAGATTAGGTAAAATTATACCTTTGCAAATATGGAATATAGGGCACATATGTTTATATGTCTTTTTGATATTAGAAAAACAAACTTTAAGGATTAGCTATTGTAACATGTATTTTACCAATATAATACTGTAACACCTAGACAAACAATGAAAATATTTTTGAATTATTATTTTATATCCCATACTATTTTTTTTTGAAGATGGCCTCAAGTACTGTGTGATCTTTATTCCATGAAAATCTTGAACTCAACACAAATTTCATCTTTACATAGGATGGTAATTGTACAAAGAATTAAAACATTTTTGTAAAATCTGGTTAAAACACTGATTTCTCCCGTCCCCCACCCCCCACTCAAGGAAAGAGACAGGATTGAGGGTAAGGGCAGGGCAGAGACACAGAGTCCCTCAACTCAACTGACTCGGGGAGGCTTGGCACCAGTGGAGGCCCAGGCTACCCCTCCTATAGCAACTCCTCAGGCCCTGCAGGCCGGCTGGTTGTGTCAAGGCCCAGTTGGCGTTTCCCTGTCTGCACACAGGAGGCTACCAAGAGGAGTGAGTGGGTTTTGATTTATATGTTATGGACTCTTGATTATTATATGTGTCATTTATCATGATTTCCCTTTTCCTTAGAGTGTAACAATATAAATAAGAATATCCTATTTCGGGATCCCTGGGTGGCGCAGCGGTTTGGCGCCTGCCTTTGGCCCAGGGCGGGATCCTGGAGACCCGGGATCGAATCCCACGTCGGGCTCCCGGTGCATGGAGCCTGCTTCTCCCTCTGCCTGTGTCTCTGCCTCTCTCTCTCTCTCTCTGTGACTATCATAAATAAATAAAAAATTAAAAAAAAAAAAAGAATATCCTATTTCTTAAAGATGACTTGAAATTTGATATTTTATTTCTTGCTTAACTTGTTAAAATAAGAATTCTGTTTGCATACAATTAAAATGTAGCTATACATTATTTAGATAAATAGTTTAGCTTTATTAAATGAAATATACAAATCAATTTTTTCTCGTTAGAAATATCTATTTAAAAAGAAACGTTAAAAAATTCCTTTTATACAACCCTGCATTACTAAACCATGTAAATATATAAATGTGCCATAAAGCCTATTAATAGGCATTTTGTTTACATATTTTTATCTCAATTATCTATGCCCATAGGACTCATTCAATCAATTTTTCACTAAGTAGTTTTCAAAATATAATTACTCTTATGGGTAGGTCTATGAACAGCAGTGTCATTTACACTATAGTTCACTAATTGCACTTCGAAGCCATTATAATGAATTATACCAGTACATTCTTCAAGATCAGTTAATGCTAATCATTTGTATCGCATATATCACTTAGAAGAGATCCATCCATAAAAGTCTTTCATTTACAGCCTCATTTCTTTTTAATTCTCTTGTAATGCAAGTTATAGCTGTAAATATATACAGCATGTGCTTTTGTTACCTGTTAGCTGGTGGACTTTGATTCTGAGTTAAGTATTCAAATCTGAGACAAGTAATATTCTATAGTAGGAGCAAAATTATTTACTTTGAGATCCTGTGTAATATTTATTCTTACATAATTTAATTATTATTGTATATAATGATCTATATTTGAATCATATTTAAGAGCTTAAATAAAATCTCATTTCCCCTACATTTTTTTTTCATCCCCCTCAGTGTCCCCAGACCATATTTTGTATTTCTTTTCAAGCTCAGGAGAACTGATATTTAATGTGTGTCTTACTTAAAGTTAAATGACAAGAAAGTTTATGTTTTTAAATATATATGTATATATTTATATATGTATATATAATAGGAAGATTTTATAGATAATGAAAATGTATAATAGATAATAAGCATATTTCTTTATAATAAAAAATTTTGTAGACCCAATATCATGACAGAAAATGACATAAATAAATTGACCAAAATGTTGAAAAGTCTCCTTTAAAATATTACTTATTTGTAAAATGTACCTATAAGTGATGTGTCTACAGTTGTTAAAGAAATTGATAAAGATTTATATGAGAATCCTTTTTGTTATTATCACATATATGAAAAGGCAAGTACAATTTGGACGTTGTAGAAGCTGATTCTTTGTGAAGTATTGATTTGTTATTCAAAACAATATTTTTTTAGAAATAATATATATTTTTCTTAAGGAAAGAAAGTTTGTGTTATCTGTTATCATAATTTGAATTTCTGATCTCATCTTATAAAATCAGGCTTAGAAGGGAAAAGAAGATAGCTTTCGTGAGTCTTTATGGGATAAGGTGAAAGCTGACAATCAATATATGGCTGATTCTGTATAAAGTTCAGATTCTACAAAATATCATATTTAATCCTTCCCTAAATAATACTTTGTCCCTATTTTATAGATAGTAAAACTGAGACTCAGAGAAAAAACTTGCCCAGTACTACACAGGTATAGGATGTAGTATTGGGCTTTAAAAGCCATTAGTTCTGTCCCAGAATTGTAACTTCTGTGTTATACTGAATTTTGATGTGTGATTGAATATTGAGATGTGGCTATATATAGCAGGTTATGGTAGAGAGCATACTTGCAAAACTCTGTTTTGCTGTACAGGGCTTGACCAATATGCAAAATTATGTTTGTGTTTGCCTGTTATTTTATTACACTTATGCAGGGGGAAAATAAACCACTTCCTCTTCATCTTAGAAACACCCAGAACTAAGAAAACACTTAGCTGTGTTGTCTATAGATATCTTATCTTGTCCTTGAAAGAAAAATGAACACCTTAAAGTTACTTTCCAATTGATATGCTTAATCATACAGTGAAATCTCATTTTAAAATATATTAGACATAGATTTAAACCAAATTAATTTTCCCCAAACACCTTCTAACAAAAGCCCAAGATTAGTAGTTCTATCTCCTAACACCAGCATCATATTTCACTCCCTTGCATTTATGCTGCTGCAACCTTATTTTTAAAAAATATTGGCATTTAGGATATATATTGGTAATTTGGTTTTCTGTTTTGGTTTGATTTTGTTAGAAATTCAAAGAAGAGCTGTTCTTTCAGGCATTCAAATGGAATGCTGGACATGGAAGTCAGGATTTCAATTTCTAAGAATGCTATGACAGGGACTAGATATATGCTTCCACTTTAAATTAAAAACTGGACAAATTATGAAACAATGGCTTTCAGAGTTTGGACAAAAGACACTACAGGATAATGATTCTGGAGAAATGAGAAACATCATAAGAACCCTATGATCACTTTAGCATATTGACTGGAAAGTGTTTCCAGGATGCAACCCAGGTAAGGACAACCTGAACAGAGCCTGCTAATCTTGCTGAGTTAAGGATACAGAAATTTGGGAGTAGGGAATTTGAGATGTATAGAAATAGTGGGGCAAAATATGACAGAGGAGGGAGCCAGAGAGAGTTCTGGAGATATATTGAGGGGTCCCCTGGATTCTTTGGCTGAATATTGATCTATGTATGTAAGTGAGGGTTACTACCTGAGGCCAAGGAAAGAACCACTAGGAAAGAACAGGAAGAGCAATCCTAGAAGCTCACATAGGTCTGAGAATAGTTTGTGTTCCTTCCAGCCAGAATGGAAAGAACTCTTAACATATGAAGCATTGTACAGAGCTCAGAATGATATTGCTTTAATAATGGGTCCAGATTGTCCCTAAACTACTAGCTTCCTAGGACCCATGCTAACAGAGCTGAAAAGAAAGACTCAAAGAATCAAACTGATTCTAAATAATTTAATTATATCCTAGAACAAAGCTCAACTATATTTAACGCAATACAATAAAATCCAGTACCCAGAAAAGTAGAATTTAAAATGTCTACTTCCAGTGAAAAATATCAGACATGTAAAAAAACAGGAAATGATGACTCACAACTGGGAGAGGTTTAATCAGCATAAACAGAGCCAGAAATGATAAAGATGATAGAATGATCAGACAGGATTTAAAACAGCTATTATAAATAACACTTACTATGTTTAAGAAGGTAGAGGAAAGGATAATATAAAAAGGACCCAAATTTCTAGATCAAAAATATAATATCTGAAATGAAAAATATTCTGGCTGGAATTGATAGCAGATTAGGCACTACAGAAGAAAATCAGTTAACCTGAAAATGTAGCAATAGAAACCATACATGTAATTAGACTCCCAAAAGGACAGAAATGAGAGGACTCAAAAATATTTGAAGAAATAATAAAAAAATTATAAAAATGTTAGACCCATAGTTCTAAAAAGCTCAATGAGGTCCAAACAGAAGAAACATTAAATGCACACAAGTTGTCATTGTGATAATTTATAATCTCTTTTTTCTAAAGAGTTATTGAGATTATATTCCCACTGTGTAAATAAGGGACCTGAAGTCCAGAGTGTTGTTGGTTTCCCCACGGTCTGTGGTTTGTCTCTCAGGTCCTGGTGGTCAGAGGGCTTCCCTTCTCTATCCTGAGCTCAGCCCTATGAGATGCTGGCTGGTGTACCAAATTGCCTTTTGGTATGGTACCCACAGCCTCCAGAGGTCAAGAATGTTTATCTCCACAAAGTCTCTGTAAATACCACATATATTTTTCCCACATACTTTTTGCATGGTGAACTGATACTGTGCGTAAAAGATGCTGAATGCTAATGAACAACTAGGAATTGGGAAAGAAAGCTATTTGCAAGTGATATTTGATTTTGGAGACTCTTTTAACCTGTGGGGAAAATAGTAGAATTTGTAGAGGAGGAAGAAAACTGGGATTATTGTTTATTTTGAATGATAAAGAAGAAAGAGCAGTGTAAGAGAAATGATAGAGAAATGAATAACTGAAGAATAAGATTGAAAACAGCAAAAGCAAAAAAAAAAAAAATAACAGTATAAACAGATAAACTGTGAATCAAAATCTTTGTAAACCAGGATCCAAAAATTAAGAGATGATGACTTTAGGCAGCTGTTTTAATAGAGGTGTTTTTCTGCCCTTTTACTATTCAGTTTCCTAACATCTCCTGTCTAAACTGCATAGCATTATCACTTCTCTATTCTAATCTCTCTCTTGCTGCTTAAAATTATCACTCCTTTATTTCAAAATGTGGCTTCTTATCCTTTGATCTACTAATTGGGTTTATTACTCTTGAACCCTTATTCCCTTCTCTGTGTGATACCTGATGATTTTTTTTTTTTTTGTAAAAAATCAACTCCTTCCCAATATTTCACACCAGTCCCTCCCAGTTCTCCTTTCCTCCAGATGTTTAGAGGCATGGAACACAAAGACTCTAAGAGAAATTTCAGTTGTTTCAAGCACCAAAGATCCCTTATTAAATGTTGAATAAATAAAGAGACTTTTGGAACATGGACATTATGCTTTATGCTATGAGCCATTAAGAGTTTGGAGGATATAGGAATCCTATTCTTTTGAGTCAGTCTCCTAGGAACTTAAATAGAATCTCCAGAATTTTTTCTTTCCCATACACCTTATCATGCTTCATTATCACACTTTATCACACTATCCAACTTTTTTTTAAATCAGGATTTTTAAAATCTGGAGTTTGCAAGAGGTATGTGGATACAATTAAGAGATTAAAAATCAATTTTGTCTTTATTCTTACTAACCTGTAATGAAGCTTAACATTTCCTTCACTTATGAAAGTGGTAACAACCACAGTGGTGTTAGCAGTACATGTGATTTTATTATTAATAGAAATCATTGATATTTTAATATTACAATATAATTATTGCAGATAGTTAAAAAATTATTTGCTCTCATCATTATTTTAAATTAATATTATTAGAAATGTTGCTACATGTTATTATTTACTAAACTCATTGAAAATAATTTGTTTTTTTTGTAGATAAGTTTATGGCGTTGATAGTGATGATAATTTCATGAATATATACTTATCTCCAAACTTGAATATCTATAGATTTTTGTGTATTAATCACACCCCAATAAAGCAGTTACGAAAACTATTTTCATATTGAAATTTCAGTGTACTTGCTTTTCTATATGGGTATTTGCTTTCATGAAATTAAAAATGCTATCTGAGAAGGGGGTTCTGGCATAAAAACAAGCTAGAAGTCCTGTATTAGATAATGGTGCAGTATGACTATGAAAGAAGGCCTGTGTTGGTTTACCTGAGACACTGCACAAGTGGTCAAGTGATTTTCTTAATGTTCTAAGACAATTCCTTTCCTCCTGCAAAAGAGTTTTCTCTGTTTGATATTATTATTTGCTGGAGGAAGACTGCAAAGTCAGCTTTCTGTGTATCATGATTTAATGATAGACATAATTAGTGAAAATGGTAATAGCATGAACTGCCCTTGGAGAGGTGCTGTCCCTTTGAGGACAGAGACCCAAATTGGGAGACGGAAGTCTAGGATGCAAGTTTTCTCTCTTATACTTAGTGTTCTCATTTGTAGAATAGAGGAATTGTACTTGGCAATACTTAAGATGCCTTTCTTTTTGATATTCTATGTGCCTTCCTATGAATGGTGCTGCTCATAAGTTCACCAAGCATTTAGAGAAACTCCTTCATAGTCAGAATAAGTCTCCCCAGATTGATCCATCCTGTCCAATTCCTCCCACCTCTTGACCAATATCCCTGTAGGTTTTCGTTTGGTCAGGATCTGTCACACAGTCTCTGTGTGACTATAGGTTAAGTGGATTTATTTCATCTGAGCTTCCAATTTTCTCATTTGATGATATAATAATTATAATCACCTCTGAGAACAGTAAACATTGATATAAATGATATAAAAATATCTATGTAGGTAGAATGGGATCTGGTGCACAAGCAGATGTTTAATCAGTCTTCCACCTCAGTTCCTCATAGAACAAAGGGAAACTAGATATCTTACTGAAGACTGTATCCACATATTTTTAGACTTCAGTACTGTTATCTTTGAGATTAAGTTAATAGGCCTTAGTAAGTGGATTATGTGTAAATGTATGAACATTTGTGCAGCCAGAGGACTCATGGAGTCCCTGACCAGAGTCTCTTACTAATTTTTAAAAAATAATCATTAAATTTTTTTCTTCCCTTCCTTCTCTCCTCTTTTTGTTCTTTTTCTTGCTTTTCCATTTGGGTTAAAATGCTATTACCATTTTTCTTTTTTCCAATGTCTTAAATTTTTTTTTAAATGATAGCTCTTGATGGCTGTCATTGATTATGATGACTATAAATATTATGATTATTATCTCAAAGAGAATTCTTTTTTCTTTGGTGGCAATGGAATGTATATGTGTGATATTTATATACATATGTACAGATATATACATATATAAATGCATAATGAAACACACATATATGTGTATGTATATATATTCTAACAAAACCTTCTTCTGCTTGCAATCAATAAGAAAATAAGTTCATTTTATCAGAATACACACTGAAAGCACTCATGATAGTCTAAAAATATGAAAATGCCTGCAGAGAATGTGATTATATATTGAATTCCCTTACTTTACTCTTCCTCAAACTATAT
Organism: Nyctereutes procyonoides; assembly: GCF_905146905.1. Classification (NCBI taxonomy): domain Eukaryota; kingdom Metazoa; phylum Chordata; class Mammalia; order Carnivora; family Canidae; genus Nyctereutes; species Nyctereutes procyonoides. The sequence continues at coordinate 56,010,326 of NW_026575051.1, forward strand.
TCTTACCAGATGATGTAATCGAATTGTATCAACCTAGAAATACATAGTATTTTATTTTAATGTTAAAAAGGCCAGTACCTTTGAAGCTTAAAATCTTTCCTGTTCTTTTTCTGCTGTAAACTCATCATCAAAGGATTACAAGATATCTTTAATAAAAAGTAGAATTTTATAAACTTAATTTACTTACTCATTTCCATATATAGTTAAGTTCTTTTGATGAATACTCCCTAAATATATGGCAAAGCAATATGTACTTTATTGAATAAGAAGTGGAATTTATGGTAATATATTTGATATGGACATAAGATTTCTTTGGAGGCAATTTTTGAACTCTAACTATTATTGAACGTCATATCTTTTTATCACTTCCAACCTTATTCTAATATTTTATTGATTTACTTCAACTTCAAAATGTTTCAAATTCTTGAATAATACTCTACTAACTTCAGAATGAAACTGTTATTTTCTGATTCTGCTTGGATTTTTAGAACTTTGATAGCATATGCATTTTAATTATAATTTAAAAATCAGCCATTATATTCATGGCTTCATGGTGACCATTTGAGGGAAGTTTTTTTTTTTTTTTCAAGAGCAATTATAACACTGATTTAGCTTAACTTGAAAATACATATTTTTTTCCAATAGAATAAATACAATAACAGCAAAGTAGCACATCAATGAGTTTACAACAAAGAAGTAAAAATATGTAATTGATGCTATTAGGATTTGGGACCAAATGAGCTTTTTAGTAATAGGAAGATTTTTACTGAGAATCAATCTCTCTCTCTCTCTTTCTCTCTTTCTCTTTTGTTTTCAACTCAGGGAAAAAGCTCAGAGGAGAATCAGGATGTTCAAGGTGACTCAGTAGCTAAGCTAGAGTTGAGACTGTAACTCAAATGTTTTGACTCCTAGTTCAATGTCATGTTTCCTGGGACTCTGTGTGAACTGGTCATATCTTTCAATGTTGGGTCAACCCATATAAGATTGCTTGTAATGTGATCATATGAAAGTGGCCAAAGCACTTTTATCTCTGAGAAGGAAGAAATTTGAAATTTCTTTAATATAGATAGGCTTATTTAGCACTTCTGTTACAGGAGAGATTCAACAATAATAATGCCACTATTATAATGCCATTTCTGTAATAATAGCACTTCTGTTATAAAACACTATTATTATAGAAATGCTATTATAAGAAAAGCTCTGTTATTTAGAATTGCTTCTGCAATAAAAGTGCTAAAAAAGTCTTCTTATATTATAGAAAATTATTGTAAATTTTTCTTGCTTTGCAGTGAAATTTTCATTCCAAATCTTATTTGATTCTCCTGTAAAATGGCTCTCAGATTTTATTCTGATGACTCTGAGGCCTGGGCCAGATTGCTGTTTAGGACAGGAAATTACTTGACAGCCAATGTTGGTTGGTCAAATAAGTTCACTTCCTATCTGTCAGTTTCTATGAGGTCAAGTGAATCTTTCTTCCCTGGTTTTTCATTCTCAAATACTGTATTTTTTATTGTCTTTCTAAAAATACCATATGCTACTTTTTAATAAAGGGTTTGAATATTTTTCACATTAATTCCATGAAATTAAACAAATGCAGGGTGTAATTGATTTAAACAAAAATAATTTAATGTTTAAATTATACCTCATTTATACTTTACATAATGGACAGGGTGAATTTTAATAACCTACATGTTGTAAATGTGAAGGAATGAGGGAAAGGCATGTTTATAAATAGAGGTTCATTTAATATCTATATCTATAAATCTTAGTGTAGTATTGAAATACTATGTCATGGTTTAAGTTAGGGCTATCGCTTTTCAGAAAATTATTTATAGGACGTAGTAAAGATAAGCTAGAGTTTTCTTACTATCAATATTGAATCACATAAAATCATAGGTTCATAGGTTTTAAAGAATTTCAATGATTATGCTAGTAGTTTCTATATATCCTTAAATATCAGAAAATATATTTTAAAATTAAGGTTTTACTCATCTTTAGCATTTAAACAGATAGAATGACATTTTACTAGCCCAATGTTATAATAATAATATTTATAATATTTTCTTACTACAAAATCAATCCATGAGTCCACTACAACCTGATGACCACAACATTTGAAATTAGAGGATATGCGTGTTGGTTGCTCTCCTCTGACTGCTTCAATTATAATTTAATTCTGTGTTTATTCCTTGGTTGCACAGTATCAGATCATCCTGAGTCACACAGATAAGTAGTTGAAAATAATAGCTATCATATAAAAGAGTGTCTTATAATGTTTTAATTCTCTTTAGTGAACAGATATAGAAGTTTGAAAGATAGAAGGAGGGAATTTTGGTTTCAAGATTGAATTGGCAACCCTAATAACAGATTACATTCCTTACCCAGGCAGAGAATCAGTACCTAGACTTAAACACTAAAATTATCTCTAATACTATTCAGGATACACTTTACTATGTGTTTATTGTTATCATACAATCAACTTTTGACTGTCAGGGAGCATACAGTATGCATATACATCATGACAGTGTCTAGCAATTAGCTGAAGATATGGGGCACACATGTGCTGGAGAAAACATCTGCCAGAATGGTACCCAAATGGAAAAACTGGTGACATAGGAAAACACACTGGGAAACAGATAATATTTACATTTAATACATTTTAGTGTGTTTTAAAAATTAAAGTTGCAAAGATAGATGAACAAATATTTTTATTTATTCTCAACTAATTAATTAATTAATTTAAATTCAACCCATTCTCCTACTTACCTCCCCTCTGGCAACCACCAGTTTGTTCTCCCTATTTAATAAGCACCTGGGGTTCTTTTTGTTTGTCTCCTTTTTTTCTTTGCTTGTCTGTTTTGTTTCTTAAATTCCAGTGTGAATGAAATCATATATTTATCTTTCTCTGACTTATTTCACTTAGCATTGTACCCTCTAGGTGCATCCATTGTTGCAAATGGCAAGGTTTTATTCGTTTTAATGGATGCATTATATTCCATTGCATGTGTGTATGACCACATCTTTTTTATCCATTCTATCCATTCATCTATTTATGGGCATTTGGGTTCTTTCCATATGTTGGCTGGTGTAAATAGTGATGCATCTGACATAGAGATGTGTGTGTGTGTGTGTGTGTGTGTGTATATATATATATATATATATATATATATATATATATGAATTTGTTTTGTTTTTGAATAAATACCCAGTAGTGAAATTACTGGAATCATGCAGCATTTCTATTTTAAATTTTTTTGGGAACCACCATATTGTTTCCCACAGTGGCTGCCCCAATTTCCATTCTCACTAGCAGTGTACAAGGGTTCCTGTTTTTCCATGTCCAGGGCAACATTTGTTGTTTCTTGAGTTTCTGATTTTGGCCATTTTGACAGGTATAAAATGATGTCTCATTTGGTTTTAATTTACATTTCCCTGATGATTAGTGATCTTGAACATATTTTCATGTCTGTTGGCCATCTGTATGTCTTCTTTGGAAAAGTGTCTATTCAGATCCTCTGCCCATTTTTAACTGGATTATTTGGGAGTTTTGTGGTGGTGTTGTGTAAGTGCTTTATATATTTTGGATATTAATACTTATCAGATATATGATTTGCAACTATCTTCTCCCATTAGCAGGTTGGCTATTTGTTTTGTTGATGGTTTCCTTTGCTATGCAAACATTTTTTTTGGTATAGTCCAATAGTTTAATTTTGCCTTTGTTTCCCTTGCCAGGGGAGACATAACTAGAAAATGTTTTCCTTGGCTGAATCAATGAAATTACTGCCTATGTTTTCTTCTAGGAATTTTATGGTTCCAGGTCTCACATTCAGGTCTTTAATGCATTTTGAATTTATTTTTGTGTATGGTGTAAGAAAATAAAATGAGCCTTTCTGAAATTAGATTTGAATTATATGTATAAGGAAATCCTTGAAACACTAAGTTCTTCAGGCAAGTATTTAAGAATCATTAGCCAAGTCGAATGAGCCATTCAATTTTTGAAACCCAAATGTAACAGTTTCCCTAAGTAATTATTCAGTACCTATATAAATATCCTTGCCTTCTGGGGAAGTCCATTTTGTTCTTTGGCATCTCTGATCTAAGAAAATCCTACTTTATAGTGAGCTGAAATATGTTTTCTTGAATCTTGTATTATGTTCCAAGTCTATTCCATGGCACAGACTGAACAAATCTTTTGACATTATGGTAACTCTTCAGGTATTAGAAAATGATTCTTTTTAAAAAAGTTTTTATTTAAATTCCAGTTAGTTAAAATTCAGTGTCATATTAGTTTCAAGTATAAAATGTATGATTCAACACTTCCATACATCACCCAGAGCTTATCACAAGTACACTCTTTAATCTCTGTTCACCTATTTCACCCATTCCCCTCCCTTCTGGTAACCACAAATTCTCTATAGTTAAGAATCTGTCTATTGATTTCATTCTCTCTCTCTCTCTCTCTCTCTCTCTCTCTCTCTCTCTCCCTTTGCTCGTTTGTTTTGTTTCTTAAATTCCACATATGAGTGAAATATGATATTAATCTTTTTCTGACTGACTTATTTCACTTAGCATAATACTTTCTAGCTCCAACCATGTTGTTGCAAATGGCAAGATTTCAGTCTTTATATGGATGAGTAATATTCCATTGCGCATATATATATATATATATATATATATATAATATTTTCTTTATCCATTTATCAGTTGATGGACTCGGGCTGTTTTCCTAATTTGGCTTTTGTAAATAATGCTACTACAAACATCAGAGTGCCTGCATCCCTTTGAATTAGTATTTTTGTAATCTTTGGACAGATATCTAGTAGTGCAATTGCTGGATCATAGGGTAATTCTATCTTTAACCTTTTGAGGAAGCTCCATACTATTTTCTATTGTGGCTGAATCAGAAAATGATTTTATATCTTACTTGATTTTCTCTATCTGAAGGCCCAGTATCCTTAGTTCCTTCAATTTTCTTTTCCACATAACTTGGTTCAGTTGCCCTCCATTATGTCCTTTTTTCCAAATGAGTTTCATAAGCCTATATGCCTTTTAAAAAATGGTACTTGGGCCTGAATACAGACCTGGATGTGGGTTTGGCTTTACAGAGAATCATCATGAACTATCATTCTTCTCCTTTGTATGAAGAAAACTTGAATTTCATTGAACTGAGCTTCCATTAATTATGCTATTTACTCGATTTGATATTATTGCCCAAAAATTCAGTTTTTCCTCCCTAAATATGTATATTTTGATATCATAAGTCTACTTTAGACATTTGGTTTTAGGAACTGGAATGAAATATTTTAAATTTAATTCAGATAAATATTATTTAGACTCATTCTATTCTATCATTTTGATCTCTGGTTCTGTCATCCATTATAATTCTTTATGTAGCTTTGTGATCTGAAAATGTGATAAAATTCTGTATGTTTATTCAAGTAAGGAGTGAGGGAGAATTGTTAAAATCATTACTGAGAACTATTTGAGTGTGAGTATTTTTAAAGTTTAGGTACATTGTATCTATCACATTTGCAAAATATTCCAGTTTAATAACTTTTTAAATTAATTTTAAAAATTATGCTTACATTCAGTAAGTACCTTTCTGTAATGTACTTACATACTTATCATTTCATCCTGGAATTTTGTTCAGCTTTGATGTTAACCTCACCATTCTATTTGTGGAAATTCCCCAACTTTTTTTTCCACCCCTCTGTTGGATAATTGCAACATTTTTAGTTTTTTTGGTAATAATAAAGTAAAATAATTGGTGGGTGGTGAATTTTAGTAGTTTTAGGAAAAGTTTACTTGTTTCCACCAACATAACTCAGAAAGTAGAATTTGCTTTGGTGAATTTGCCAAAATCAAGCTCTGTTATTCACCTTTGGGCATGCTATAAATGGGATTTTTTTCTCACGAATGAACTTCTATTAACCAAAATCATTGGAAACAGATGTACAAATAAAACTATTATTCTATCAGTTTATGAGACAAAACCCTCATGTAGAGTGTAGTATTCTGTACATTGATTTACGTGACACTGAAATTTTACTGAGAGTATTCACTTCGTAGGCATTAAATTGAATCAAATATTTAATGAAATAAGGTAGCTGCAACAGTCTCCTCAAGTTAAATACCTTAGGTTAGGAATGAACTGTTCAAGTCTGTGAATTAGAACTATTTTCTTCTGTTCTAGACATACCAATCTATCATGTCAATCAGATTGACAGGTCTTTTTTGGGGGGCATATTAATTCATTCAGTCAAACCTTGCTGTTGCCTAAAAGTCTTTCCTTTTCATTAGATTGCTTGTATATCCCTGATTCATCCTCCTATATGTCAATTTTACAATTCAGAAGGAAGTCTTACTTATTTCTGAATGGAAGAATAGCAAACATCTAAAAATTGGTGGCTGACATGGAATCCAGAATAGGCAGACATTTTTCATCTGATTTTTTATTTCTTTTGTGTTTGACCTGTAAATACTTTTTTTTTCACTTTGATGGTAACATTTAACATTAAAATCTGAATTTTTGAGTACTCCTGAAAAATTATAGGACCTTTCAAATAAAGTCCATATGCCCTCATACCAACAGGGACTGAACTGAGTAGTGCTGCTCATTCTAGACAGAGCTGTGCTCCCCATTTCACTACATGCCCCCACTAGTCTACCTCATTTATACTACTTGTCTGCCCCCTAGAGGCATTTGAACTTGACAAACTTGGATATTGTCTTCATAGTTCCATTTTCTTCTCAGTACCTCCCTAAGAATACCCTCTAGCTTCCAACCATTTCCTTAAATACTGTCAACTGTGATTCAGTAATCTCACAAGTTCTGTTAAAACCCTGAGATACTGGGATCCCTGGGTGGCGCAGCGGTTTGGCGCCTGCCTTTGGCCCAGGGCGCAATCCTGGAGACCCGGGCTCGAGTCCCACGTCGGGCTCCCGGTGCATGGAGCCTGCTTCTCCCTCTGTCTGTGTCTCTGCCTCTCTCTCTCTCTCTCTCTCTCTCTCTCTCTCTCTCTCTCTCTGTGTGACTATCATAAATAAGTTAAAAAAAAAAAACAAACCCTGAGATATAATGTGTCAGGTTAAAGACATTTGTCCTCATTGGGGATGGCTAGATACATTTTGAGAGTCTCTAATCATTTTCCTTCCTTTCTACTTCTTAGCCACTAACAATATATCTTCAGTATCGAGCAGTGTGTCTATTCCTCATTTTATCATTTTACTTGTTAGTCTTCCATAGCAATAGTGAAATGTTTATCACAATGCAGAAATTTGCTATTATGAGTAATATTTTATAATCATTTTACACATTCTCTGTAAACATAAATATGTAAATATATATCTATTGCTTTATATGCATAACAAAAATACAAAGAGAACTATGACAATACTGCTAGAATATTATGCTACAGGCAGTATAAACAAAACTAGATTAAAAAAACAACTGTTCTGGCCAAAGGAGAAAAAGGAATTGAAATAAACAGAGTAGGTCTACCTTGGAGTTTTTTGCTGTGATTTTGCAAGAGTAGAGAGACCAATAATGGAAAGATGCATTATAGGTTAGTATAAAGATAGATTTGGCTCTCAATGAGCTGATTTCAACTGCTACCTGCTTTTGCCATGAGTGCTTGGGCAAGACCCTTATGAATTGAGCCTCAGTTTTCTAAACTATAGGCATAAAATTAAGAAAGAATTCTGTTTTTATTTTTGAAACTTCATGTTTTTCAGCATATTTTGGGGTTTTAGAGAAAATGGAAAATGAGAATTCAGATTTGTATTCTCTTTGCATTCCAAAGGTGTTTGCCCTTAATTTTCAAGGCATCTCACTTAATACTGACACTTATTTATTATGGCTTTGCTTGTGGATTTAAGATAGTTTCTCTTGCTTGTTTCTTATTGCTAACACATCTTAGGAAATCTCAAAGTAACTTGTTTAGAGGATATCACAAATTATAAGCACAGAGATATAGGTACTACATATTTTCTTTCAATTTCGATCAACTTAGTGCTAGAAGTTGAGGGAATAGAGTTCAATACTATTTGGTCCTGCAAAACTTAATTTGCAGAATGGTTATATACACCCTAGCAGGGAATTCTATTGACAATGTTAAATATGATAGAATTTTTTGGAGGCTTAAATATAGAATGGTTAAATGCACAAAAATATTACACTTAAGAATATTAAATTATTGTGGTATTTTTTCAGTAGTATAGTTTTACTGAATTTGCTCTAGAAAGACCATAACTAGATTTGTCTGAGTAGATTTACTTTGCACATTATGGAAAATATGTTGGCTTTCTTGTCTGCTGGTGACTTACTCTACCTTTAGCCTCTAATCTCAAACAACTTGTAATTTCCTCTTAAATCAAGGCTATAACATAATTATTTTAATTTTGAAAATGCAAGGGAGTTTTGGTTATACAAATTTGGATTCAGAACCTGAAAATGGTACTTAAAAACTCCTCAGTGTTGGGTAATTTATTTAAAACTCTCAGCCTTGGGGTACCTGGGTGACTCAATCAATTAAGCATCCAACTCTTGATTTTGGCTCAGGTCATAATCTCAGGGTTGTGAGATCCAGACCTGAGTTGGGCTCTGCACCCAGGTGGGGAGTCTGATGGAGATTCTTTTTCTCCCTCTGCCCCTCCCCTCTGCTCGTATTCACTTTCTTTCTCTCTAAAATAAATAAATAAATCTTTAAAAAAAAAACCCTCTTGGCCTTAAGTTTTGTCAACTGTAAAATAAAACCCTTTTTATTCTAGGGTATGCTGTGAGCATTACTTGAAGCAATAAATATTGTCAGTTAGAATATATTCTGTGAACGTTAACATTCTCCTTTCTCCCTCCCTTCCTTTTCTCCCTTCCTTCCTTCCTTTCATAACATATGTATGTAATGCTTACATAATGCACATTTCTAGTATATCATATGCATTTAAAAATTCAAACAATTATCTATTGAGCACCTCCTCATTCAGGAGGTTTATGAGTTGAGGGTAGGTCCAAACTGGAGAAGAGAAGAATTTCATTAGTTTATGGTTTGGAGTTTTGATATTAGACTGGACTGAATTTACATTTTCTGTAATTGACTACAGGTAGCTTTGAGACCTGATCCATCAGGGACAGCGGTGAGGAAGATGAGTTGGTTATTGACTATATATGACTGGGCCAGTAAACTCCTTTAGTAACCTCAACCATTCTATCTTGAGGACATTTTCTCTTAGATTTGCTTTTCATTAGAGTTACGATTTTTCCCCGATTGGAAATCTTAAGTGATTGCGTTTTAAAATCAGTGTGTCTTTTCCATTCTTATTTCTTCTTTGCTTCAAAGATGAAAAAGTTATTCTTTCATAGATCTCATATTCTATACTCTTTTCTTGTCATTTTCTAGCAATTACTTTAAAAATATTTAGCTATCTCATCTCTCTGTGATTTACTTCGGTATGTAGTAAAATGTTCATTAAATATAAATTATTCAATATCTGAAAATTGGCACATTTTTATTCATTGACTTTGTCCTTTTATATGTAGGCCTGGATGTTTTTTACTCTTCTTATAGGAAATTGGAGGTAATTCTTAGATGTTTGTTTTAATCTTCAGTCCGAGACTAAAACTGGAAGAAGGAATTGTTTGTGGAATGCGGGAATGAGCGTAGCATATTTCAGACCTTATTTGGCAAAATTGGCCACTCCCTCCTTTTAAAAATGGACCCTTCTCCTGCAAGAAGCTTCAAGAGATGATTCTTATTTTCTTCTACTTCTTTCTCCTTCTTTTTACTGGTTATTTCACTCCTATCCTAACACTAAATGTAGGGATTCCTCTGGATCTGGTTTTAGAAATGTGTTCCTTTTTTATACTTTCTTCCCAGGAAACTCAAACACTATTTAAAACATAGATTGATAGAACATGGGATTCCTGGCTGACTCACTTAGTGGAGTGTGCAACTCTTGATCTTGGTGTTGTGAATTCAAGCCCCTCCTTGGGGGTAGAGATTACTTAAAAAAAATAAAATCTTAGGGGTGCCTGGGTAGCTGAGTCAGTTAAGCTGCCAACTCTTGAGTTTGGCTCAGGTCATGATCTCGGGGTCCTGGGTTTGAACCACACATTGGGCTCCCCATTCAGCAGGGAGTCTCCTTCAGGATTTTCTCTCCCTATGCCCCTCTCCGTATTCGCTCACTCTCTTTATCTCTAAAATAAAATGTATCTTAATAAAATAAACATTTAAAAAAGAAAAGAAAGAAAAAAATAGTGTCTTCTTAAAAAAAAGAAAAGAAGAGATGTTGATGGAGCTTAAATTTGAATCCCCTACCCTGACAGTTTCTATGTGCTCTAGAGTCATATATTCAATTTTCCTCCATTGTGGGGGAAATGACTAATATTATCTAACCAGTTGTGAAATTATCCTTGACTTTTTTTTTTACACCTTCCTCCCATATCTAATTTATTAATAAAAGTAATGAATCCCAATGCCAAAATCTATTTCTATATGTTTTCTTCTCTGTTTATTTTTATTGGATTATTTCAAAACTCTAATTGCTCTAGGCAACTTATAACATCCTAAAAGGCCCCTCCCTTCTATGGCACCCTATCCATTTTTTTTTTCCTATTTGCCTACAGATTTCTTAATCTCTATATGGAGAAGGTTATATTAGATAATCCAAAAGTTCCCTTATAAAATTATTTTCTCCTATTATTTTGTAGTTTGATCAGATATTGATTTAGTAATTTAAAGTATTTTATTATATCTACTTAATTACTTTATGGAGATTGTATTTGTGTGTTTCCATACTCTTAAAGTATGGGATTCTGCATGTATTATATGATCTAATTCATTGATTTAAAAACTTTCTTTTTTTAAACCATTTTGTTGGTTCTCTAACCAAAATAGCGTAGCTTTTCTTTTTTAGTTGACAGGATATGTGCTGTTTGATAAAAGTTACATTGATTAGCCTCATCTCCTATAAATTAACATTTGTATATTTTATTCTCTAGGCTAGAATATTCTTTCTTTCTTTCTTCTTTCTTTCTTTCTTTCTTTCTTCTTTCTTTCTTTCTTTCTTTTCTTTCTATTCTTTCTTTCTCCTTTCTTTCCTTTAATTTTTGTCATGCTATTTTTTCACTTGGTTTTTACCACTATCTCCATTGAAGAGTATATGTTGTTTTGCACCAATAATCTCTATTGAAAAATCTCCTAAGGATACTTGACTTAAATTTTTATTGTTGTTGTTGTGATAAGTGACTATAAGACAAATTGAACTTTGCAATTGATACTATGTGTGACAATACTTATAATCATTGTATTTTTCTCTACTTCGTCCTCTGTTATATTTTCCTTGGCTTGATGATATACTTGTAAATATTTTGTATGACTTACAGGCAGTCTTAAAAAAAGATTTTTAATAAAATCACTATACACATGATAGATTTCATGAATTTATTTTTAATTAAATAATATTTATTGTTCATCTAGTACACATCAGACAATGATGTTAACAGGTATTTGCTACTTATATTGGCATCAGCTCATGGGAATATCATTTTAATTGCATTTTAAAAATATTTTCACCAGTTTCATTAAGTCCAAATCATTGGGACAACTTATGGGACTCCATCCATTTCTGAATTTAAATTTAAATTTTATTATGATTTTTTTTTCCCAGCTAAGAGCACCTGACAACTGATCTTTCTTTGTACATAGAGGTTTTCAGTTTATAACTCGAAGTTAATATTACTTGCTGAGTCCTGACTATGTGTTCTACACTGAGCAATAAAACAGTTATAGCTCTTCCATCATGGAAATCAACTGGGGAAGAAGACAACATTCTAGTAAACAAAAATGTAATTATAAATTGTTATAGTTTGGAGAAAATATTATGTACTGAGAGAATAACAAGAATGAATTTGTTTTGTTGGTCTAGCTCAATATATTCAATTCAATCTTTTGCCTGAGTTGTGGATACACATTTTTTAAAATTGCTATATATTTCCATTGTGTATGAACATATGGCACCTCAACCCTAATATCTTTTCCTCCTCCTTCCTTTCCTTTTCCTCATCCTTCTCTTCCTCTTTTTCTCATTTCTCATTTATTGAATGCTTACTCTCTACCATGAAATGTCGTGAGAACTTTATAAATGGTAACTCTATAAATTTTAATTGCAGGATAACTTAATATTATTATGTTTATTTTATTGAGAAGAGGATCAAGTGTCATAAAGGGTGAAGTAGCTTTCTTTTGGTCACTCATTTGCAAATGTTCAAGCAAGGGTGCTAACTTCTTATTCCAAAGTTCATATTCTTTCTCTTCTGAATGTCACCTGCCCAGTGTTTATTATATGCCCACTCTATACTAAGATTACATGCATTTCTTCAAGTCATCAATACAACAACACCGTCATCAATTACATGAGAGACTCAGAAGTGTTAAATAACTGTGCCAGTGTCACAGATAGTAAGAAAGTGAAGTGGGATATGAATCCAGAACCATAAAAATCTAAAGGTCAAGCTTTTTCCCATTTACTATGTACCATCATTTCCTCCTATCACACTGGAGTGTTATTTATTTTTTTCTTGCTTGTGAAGACCGTGAGGAAATAGATGAAGTTTTCTTTAAACTGTATAAGATAGGCATTCAGTAATTGTCTATTAAATGAAAGACTCTCTAGGTGGCTTATTTAATAAGTTGTTAAAATTATCTAAAACTTGACTATAATTATTTTAATCATTTTGGAACTAACCTGTCCTTGTGTTTAGGCTACAATATTTGAAACAAATTTCCTTAGCCAGGCCTATAACTCTGTGGATACTGTCATTTTGTCAAGACAAACTCCAATTTCCTCTATGGACTCATGTTCAATTTCCATATTACCTTTATTCATAATCTATTCAAAAGATAGTTGAGTATCTAGTAGGTGTCTTGCACAATACTAGGCACTGTGAATACAGTGATGGGGAGAAACCACATGGGTCTTACTTTATGAGAAACCTAGTGATAGAAAGACACAGTAACCAGATAATAACACTGATAGTATAAAATTACAAAGTAAGATAAATGTGATGAATTCAATACTAAGAAAGTCTTTCTGTTACTAGACGACAGACCTAATTTGGAAGTAATAGTGATAGGGGATCTATCAAGAAGGCCTTTTGAGCCAGGACATAGGGATTTTTTAAGGTCTTAGTTATGTCTATAATACCTGGGAAAGAGTGTAGATATAGTACATTATTAGAAAGTTATACCATTAATTGTTCATGCATATCCTTGGAATCCAGCAGATAATACAAATATATATTTATTCTTCTCATTAAGTCACTTATCAAGCCACAGATAATTACCATATAAGAGACCTGGTTTTCTCATTTTCCCTACTTGTTTCCTTCACAGTGCCCTTAGAAGTCTTCTGTCAATTCACCCTTTTGCTAGGGTCTCAGATCTGTCCTGCAGTTCTTGTATGCCTCTGGAGATGGCTCTGTGGGAGGAAGGAGGAAATAATTCCAGGTCACTAGAACAGAATAAATAATTTTGTGTGTAAGAGAACAGTGCATTCAGGAAACCAGAGAGAGAAGGAAGAGATGGGTACATGGGAGCCATCTTCCATGGAGCATAGGGAAAGAGTGATTTGAAAAGAGGTATAGAAAAGATAGAGGTCAGATAATGATTTGAACTCAAGGTTCACCAAGTGCATCAAGTTGAAAAGGAGTGCAAAATGTTGGGCTCATTTTTAATTTTTTTCCCCATGACCATAAAACTCTCCCAGAGAAGGGAGTTTCAAATTTATTTTTTATTTGATTTTTCCTCCAATTTTTACTTAAATTCTAGTCAGTTAACATATAGTGTACTATTGGTTTCAATAGTAGAATTTAGTGATTCATCACTTAAATATAACACTCAGGGCTCATAACAGGTGTCCTCCTTAATACCCATCACCAATTTAGCCCATCCCCCACCCACCCCCATACACCAACCCTGTTTGCTTTCTATCATTGAGAGTCTTTTATGGTTTGCTTCCTTTACTTTCTCTCTCTCTTTTTTTCCCTCTTCCTCTATGTTCATCTATTTTGTTTTCTAAATTCCACATGAGTGAAATCATATAGTATTTTTTTTATTTTTTAAAGATTTTATTTATTTATTCATGAGAATACACAGAAGGAGAGAGAGACAGGCAGAGACACAGGCAGAGGGAGAAGCAGGCTCCATGCAGGGAGCCCAACGTGGAACTCGATCCCAGTTCTCCAGGATCACACCCTGGGCTGCAGGTGGTGCTAAACCGCTGAGCCATCGGGGCTGCCCATATTTTTCTTTTTCTAACTGACTTATTTTGCTTAGCAGAGTGCCCTCTAGCTCCATCCACACTGTTGCAAATGGCAAGATTTCATTCTTTTTGGTGGCTGAGTAATATTCCATGATATCTACACACATAAACAGATCTTTATCCATTCATCAGTCAATGGACACTTGGCCTTTTTCCATGGTTTGGGTATTGTTGATAATGCTGCCTTTTATTTCTTTTTGTTGTCTAATTGCTGATGCTAAGACCTCCAGTACTATGTTAAATAGTAATAGTAAGAATGGACAATTCTGTTTTGTTCCTGACCATAGAGGAAAAGTTCTCAGGTTTTCCCCATTGAATATATTAGCTGTGGTTCTTTCATATATGGCTTTATTATGTTGAGATTTGTTCCTTCTATACCTACTTTGTTGAAGGTTTTTTTTTTTTTATCAAGAATGGATGCTGTATTTGTCAAATGCTTTTTCTGCATCTATTGAGAGGATCATATAGTTCCTATCCTTTCTTTTATTAATGTGGTGTATCATGTTGGTTCATTTGTGAATATGAACTACCCCCGCATAGGCTCATTTCTTTGCAGTTCTTATTTCTCCGGAATCTTAGACCAGTATGTCCTGGCTGCTTTGGTAATCCCACACTCCAATTTTTGTTTTTCCAGATCTCTTAGACTTCAGAAAACTCTAGAGCATCAGAGTATCACTGTTTGCATCTTTTCAGTATCTCGTGGCTTATGCTTCAAATTTATAGATGTCCTAAGGGGAATGAGTCCAAAATGCCTGGTTCACCCAAATGTCTTCTAGTCCTAGATTTTGCAATAGCTTTTTTATGCTTTAAAGCCTTTTTTTTTTTTTTTTTTTTTGGTAATTGCCCCAAAGAAGCATTAGTTTGATTGGCATCCGGCTTCTCAACAGAAATACCAGAAGCCAGAAGCACATGCCAAAATATCTTCTACCTTAATACCGGAGGCTAATAAAAACATTATTATAAGTGTAACCACAATATTATTCATCTTAAAGGAAATATTAGTAAGTTTAATCCAGCAATATATATATTATATATTATATATAAAATTTATATATTATATATATATATATTATATATAAAAGATGACATATCAGAACCCAGTAGGTTTTATTTTAAGAATACAGGGTTGATTTAATATTTGAAAATTAATAAATATGATTTACTACATTAAAAAAGAAAAATTGCATGGCTACCTCAGTAAAATAAGCAAAAACATTTACTATCTATTCATAATATTCAGTCTTAGCAAACTTGGAGGAAAAGAGAATTTTCTTAATCTGATATAAGATGTTTTCAAAAAATCTACAGGAAAATCATACCTACTGGTGAAATGTTAAAATTGTTTTGTCTGAGATCAAAGAGTGAAAAAAGAATGCTACTTAGTGTTTTACTTTTTTACTTGTAATAAGAAATTCAAAAAAAAATATAAGGAAAAAGGAAATAAGCCTTTAAAGAATAAATAAAAGTTCTATTAAATATGATATGGTTGGGTACCTATCAAATATTTTTAGGATTTTTAGGATTAATAGGCAAATTTAATAAGGTGGTTGAATATAAGAAAAAAATAAAAATCAATTTAGTTCTATGTACCAGTAACAATGAGGTAAAATGCAATTTATAACACATCTTTCAATAACATAAAAATATTATATAATTAGACACATATCTAGCAAAAATGTAGAAGACTTATACAAAAAGCTATAAAATGTTATTGGGAGATGCTCAAGAAGACCTAAATAAATGGAGAACTATGTAACTGAAATATTATAATTGAAATATTCAATATTATAAAGATATAAATTCTCTTCAAATTTATTTATGTATTGAATGCAATTCAATTCAAAAGCCCAACAGGTAATTTTTGAGACTTGAAAGAAAAGCAAATTTTAAAATCTAGATAAGAATATGGATTGTCAAAATAGACAAGATAGTCTTAAGGATGAAGAACAGGGTAGGAAGAATTGCTCTACCAGATTATTATTTACTCCAAAGCCATAGGAATTAAGATTGTGTGGCTAGAATAGATAGATGGACCAGTGGAGCAGAACATAAGGCCCAGAAGCCTATTGTTTTCGTTCTCTATTGTGGTATAACAAATTATCCCAAAGCTTAGTGGCTTAAACATCAACAACCATTTATTTTTTCTCATGATTCTTTAGACACGGCAGAATGGTCCTTTTCTCCAAATGATGTCAGCTGAAGCTGCAGTCTTCAGGAATCTCAACGAGGACAGAATTTCTTAGATGGATTATTCATATGTCTAGCAGTTAATGCTGGCTGTTAGCTGAGAGATCAGCTAGGTCTGTTGATCACAGCATCTCAAGCCTCCATTTGGCCTTTCCACATGGTTTGGCCTTCTCTCAAGATTCTAAGGAGTTCTAAGAAGGTGTGTTCCAAATATCCAAAAGCAGAAGGGTTTACTTTTAGAACTCACACAGCCACATTCTAATGGTCAAAGAAGGTTACAAGTTCAGCCCAGATCAGGGGGATGGGAAGGGGGCAGGAAATATATTCTACTTCTCAGTAGGAGGAGTGACTAAGAATTTGCAGTCACCTTTAGTCTACACAGAGACACATATATCTGTATATTTGACTAGTGCAAAGATGACATTGTGGGTAAAGATTTGACTTTTCAATATATATTACAGAAATAATTGGATAGAAAAAAGTGAAACTTGGCTGTACATCATACCCTAATCAAAAATAAACTTCAATAGGGTTGTATACTTAAATGTTATGGCGAAAAAAATTATACTCTAAACAATGCTATAGAAAAATATCATTGTGACCTTGAGATAGGGATTTTTTTAAAAACTGCACACAAAATGCTTTAATCATGGGGAAAATATTAAATTGGACTATATTTTAACAGTTGCCATTGGTGCACATGTCATTTTCCCTTGACCCATCTCTAATTCCCTTGAACCATTTCTAATTTTAGCCATTCTAATTCCCTTGACCCATCTACTGGAAGGATAGATCCATGATGACTCATACTTACTTCTCTGACAGTGTTTTAGAGTTTCTTTCCCATGGCCTTTTGTCATACCAAGGATTCTCTTGGCCAATGTGCAAACACAATCTGAGAGTATGGGATTACTAAAGCACAGTCCTAAAACAATAGGGTAAGATCTGGGATAAATGCTTCAGTCTCCTGTCCTTCAGACAGACAATTCTGGAAAGAGCCCTGCTTCCTAGAGTGTGATGTAAAAATACACCTTTATATTCACTTTCCTTTCCCCCTAACTCTTCCTAGTCCCTCACCTCTAATACCTAGGATCTTTTCATAATTAAACTACTACATGCAAGTGCCTATCTTGGATCTATTTTTGGAGAAATTCAAACTAAACATTAAAATTAAGAAAAACTGGGATCCCTGGTTGGCTCAGCAGTTTAGTGCCTACCTTTGGCCCAGGGTGTGATCCTGGAGTCCTGGAATTGAGTCCCACATCAGGCTCCCTGCGTGGAGCCTGCTTCTCCCTCTGCCCGTGTCTCTGCCTCTCTCTCTCTCTCTCTCTCTCTCTCTCTGTGCCTCTCATGAATAAATAAATAAAACCTTAAAAAAATAAAATTAAGAAAAACTGCTTACCAGTGGTGTTAATAAAGAGTAATAGGAGTAGAAACTCTCAAAAATGTAATCAAATAAATCTTATATCCTTAACATCTAAAAAAGAAAACCTATAAATAAAAAGAGAGAAATAATATTTTAGAAAAGTAGGCTTGTTTTGTATACAAGCCATTAACATAGGGAAGAGACACTCAACTCTGAATCCAAATTAAAGCACATATGATGCTAGTACACACCCATCAGAATGGGTAAAATTTAGAATAAGGACAATACCAAATGTTAAGCAATAAAAATTCCTCTATGCAGTGCTATGGTCTGAAGTTTGTGTCCCCTTAAAATTCACATATTGAAATCCTAAACCCCAATGTTGATAGTATTAGGAGGTGGAGTTTTGGGGAAGTGATGAGATTATGAGGGTGGAGTTCTTATAAATGGGATTAGTGCCTTATAAAAGAAGTCTCAGAGAGATCCTAGCTGTTGCTATTTTGGAGGAACTCAAACTAAAATATCAAAATTAAGGATCACTGTTTATCAATGGCATTATTCTGTCTCTCTGTGAGGACACAAAGGGAAGGTACTTGTTATGAACCATGAGGAGGGCCCTCACCCAATTGTGCTGGCACCCTGATTTCAGATTCCAAGCCTCCAGAAGTATGAGAATTAAGTTTCTGTTGTTTATAAGCTGTATAGTCTGTATTATTTTCATATAGCAGCCCAAACAGGCTAAGATACTCAGCTAGTGAGGTTATGAATTGAACAATCAGTTTGAAAAACTGGCATCATCAACTAAAATTGAAGATATGCATACCCTTTGACATACTAATTCCATTCAAAGGTACACATCTAATAGGAATATATGAACATGTCCCCATAATATGTTGCAATAGCCAAAAACTGGAAAGGATTCAAATGTCCAATCACCTAGAATGGATAAGTATGTATGTTGTAGTCATACGGTGAAATATAATATAGCAAGTAAAATTAATATGCTAAAGTAGTATATAATGTTATATATGTAGTATAGATTTTAAAAATAGATAAGTTATAAATTTATGGACCATCTTATTTCATCTTTATTACCCCATTATGGCTAACTACAACATGGATCATTTTTGAACAAATCTTATACATCGTATCTCTTCAAATGTAGAAATATTTTTATGTACCTATAAGACACAAGTTATTAAAAAACATACAATACCATTATCACATTAAGAAATTTAATTTCTTAAGATAATCAGTTATCCAATCAGTATTCAAATTTCCCTGATATTCTCAATTGTTTAATAGTTTATTTGTTCAAATCAGGAACCACAAAATGGCTAACCTGTACATTCTAGATTCTCCAAAGTTCCATTTCAATGATATCCCTTTTACCTCTCTGAAATATCCTGTTTTGGATGAAAAAGTACATCGTTATTCTACAGTTTAAATTCTTTTCATCTTTAAGCTCTCATTCTCCTTCTTTTTCTTTTGTTGTTGTTTGAAGAAACTAGTTTATTTGCCCTATAGAGTTTTCTAGTCTTGATATTTGTTAATTGCTTATCCCTCTTGTTGTTAAATGTTCCTCTGTCTCCTGTATTTCCTGTAAACTGGAAGTTAAAATTAGAGAATATAAAAAATAGTGAAAGGGGATAAAGGGGAAAGGAGAAAAAATGAGTGGGAAGTATCAGAAAGGGAGACAGAACATGAAAGACTCCTAACTCTGGGAAATGAACTAGGGGTGGTGGAAGGGGAGGTGGGAAGGGGGGGGTGACTGGGTGACGGGCACTGAGGTGGGCACTTGATGGGATGAGCACTGGGTGTTATTCTATATGTTGGCAAATTGAACACCAATAAAAAATAAATTTATAAAAAAAAATTAGAGATTTGATTTGGTTTAGGCTCCATGGGGTGAGGAGGTGTGTGTGGGGGGAGAATGCAGATGGGTTGTTTACTCCTGTTAGAAAGAATGTAGAATCTGCTTGTCTCTCTTTCAGTAAGGTTAGCAGTCATTAATGATCATTGTCTAGATGTATTATTTCAAAAGGAGATTTTCAAATGGTGAAATTTATGTTTTGTTTCTTGATCTAGAATGTGGGGCTTTGCTTTATAAAAATTCACTCAGCCATTTATAAACTTCTATTATATAAGTATTATATTTCATGAAAAATTTAAAAATACCTATGTATGTAATTAAAAATGTGTATGACTATGAGAGGATAAATAGATGAAATTGGTGAGGAAAATTGTTAAATTATAATTATGAAGTTAACTTGTTTTGCATATTAGGCAGAAATTAATTAACAAAAGTAAATTTCCTCAGTGTTCTCAGTACTAAAACAAAATATAAATAATATTGATAAAAAAACATTATTCCAATGATGCCTTTTGTTGAGGAGAATTTTAAACTTGCTTTCTATGTTGAACTCATGTAAGAAATGTGGTAAAAGTAGAGGTGGTGATGGTGAACAGAAAGAAGTTTGGTTGTGGCTTCATGAGGGTTAATGAGAAGAGGCATATATCATTTTTAGTAAAATTTATTAATAAAGATTACAGTGTTTAATTAATAATTAATAGATACACATTTAAAAGTGATACCTTGATTGGCTTTTGGACATCAAAAAATCACAAATATTTATTCAATTTGATGATTACAAAGTGATTTATGTGTTCATTACTCTACATTGCAATTGATTCTAGATACCATGTCCCATGATAGAGTGACCAAAGTGATAGTGCTAGGTTTAAAAATATCCAAAATAATATAGCCCTACCAGCTTGTTGATAGAGGTGGAAAATGAGAGGCTTTTCTATGTGATAATAGAGGTGAAATAAATAATGAGTCTATTTTTTCCAAATGTGGGATTACTATTGTAGAGCAAATTCCCATGAAACGGCATTTTGAATAATATTTCCTGGGGGTGCTAGGCTGCTGAATTTAATTACTTCTGGGGAGCAAAAAGAAAAAAAAAATTAACCTCACTGGATCCTAGGAAAATATACCATTGTTTCCTAGGGTGGTATGATTTATATTCAGGCTGTATTGGTTACTAGTGGCTGACACACTCCAAAAGCCACCTGTATATTAACTGATATTTAATTGGGGATCTTGTAAGTTGGTTCACAGTCTTCTTCCAGCCATCCTACTGATGACCCATCTATTTCCCTAGCCTTACTGTGCTTTGGTTTCCATTATTCTAATGACCTTTTTCATTGGAGGCTATAGAGCATGGAAATTGAAGGACTGATTTGGGAATAGAGATGGGGTTGAATCACTTCTAGCTATGTGACCTTGGGCAATTTTCTTAATCTCTTTGTGCCTTATTTCCTTCACCTGTAGAATGATAATTATAGTATGTCTCATCTATCTGTTGTAATGATAATACATGTGACACCTTTGGTGCCTAAGTCCACAGCAAATCTAGTCATCTTCATGTGCTTCAGCAGCTTATTTACTTAGTTTCATACTAAAAGAATTATCACTGCCAAACTGCTCTGCTATGCAGATCTTAAACCACAAATATATCTACTCTGATTATAACATTCTTGCTTTGTAAATGCTATTTCCTTCATCCCCTTATGACCAACACTGCCCTTTTACTCCAGTTTCTTGACCTGTTTTTATACCCTGACTCCAGTGGTTTTCAAATTTCTATACTTCATGGGCCAGAAAAAAAATTAGGACATCAATGTAGGATTATTAACTTATTGCAAAGTAAGGATGTTGAAATAACCAACAGCATCCCATGTTGAAATTATAAAATTGTTTGTGTAACTTAAAAAGTATCTGACTTCCCCTGATAAACTATGTTCTCCTGAGGTTTAAACTCATCAAATATCTGCTTTGATCATCCCGAATATACAGGATTTAGTGCTTATCATGTTATACTAGATTCAATAACTACTTTTTTTGGAATGAATAAAGATCTCTATTATCTAAGAAAACAAAAATATTTTAACAAAAAAAAGAAAGTTATAATTCTTTTTTTTTTGAAAGATGAATGGATAAAGAAGATGTGGTTTATGTATACAATGGAATATTACTCAGTCATTAGAAATGACAAATACCCACCATTTGTTTCAACGTGGATGGAACTGGAGGGTATTATGCTGAGCGAAATAAGTCAATCGGAGAAGGACAAACATTATATGGTCTCATTCATTTGGGGAATATAAATAATAGTGAAAGGGAATAGAAGGGAAGGGAGAAGAAATGGGTAAGAAATATCAGAAAGGGAGACAGAACATGAAGACTCCTAGCTCTGGGAAATGAACTAGGGGTGGTGGAAGGGGAGGAGGGCGGGGGTGGGGGTGAATGGGTGACGGGCACTGAGGGTGGCACTTGACGGATGAGCACTGGGTGTTATTCTGTATGTTGGCAAATTGAACACCAATAAAAAATAAATTTATTATTAAAAAAATAAATAATAAACTACCAAGTCAATGGGGCACTTGGGCACTCAGTGATTGTGCGTCTGCCTTTGGTTCAGGGTGTGATCCTAGGGTCCTAGGATCAAATCCTGCATCGGGGTTGCCACAGGAAGCCTGCTTTTGCCTCTACCTGTGTTTCTGCCTCTCTCTCTCTCTGTGTGTCTCTCATGAATAAATAAATAAAATCTTAAAAAAAAGAAAGTTATAATTATTAAATCAAATATATATGAAAGATAGGCAATGTCAAAAATAATAGCATTAAAATATATTTTTATTTGTTTCATGCAAATAGTGAATTTGTTGATTTGTATTCAGTATTGAAATACAAAATAAAGCTCACAAATCTAACCTTTTCTGATACATGCTGCTTTAAATTATAATTAGTACCAAAATTCTAGATTCAGATGAGTGTGTTGATGAAGCTGTCAGCTACACTCTTAAGGCAATGTCTCCCAGTTTAGAAAATTTTTGTCAGGGCCTACCTGGGTCATGTCAATATCTCAGAGAGGCTACTAATTTTAAATAAACTTCAATATTTATGTGACAACCATATACTAGGATTTTTTAAGTGTTGAATTTCTGTTACTAAAATTTGAATGCCTCTTGATTTAATGTTATTAGTTATCTTGTCCTTTTTGAGTATCTTCAAAATAAAACTCCAATTATACATAAACTTTAATGAATAGAGTAGAATTTGGAGAAATCAAAAGAGAGGGCCTATATTACACAATGCATATCTTCTAACTCAAATGACATCTCCTGAAAGTTCCAAATTCCTCTTTTTAACCTCATAACTACTAGGATCTTTTCTCCCTGGTGTTCTTTAGCCTTATTGGCCTCTTCCAGTAAAATTATATTTGATTATTTAAAAATATTTTTTTCTTTTTTCCCACTTTATCTTTTTCTAACCCAGAGAAAACAAAGTACAATTTGACTCTTTTAAATAGGTAAGGTAGGTAGAGTTATAACACAAAAACTTCTGAAGTAAGCCTTCTAAACAATTGACTCAAAATTTTAGCAGAAATATGGAGGGTGGGTGGGAAGGAGTAAGAGAAGCGATAAAGTCCCATGTAGTCACTGCTTGTTATAGTTCCTGTTAGTTCAGAGAACAACAGTGGAGTCATTAATCTTGTAAATATTTAACTGTGTTTATTTTGTACAGGAATTCTGTAATGGGCTGGTGTTAAACTATGTGGAGGCTGGTAGAAGGTGACAGTAGGATAAGCAGAAAATCTTGAATTCAAATCCTACCAATTATATAATCCTGCCATTGTCATACTGAACAAATAATTGCTCTGAACTATAAATTCTTCATTTGTAAAATGGAAATAAAATAACACCTACTTCCATGGTTGTTAGGATGTAGTACTCGCTTCAATGCCTCACACATCATAGTTCTTCTATTGAACATATTTCTCCCTTTCTACCACTTCTAGTCTCCATAACTCTCCATAACTAATTAAGATAAAGGGGAAGCAATAAATTTAAAGCCTACAGTAAATCAATAAACAGTCCAACATATTCATTTTGGTTTCCTACTTGGTCTCGAACTATGTTGCACAGTAGGGATTGTCTTAGTCTGTTTGGGTAGCTATAACAAAAAGACCATAGACTGGGTGGCTTATATGCAACAGAAATTTATTTCTTACAGTTCTGGGGTTTGAGAAGCCTAAGATCAATGTGCTGGCAGATTTGGTGTCATAGAAGGGTCCAATATCTGATTTATAGATGGCCATCATCTTGTGTCTTCACATGGTGGAAGAGGGAAGAGAGTTCTCTGGGGTTCCTTTATAATGCACTAATCCCATACATGGGGATTCCATCCTCATGACCTAATCACTTCCCAGAGGCCCTACCTCCTCACACCATAACATTTGGGATTGGGTTTTCAACATATGAATTTTAGGGAGATGCAAACATTCAGTCCACAATAGAGATACACAGGAATAAACTATACTCTCTTTTGGAGGTACTTATACCTTAGAGCCATGGATTCTCAGGATCAAGGGGAATCATAAATATTATATAGTTAAACTACTTCTTCAGCAGATAAGACCTGAAATGAGTAGATTATCAGGTGCTTAATAGATGTAAAGTACACAATAGGTTAGACATCCCAAGAGAAACTTTGGATGGCCAACATGATGCTCTTTATTGGGTGGTATTATCTTGTCCAGTTGACCATGATCCACATAGTCATCATGCAGCCAGTGGCTCAGTCTTTGTGCAAAAGTACGTTTAATAAATTTAATAGTTATTAACAAATATCCTGGAATGTCAATTTGTTAGGATAAATGAGCAAGATAACCATCATATATACTGGAATACCAATCTATCCATGAGTAGCCTTTTTCTATGGACATATCTATATAGGAATCCAAATTAAAATCAGAAGGAAGATAAGGCAGCAAAGCATAATAAATTAAATAGATGATCTTAAGCATACACTAAAGTAGGTTGAGGTACATTTTTTTTTTCTCATAATAGGATAATCTTAGCAATGAATGGTAATGCCTATGTGGTAGGCAAATAAGGGGTAATATAAGGAGAAATGACTAGTATTAGAAGTAATGGGAAATATATTTTTTATAGAGTGATAACTTTCTGGTAGAAGGTTAACTACACACCCATTAGAAATGGGAAGGATGCCTGTTGTTTATTTTAATTTTCTATGTGAAATAATAGGACATTTTTAGAAATACTCTTTCATTACCTATTCCTGAAGATTTCTGACATTTCCCTTCTACCCATGGCCCAGGAATTAGAAGCCTCCTCTAATTAGAATTAGAGGGAAAGTAAAAAATAACTATAGAATATACACAGTTTTCTTTTTTTCTTAAATGGCCTTTAATTTTCTAACTATACTTTAAGCATTTGGAAAAACATATAGAGTGAAATGATTGCTTAATAGTATATTTGGTTATCTGCTTACTGCATGACACAGAAGTAGGCTTATGAGGGAAAAGAGTACATAATGCAAATCTGACTTCAAAGCAGCTTGAAATTGTATTGGAAAAACAAAAATAAAAGTTTGAAAAAAAAAGTTATCAAATAGTAATGTCAGTTATTAAAAAAGGATTTAACAAATATTTATAAGTATATACTCTCAGCACAGGTCTGGACTGTGTTAGGGATGCCAAAAATGGTGATTCCTGCCTTTGAAGTACTCACAGGGAAATCAAACACTTGACAAATAATTGTCTCACTCTAATGAAGTATGTGTAGATGCCAGGGGATGCAGAGAAGCAGTGATCAAAGGATAGAGATGTTACCTGGATAAGATTTTTTGTGCAGACAATTTGAGAATTGTATCTGGAAGGACATAAATTAACAAAAACAGTGGAGACCAGTCCAGGAGCTAGGACAGGGGCTGGGGGTATGGTTGATAGTGATATCATGGTGGTGGGGGTGGTATAGAATTACATAAGCAATAATGTGGATTTAGAAAAGAACAGTTGTGCTTAAAAGAAAGAGTGCTAGCTTTCAAATTATGTTTCCTTTGACCAATCAGTTATGTCTTACTTCTATTTTCAGTCCCTACTCTCTTTACATGCCCAGAACGGCAAGATTTTTTTGTTTTTGTTTTTGCATATTTTTTTATTGGAGTTCGATTCTCTCAATTCTTCAGATAAGCATAACATAATGCAGGCTTCCCTGCTACGTGAAATTAGAGTGTCCGTATGAAGACTTTCTTGAGCCAAAATGGTATGAAGTAAAGAAATAATTACCATTAGTTTATATGAAAAATATTTGAGCATTCCTAGACCCCAAAAATAACCTCTCAGGCTTTTGTAATAACCTTACAACACATCTTGCTAATAGGTGCACAAAATAAATTGAGACAAAGCACAGATGCTCACAAACACGGTTCAAAGCTATAGTGGCTTTTTTTTTTTCTATAGTGGCTTGATGCTAAGATGCTGAGATTAGTTTCTAGGGAAAGAGGTTGGTGGGGCCACTCTTGTACACACGGACTCTGTAACTGCTGCAAAACAAACACTTAACACTATTTTGGATTTTCACCTTTTTTTCATAAAAGTGAAAAATCTCCTTTGGATTCCTTTTGATTAGTGAAAACAGGTACTTAGATGTAGGTATTTTATAAAAGCAAAGTGGTATAATGTGAACTTTCAAAAAGTGGGGATACCGTATTGGTTATTAAGCATTTAGGAATTCTTTCTTTCTAGTCCATGATGAGAAATGTACAGAAAGTTTTGTACCATGTGGTCGTTTAAAGATTCAGGGGCTTCCCCTGCTGTAATAATGCTATAATCTTCAACATGTAGGTACAAGTGCATCTTGCTGTCCCACGGGCAGATAGAGAAATAGAGGATGGTGCCTTGTGCAGCCTGCTCTGGGGCTCAGAGATTAAAGTGGCATTCATACAGCACTTCCATTCATATTCACTGGCCACATAACTCAGTTACATGGCCCCCTCTACTGCAAGGATGGCTGGCAAATGTAAACTCCCCTTGTATTATTCACAGGGTCCCTGAGCAATAAGAGATATCAAGATACTAAATAGGAGTAGGAAGCATGGTTTTATGTGTGCAAAGATGTTGTCAGGGAGGCCAGAAGTAGCTGATCAGCAAAGTTAGGTGCTAGTTGCTGTCTTTCCACACTGGGTTGCTAAAACAAATTTGGATGGCAGCAGTATAGTGGGTTTCTGAGATCAAAGATCTGGAATTATGAGTAGAGATGAAAGGTGTGATTAATAGTGTGCCTCATTGAAACTACATGAAAATATAGGAATTATTATTATTAGTTTAGTAGATATCACTGTATACTGAGGGTTAGTGGGTCACTACTAAACCCTTAGCACCTCCTTCATCACTCTTTATGCTTG
Source organism: Nyctereutes procyonoides (assembly GCF_905146905.1). Classification (NCBI taxonomy): domain Eukaryota; kingdom Metazoa; phylum Chordata; class Mammalia; order Carnivora; family Canidae; genus Nyctereutes; species Nyctereutes procyonoides. The sequence continues at coordinate 56,037,469 of NW_026575051.1, forward strand.
TTCATCTCTGCCTTTTTGGTATACATGTATGCCCTTAAAGATTTATGCATTAAGACACATTAGACATGTAGGCAGATCTCTCTCCTATTCACCTTTGTTTCTCCCCATACCTAGCTGTGGGTTCAGTTAATGATGAAGTCTAAAGGAATGAATTTATGTGGATATGAGGTGTCAAATATGTCTGCAAATGCAGTTATAGTCATCTATTTCAATTACGTGAGTTTGTTTTCCCTTTTAGCTACAAAGTCTATTAAAAGATCATACTTTTTTCCTTATTATTTTTCAGAGTTCTAGTATACAGTGTACCTGTAATACAGGATAGTTACAGGTGCACATACTATACCTATAGTAAGAAATTTTAAATGCATGTTACCCATTTTAGCCTTGTATTCACTTGCTGCAGTCAAATATACAATGTGTTTTTTTATGGTTTGGCTTTAAGTGTAAAACATAGATTTGTTCTTAACAGCTGATACCCTATATTTTCAGACTGGTTTCTTTCAGACTGTTTATTATTCTTAAACAGAATCATCATCAAATAAAATGAGAACATTACTGATAAAGTGTGTATATGTATGTGTGTTTGTGTTTAGTGTTGGTTTTGTATACGTCACTGTTCAGTAGGTCTTAACCTAAAATAAAAACAAAATATTCCTTGGTGTCAGTATTTTTTTCTAAGTGGTATCTATAACTTTATTCTTGTGTGTGAATGAACAACAGCACAAAAGTGATTGCACCATGGTTTATAGCTCAATAAATTAGTCTTAGTGTGTGGGAGATTTACTGTATCGATCTCAGTAAGATTCCATAAAAAGGGGGTTACACATGTAGCCTTGTTGCTTTTGAGGCTGCAAACGAAACTGTAAAATTAATAAGCTCAGTTTAATTGCCTTTGTATCTGTGTTGAGAAGAGTATCTAAATAGCACATATATGTGATCATCTCTTATATCTGGGAAAGGAGCAGGGGATAAAACATACCTCCTGTTTAACATGAATAAATTGTGGTTCAAACATAGTGGAAAATGGGTTGATATTACATGTTTTGACTAGCAGATTAAAGGAGTTTATTAAGAAATGTCATATAATTTATTTCATGGATCCAAATTTTAAAAAGCTGTTAACTGTTTCTTAATCTTAAACCCACTATACCTGCTTTTTCTTTATTTATTTTTCTTTCTTTTTTTTTAAAGTGATGGCCACACTGGTAGAGTGTGGTAGAGAGGAAAGAATACAGGATATATGGCCACATAGTGTGAATCCAAATACTTGTATAGTCCTCTGTGTACTCTGCATTTAGCAAGTTATTTTGAATCCCCAGTTTTCTATTTTATAAAGCAAAAATAATAATACCTCATTCAAGGTTGCTGAGAAAGTTATACATTTCCTGGATAATATAGGAAATAAGTATATATTATTCATGCCTACACAAGTTATACATTACTTACATAGACACACACACACACGCACTCACACTCATATAAATTTTCCTCCTCTCCTTGCTACCATAGAGAGAAGCTAAATGGATTTCTCTCTTGTAATAAGCTTTTTGGGTAGATAAAAACAGTCACCCAAAGGGAGCCCTAGAGACTCTTCCAGCAGGCATCCAAGGATCAAGGGTGCTTGATGTCTTGTGGGAAGATTGACAAAGGTTCACTGCTGGTCTCTACAGAATCTTGGTTTCTGGGAATTGAGGAAGTTAGTTCTCATTTTGCATTCTTGAAAAAGTTAGAGTTGGCCTTTGTATTGAGTGTAGCCTTATTTTTATTTTTAAGTGTACAATGAGATGGAAGTTTCAGCATCATAAGAAGCAGAGAGCAATCAAAGATATATTTTATTATCCTTTCCCTCTCATCCAAGGCAATGTTACTACAAGTTTAAATGTGAACTGTACAACATTTAGCCGTTTAAAGGCTGGTTTCAGGCATGGGCACAGAAGATTTTTACAACCTACAGCCAAGTTTTATCTGTGAATAAAAAATATTTTTTTTTCGTTTTTTTTTTCTAATATGGACAGATTTTTTTTCATGCCTAATTACTATGGCTAGAGTATCCAGTACAGTGTTGAATACAAAGGGTTAAAACCACATCTTCCTTTTGTTGACCTTAAGGGGAAGATTTTAGGCCTTTCATTATTGAGTATAATTTTGGCCATGAGTTGCTTATAAATCCCCTTTATCATCTCTATTTACCATGAAATTTTCTTCTCAGTTTGTTGAGTGTATCTATCATCGAAGGGTATTAGATTTCATAAAACCATTTCTTGCATCAGTTGAGATGATTTTTTTCCTGCTATATACTCCTTCAGAATTTTTTAAAATTTGAGTATAGTTGACAAACAATGTTACATTAGTTTTAGGTGTACAGCTTAGTGAGTTGACAAGTTTATGCATTTTGTTATGTTCACCACAAGCATAGCTACCAAAAAATCCATTAAATCGCTATTACAATATTGACTGTATTCCTTATGCTCTGCTTTTTACTCCTGTGACTTACTTATTCCATAACTGGAGACCTCTATCTCCCATTACTCTTCACACATTTTGCCTGATGCCCTAACCCCCTTCGCTCTGACAAACATTAGTTTGCTCTCTCTTATTATGGTTCTGACTCTGCTTTTTGTTTATTCTTTTTTTTGTTTGTTTATTCTTTTTTTATATTCCATTTATGAGTGGAATTATGTGGTGTTTGTCTTTCTCAGTCTGACCTATAGCATAGTATAATAGCCTCTAGATCCATCCATATTGTCTCAAATGGAACAATCTCATCCTTTTCTATGGCTAATATCCCTCTGTGTGTGAGTGTGTGTGTGTGTGTGTGTGTGTGTGTACCAATATATACCATATTTCTTATCACATTGATCTATGTGTCAGTTTTGTGTCAGTACCATACTGCTTTTTAAAAAAGATTTTATTTATTTATTCATGAGAGACACACAGAGAGAGAGGCAGAGACACAGGCAGAGGGAGAAGCAGGCTCCGTGCAGGGAGCCCAATGTGTGACTTGATCCTGGGACTCCAGGATCACACCCTGGGCCAAAGGCAGGGGACAAACCGTTGAGCCCCAGGGATCCCAGTACCATACTGTTTTGATTACTACAGCTTTGTAGTATATCTTGGTATCTGGGATTATGATACCTACAGCGTTATTCTTTCTCAGGATTTTTTTTTTTTTTGGCTATTTGGAGTCTTTTGTAGTGCAATACAATTTTCTATCGTTCTAGTTTTATGAAAAATGCCATTGGTATTTTGATAGGGATTGTACTGATCTGTGGATTGCTTTGGGTAATATGGACATTTTGACAATATTAATTCTTCCAATGAATGAACGTGGAGTATCTTTCCACTTATTTGTGTCATATTTAATTTCTTTCACTAATGTTTTAGAGTTTTCAGAGTACAGGTCTTTCACTTCCTTGGTTAAGTTTATTCCTAGGTATGTTATTGTTTTTGATGCAATTGTAAATGGATTACTTCCTAAATGTCTCTCTCTGCAACTTTTTTTGTCAGTATATAGAAACACTATTGATTTCTGGGTATTAAATTTATATCCTGCCACTTTACTGAATTTTTAAATTACTCCGAGTAGTTTTTGATGGAGTCTTTAGGATTTTCTGTGTATAGTATCATACCATCTGCAAATTGTGAGAGTTTAACTTCTTTACCAATATGGTGTCCCTTATATCTTTTTCTTGTCTAATGCTGTGGTTAGACTTCTAGTACTGTGTTGGATTAAAGTGGTAAGAATGGACATCCTTGTTTTGTTCCTGACATTAGAAATAAATATCTCCATTTTATACCATTGAGGATGATTTGCAGTGGGTTTTCAAGTTTGAGGTGAGTCAGGATATACATTGTGTCTTGTTTTTTTTTTCTCTCCATTCTTTCATTCTGTGTCTTTTGATTGGAGCATTTAGGCCATTTATATTTAATGTTATTATGGATGACTATATACTTATTGCCATCTTAAAATTTTGTTTTCTAGGAGCTCAGTCAGATAAGCATCTGTCTTTTGCTCAGGTCATGATCCCAGGTTTGTGGATTGAGCCCCACATTAGGCTCTCAGTTAAGCAGGAAGCCTGTTTCTCCCTCTCCCTCTGCTTGCCATCCCCGACTTGTGCTCTCTCTCTTGGTTAAACAAACAAACAAGCAAACAAACATTTTAAAAAATTTGTCTTCTGATTGTTTTTATAGATACTCTATTTCTTTCCTCTCTTGTTCTTTTCCTTTGTGATCAGTGAGTGTTTATAATGTTTTGTTTAGATTTCTTTCTCTTTATTTTTTATGTACCCATCATAGATTTTGAGTTTGTGGTTACCACAAGATTCATATATAACATCATAAATAAATAGAAGTTCATATTACTTTGATAGTCCTTTAAGTTCAAACACATTCTAAAGAAAACCAAATAAGAAACAAGAAATAAGAAATAAAAACATAAATATAAATAAAATATTTTTTTCTTTTTCTCCTTTTCTTCTTTTTATACTCCCTTCTCCACATTTTATGTATATGTTTGCATATTTTACATCTTTTTATTCATATTTTTCTTATGTATAATTATAACCATTTCTTTTCCACTTAGAGAAGTCTCTTTAACATTTCTTGTAAGTCTGGTTTAGTGGTGATAAATTCTTTTATCTTATGTTTGTGGGAAACTTTAGCTCTCCTTCAAATCTGAATGATAACCTTATTGGGTAGAATATTCTTGGTTGGAGGTTTTTCCCTTTCATCACATTGAATATATCATGTTACTCTGTTCCCTTCCCAGGTTAAGAAGTTTTTGGTTATTATTTCTTCTAATAAGTTTTATACACAATTCTATCTCTCTTCTTCTGGGACCCCTATAATAGGAATGTTTATTCACCTGATGTCCAAAAGATGTCTTATTCAATCCTAATTTTTTTAAAATTCTTTTCTCCTTGCTGTTCAGCTTGTGTACTTTCCATTAACTAGTCTTCCAGATCATTGATATGTTCTTCTGCATCCTCTATTCTACTGTTTATTCTCTCTAGTGTGTTTTTTATTTCAAAAAATTTATATTCTTCAACTCTGGTTCTTTAAAAATATTTTTTTTTATCTCTTTATTGAAAGTCTCACTGAGTTCTTCCATTTTCTTCAGTCCAGTGAGTATCCTTACAATCCTTATTTTAAATTCTTTATCAGGCATATTGCTTAACTTTGTTTCATTTAGTTCTTTTTCTGAGCTTTTCTCTTGTTCTTTCATTTGGAGCATATTACTTTGTCTCTCCATTTTGTTTGACTCTCTGTGTCTGTTTCTATGAATTAGGCAAAGTGTCTACTTCTAGAGTTGAAGGACGGGTCTTGTGTATAGAGTCCCCTATGCAGACTGTGTACTTGGTGACTTTTGCTGGATGGCTGGAGATGTGGCTATAGATGCTAGTTACTCTTTTAAACCATGGCTTTTAAAAGAAATAATAATGAAAAATACTAATAATAAAAAAATAAAATAATAAAGAGAAAAACTTAAAAATAAAAAGAAGAAAAAAATGAAGAAGCAAAAAAAAAAAAAAAAAAAGAATGAGAAAGGAATTAAACCAAAGAGAAAAATAAAATAAGACAAATTTTACCACCCCCTACCCCCACTCCCCCCACAAAAAAAACCTCCATGCAACTGTACTTGTTTTCTATGTCTACAGGGCAGCTGGGATGTGCTTGTCTGAAGTGATGAACTACAGAGAAGACTGGATCACCTCCCACAGTGCCCAGACCCTGTTTGGCTTTTTTAAAAGTCCAGTCAAGGTTTTTATTTATTTTTTAAAAGATTTTATTTATTTATTCCTGAGAGACACAGAGAGAGAAGCAGAGACATAGACAGAGGGAGAAGCAGGTTCCTCACAGGGAGCCCACTGTGGGACTCAATCCTGGGACTGGGATCACACCTTGAGCCAAAGGCAGATGCTCCACTGCTGAGCCACCCAGGTGTTCCTCAGTCAAGGCTTTTAAAATAAGGTGGGAACATAAACTTGTTTTCCAGTCACTCTGATCTGAAGAGCTTTCTTGCAGCTCCTCTGCCATTTGGTGGAGTTGTAGTGTTGTCTCTTTTAAATACTATTTGGTCTTTTAAGCCATGGATTTTTTTTCTGTGCCCAAAGATAAAGAGATCTGTTCCTCTAGCCTTAGAACTATCCTTCCCCACTGCTGTTGGCAACCTAGGGATGGGGGTTCTCTTTGTTACAGTGTCTGAGTCTCTTGCTGTTCTCTTGTTCTCTCAATATTTGGTTGTTTAGTAGCTCTTCAGTCAGCCATCAGTTCTTATTTAGAAGGAATTGTTATATTAATAATTGTAATTTGGTGTGTTCTGTGAAAGGGTCAGCTCAGAGTCTTCCTATGTCATTCTCTTGAACCAGAACCTCTTTTTTCCCCTCTTTATCCTATTCATGTGATATATTATACTGATTTTTGTATGCTCAACTCTAGCGCATTATTTCAAATTCTCAATACTTATTTCAACGGTGGCTGTTGCCATCAGTTGCATTCAGGCTCTGGTTTATTTCATGTAGATACAAATTAATAATGCCTCACTCACACATGATATGAGACCACCTGTGGAACCTGTTTGGCAATCATACAGGAGCAACCTGGAATTACAGTATAGGTGGCAATATTCAGAATGCCCTTTGGCCTCTCTGGAATGGGAGCCTGTGGATTAATGTTTCCCCTCTTTTTCCTTTGGGGACATGATCCCAAAGTCACTTTCATAGGGCTTTTTAGAAGGTTTTTCTAGGTTAAGCATCCAGTGGCTTTTAATGGCACTGATTTGATTATAAATCATTGTATTTGTTCTCCTTCTGGTTTTACTTCCCTTATCTCTTAATAATACTTTCTGGGATTACATTCAAATAAGTCACTCACTTTTAAACATTTTCTTTGATTCTGATTTTGGAGAAATGAAAGACAATACAGAACCTAAGGAGACTGTTCTACCTATCTAGTGACACTGCATGAGATAGAGGGAGCTGATAGGACATAGTGCAGCTCTTAACACTTGGTCTCCTACTTTTAATAGATGTTACAAAATGCTTTATAGTTGTTTGGATTTTATTTTTGAGGACGCTGCTACTGATTTTTAATGTTGATTTTGAGCTTTGAAGTAGTTCCTAAGCTCATTGAAAGTTCTTTGTTTTTCCATTAAATCTTTCTGCTTTTCTCCTTTTGAGTATGGGACAATATTCTACAATAATTGCCTTCATTAATTAAAAAGAGGTAACTACCTGCAAAAGGAGTAAAAAGGGTGGTTCTTAAGTGTGTGTGTATTAATTAAAATAATAAATCTCATATTTCTTTTAAACATCATATGTCAGATATTATGCTTAAGTTTAATCCTAGCATCTCTATCATGAAGTAGGTGCTAGTATCCCATTTTAATCTGTAAGAAACTTGATTCCAATTGATACCAGTTCCTCAAAGCTTACTTCTTAACCACTCTTTTAGACATTTTAAAATGTTCTTTCTATGAATAAGTTAAAAATTTAATTATAACATTCAAGAAATGTTTGAATAAATCTTCATGAAAAGCCAACATCCTATGTGAAATTCTATCCCTTTTGAAATGAAAACTCAGGAGTAAATTACAGAGGAGTAAGTTTTTTTTTTTAAGATTTTATTTATTTATTCATGAGAGACACACACACACACACACAGAGGCAGAGACATAGGCTGAGGGAGAAACAGACTCCATGCAGGGAGCCTGATGTGGGACTCCATCCCCGGTCTCCAGGACCACACCCTGGGCTAAAGGTGGCACTAAACTGCTGGGCCACCCGGGCTGCCCAAGGAGTAAGTTTTTGACATAGAAGATCTGGTGTCAGAGTATGATGCTATTTTGATGAAACCTTGAAACAGAGCATAACAAAAAAAATGGACTTGATTCTCTTGGTGGTATATTCAGAGTTTAAAAATATCAGAGCTGCTCCTGTATCTGCACAGATAGAAACTGGAGATGTTAATTTTTTGTCATTTGGCTTCTAGATGTCCTTGGCGTGTGCACCCCTGTGGAATCCAGTTCATCTCCAATCTGTCAGGAAGTATCAGAGGTGGTTTTGACTCCTTATGTCCTGGGCCTGTGCACAAAATGTGTGAGTACACCAAGATAATGAGGCCAATTTTACTGTTGTCAAGGGTCTTCTAAAATGATTTTTGTAATGGGTCTTGTATTGGAATGAACTTACCCTGTGTTCGGGCTGAGGGGGGAAGGGCAATGTTTGGTTAAGATTAGAAACCAGCTTTCTTGGAATTGTCTTCGGTATACAGGCTCATTCTTTGCCCCAGAAAGGCTTTGATGGACATGACTTCAAGTTAAATCCAAGAGGTTTACCTCAGTGAGAAACAAAATTCATTATGTTATCAAGTAGTTTTAATATTAGCAAATGATAGATAGATAGATAGATAGATAGATAGATAGATAGATAGATAGAATGGTCTATTTATATGAATGTGTATAGGAAACTTGCCCATTGCATACTAGCATCACTTTCATCTAGTTTTAAAGAATTTAATATATTATGAATTACTTTTCTGTGCTCTTGAGGCTATTATCCTCTCAAAGGAAAACCAACTTTGGAATGTTTTCTGGTTAAGCTAGTGGTCGCATCCACAATTTAGAACTTTCAATGCTTCTGGAAATTAATTTTAGAATTGTGTATATTTGTACCATGTGAACATTGTGCAATTGGTTATTTTTTGCTTTGGGATGGGCTATTTGAGGTATATAAAATGATTATTCCTGTTGAGAAGAGGATTAGATTTTATGTTTTTTATTTATAGGGATTCAGACGATGATTTCAGACATAGTTTTGTGAATTTTGAGCCAATTATTGAGTTTTCATTGCATTGTGAGCATTTGCTTAGTTTGCTATAAACTGGGAAGGGGCTTAATAATAACCTAGTCAAATTTATTTAATTTAGGAAAATGGCATAATTTGACTAATTCTATGTAAAGTTAAAGAAATTGATTTTGAAAATAAGGGGTTGCTTTTTGTTTTTACTAAATAAATTTCATTTCTTAGCAGGACACTGAACCTCTTGTGCCTTCCTGGCCCACAATATGACTTTCTGTCTTTCTCCTTTTGACTTACCCAAAGCAGAAGGCCAATTTCCTATAGCAATCAGGCTTCCTGATAAAGTATGAATTTATGAGCCAGTATGTTTGAAACACTTTGGGAAGATTTGAGTTGAGGCTATCCTGAGGTGAAGAAGAAAGTGTTTCTTTTTATTCTTGCAGACTCTTCCTGTAGTAATAAAAAAGTAATCAAGGGCTTTTAATTAAAGAACAATCACTGTGTAGCTAAGTAGGGAAGTTTTCTGTGAAATCTTGTCCTATTAATATTGCTTATGTTTTATTGCACATAACCAATTAGGGATTGTTGCAGGGAATAGGTAGCCATTCAAACTAGTTCAAGTTAAAGTTTTATTGTTAGACTTCTGGGGAGAACCAGGCAACCTAGCAGTTATAGCTATAATTTTAATTTGTAGCCAGTTTTTACTTTAGGAGGAAGGTTAAACATAACAGTTCATTCTTGTATTTTGCTTTACACTTTCAAAGACAGAGGCACATCTATGTCATTTATTTCAATGAAGAGAATCAGGTACAAATGACACCTCCAACAAATAACAGTCCTTTCTACATAATCTAGCTGTCATTGAAGAAGTATGTCAGTGTATTTGAAGAGCTTTTAAAAATAAATCAATTAGCAAATCTTTGTCAATAGAATTTATTTTAAATATTTTCTTTGAGTTTCCTGCAACCATCCTTTAAACATTAAAAAAGTGATGGAATTTTTTCTTTTAGATCAGTCAGTGAACATACTGAATCAGTTGAGTTTCCATATCTCTCCCTTTAATAATCTGTGTTTTCTCTTCAACTATTACCCCTTTCTATCAGATACATACAAATTTGAAAAATTTCCATAATTATCTTTTATTTTTCATATTTTTCAGAAACCTGGCTCCCATTGAGATTCCAGAATCTACATTCTTGTTTTTCTCTTTCATGCTAGAAGATTTCTACACGTTTGGTGACCCTTGGCTATCTTTCTATATTTAAGAGTAAGGGCCTTGTATTTCTTTGGAAAGCCTATTTATAATAGAAATGTATTAACTGGTAAGGTTTACTACCATGTGGTAACATAGCTTTCTAATTGAGAGATCCTAAATCTCATATTTTACATATTTTCTCTTCACCTTTAAGTTTGTATAGAGAGGACTTCTCCAATTTTATGCTCGAAGGATAAGAGCTATAGTCCTTGTTTTGGATGCTGAGGCAGAAAATGACCCACAATTCTCACTATTCAATATAGGGCTTTGCACTTCATCTCCTGTTAGTCAATAGAACATCTCACCTTGTCATTCACTATACAAACCTCTACAGTATATACCTCTGATCTTCTGTTGAGGTAAGGGAAGGGAATATAGTGTCTAATTATTTCTTAGGTAAACATTCAAGTAATCCTCTTGTTTTATTCATACATACTTTCCTCATTATGTTAATGAGGATTAATTAATTAATTGATTGATTAATCACTTTCTGTGATATCTGGTGTTTCCATAGCTTGAGAGTTTTGGGATTTTTGGTAGAATTGCAAGCTTCCTATTGGCCTCCTTCAATTTAGGATGAGGTTTCAACTTTATCTGCTAAGCAGTCACTATTCATCCATCTGTCTTCCAACATTTCAGAAATGTTTTTGATATTGTTTATCTGATAACTTTTCCTCTCCTATTTTTTCATCTTTATGGGTTTATAAGTTTTACAATTCTTTCACATTCAGTTCAGTGTGGTTTTGTAAGGATGAGAAATAAATACATGCATATGCATCCACTGTGATGCTTAATCAGAATTTCGTAAGATATCTTAAAGCAGTACATGTAAAAGATAGTGACACTTCCACAGTGTGACATTAACACTATTTGAAATATTATCAATTTATCACTATAATATCTGAAAGTTAAATAGGACATAAATACTATGAAAGCATAAAGGCCTGCTTTTTCCAGGTTTCATGCTGTTTTCTCAGTAGAACTAATTCACCTGAAACCTTTACAGAGCCTCCTGCCTGAGTTCTCCAGTTTTACTTTGTAGATCTTTCTGTTGTAATACTTAACTACATTTTCCTCTATCTGTTTATTTATCTTTTTACTCACTAAGCTCTAGCTACTTGAAGGCAAATATTAAATCTTATTCATCTTTGTACTCCCTGGGTTTAGCATAGTGCTTGCTTTACGTGTAGTAGGTGGTTCTCCATATGTGTTTACTGAAAAATGTTGAGGGAATATGTAAATAATGTATCCACATTTTCAAGGAACTCTTAATATGTCATATCTAAAGTAATTACTCTTCAGGTTTTTCCCCTTCTCCCCTTTCTACCTGCCCAACAGGTAGAAAGATATACTTGCCAGCAAACAAGATATGCTTTTTCTCATTACTTGACCTAAGTAGATATGGATATATTTCAATATATTTCTATTCTCTACTTAACTTTTACAACTTAACTGAAGCTGTTTAATCATTTGAGACATTTTACTTATCAAAACTATTTTCTGAGAATAGTTATTGAATGAAGCAACACAGTTTTTTCTATGGGTTGGCCATTTATTGGAATTTTTGCCTATTAAGTCAAGAGTTACTTACTGCTTTTTTATGGCTGAGTAATATTCCAGTGTGTGTGTGTGTGTGTGTGTGTGTGTGTGTGTGTGTGTATACACACAACTTCTTTATACATTTATCAGTTAATGAACATTTGGGCTCTTTTCATAATTTGTCTGTTATTGGTAGTGCTGCTATAATAAGCATCAGGGTGCATGTGTCCCTTCAAATCAGTATTTTTGTATCTGGTAGGGTAGGGGGATGGGTTCAATGGGTGGCAAGTATTAAGGAGGGCACTGTGATGAGCACTGAGTATTGTATGTAAATGATGAATCACTAAATTCTCCTGAAACTGATAGTACACTATATGTTAACTAACTAGAATTTAAATAAAATTTGAAAGAAAAAAAGAGTTATTTACTGCTTATGTATTATTTATTATTTTCAGGACATTGTACTGAATACTGTTTAAAAATCAAAATGAGTAAGAAAAAAATCCTGCCATTAAGAAGCTTATATTATAAGTGAAAAAAAATAGAATGGTATTCTATAAAAAGGTAAAAAAATAGTGAATGGTCTAGAATTCAGAAGAGGGCGAGCACAGAAATATATGGAATCTTGAAAGGTGTTTTAAGGGAAAGTAACATTTCAAATTATGCTTTGACGAATTGTGGAAAGGAGAGAGAACCCAATGAGAGGTTTGAGAAAGTAGAGTTAAGAGGCAAGAAAAATAAAACCTAGATATGTTTTATAATAGGAAATAGCTAGTTCATTTAGCTGGAGAGTAGAATATAAGGATATATGGAAGAAAGAGCTAGAAAACATAGGCTGAGCCATTTTGTAGAGGACTTTGAATGTCAGGCTAAGGTATTTTTGCTCAGTGAAGTAGTCAACAGGGAGACACTGAGAATCTGAAGCTTGTAATATTTGAGTTCTAAAAATACAAGTGAAGCAGATGTAACAGAGGAGGAGAAATGGGAGGAGAGACCCATTACAAAGCTACTTTTGTAGCCTGGGTAGAAAAATTGATCTTTGGAAAAGAATGAAGACAATAAGAATAGAACATAATTTCTTTATATCTTCATGAATATATATTTAAAGTACTATTCAGTTGTTTACTTATCAATTGTCTGTCCTCTCCTACTAGAATGTAATCTCCTTGAGAACAGGGGGGTTTGTTTCTCCCTTTCAGATCTGATTTGCAATGCCTGGAATAATGTTTGCAATATTGTATTTGCTCAGGAAATGCTTCTGTAAGGAATTAAGGAGATAGATAATTAAAAAAGAAAGAGAAGTAAAATCAAATAGGTCTTTTTCAGGTGCATGAATTAAGTGAAATACATTCAAATAGGTCAGTAATCCCAATTAATGAAAACAGAGTGAACTCTGCAATTAAAAGACAGAAATGGTCAGATTGGATTTTTAAAATCTCAGTTGTATGCTATCTAATGATTCATACTGAAAACATAAAGACACAGCAAAGATGAAAGCAAAAGGATGGAAAATTTATCCAAAACAAATACTAATCAGAAGAAAGCTGTAACTGTGCCATTATTATACAAAATGGATTTTAAACTAATGTTAAGTGGAACATATAAATATATATGTTTATATATTTAAAAATTACATATACCCAATAATATTATTAAAAATATATAAAGCATAGGAATGCCTGTGTGGCTAAAGCAGTTAAAGCATTTGATTCTTGGTTTCCGCATAGGTCATGGTCTCAGGGTCCTGGGATCAAGCCTTCTGTCAGGCTCTGTGTTCAGTGTGGAGTCTGCTTGTCCTCCTCTTCCCCCTCTGCTTCCCCTCTGCTCCTCCTGTGTTCCTCCTTGCACTCTCTTTCTCTCCAAAAAATTAAATCTTTAAAAAATTATACACACATACACATACATATATAATAAATGGATAGAACTACATGGAAGATCAACAAACCCACAATTCAGAGATTTTAACATAGTTGTTTCAGTAATTGACACAACCTTCATCTAATAGGTCTATATAGAATTTACATTTTCTTTTCAAGGACTAAAGAAATATTTAGGCTGAGTGGAAAAAAGAATGTATTGCAGGCTGGAAGAAAAGAATGATAAGCAAAGATGAAAAAGAAAATGGCTGACACAGATGGGCATTGACTGGGAATGAGAGCGGGGAGAGTCAGGCCTACAGGGGCCTGGCTGAAGAGCATCTGATATGAGATTGAAGGTTTCACATTGAGGAGAAGCACAATGAGACTGTTTAAGAAGGTCATGTAAGGAGAATGTAGAGGAGTAGAGAGTGGAATATGGAAGGATGAGTGAACAGGAAAGCTGGGATCAAGGAGACTAGTTAGGAGTTTAGGTATGAGCCAATGAGACCCTGAATTAAGGCAGTATGAGCAGAGATTCGAGGGGCAGATTCAGCTTTTGGTCAGTGTTGTGGAAATAGAACTGTTAGTACAAGAGATTTACTGAAAGGGAAAATATCAGTATGACTCTCAAATTTCTGGCATGGGTGGATGGTAATGCCATTCACCAAGACAGGATCTATAACAGGAGGGCTGATTTCAGGGAATATACCTGTGACACTTCTGGTTTATAGTAAATTTTTATTTAAAATTAATTTTGTAATTTAAAAATGCCTAGGAGTCTACAGCAGTAGAAAATGTCATACTCTCTTATTGAGTTTTCTATCCCCTCATGTAACCAGGTAACATGACATCTCTGAATTAAGAGTATAAATACCGCTTGAGAGACCTTTACCTCCAGTTGGCAGATCTGAGGCTAAATCCTGACTCTGCCTTTGCTCTGAAATGTTGTTTATATCTTATGTGCTAGTGCATGTGATTACGTCTTTTTGTTAAACAATTTAGATAACTTCCTGGATGTAGGAGATTTCATAATTCATGCCTTAACACCATAACTCTAAAAAACATCCCAATTAATTTCTCTCAAATATGCATGAGCTGAACCAATGAGCATGTGTTTGCTATAGAGAGGGGGGGGGGGGGGGGTGTGGGTGCGTGGGGGGAGAGAGCATGAGGGCCGAGCTGGGAGTGCGAGGAGAGGTGTGATGGACTATGTGTTTGACAATAATGCTCTTCATTCTATATTGGAAATGTAGTTGAAATTTTAAAGTATAGTGTCTTTTAATATGGTTATTATAAATGTGGATGTTTTTCGAAAGTGGTTGGGTTGTTGACGGTGCTATTATGTTGAGATTAGTGTGAGAATTGGTTTTATGTTGTTTTATATATTGAGGTATTTATGATATGTACGAGGGGTGTGGGTGATTAGGTGAAGGATGGGGTGGGAGGGGGGGGAGGAGTGAGTGAGAGTGCGAGTGTGATTGGGGGTTTTGAGTGGATGTGTTTGGTTTTTTGGTTGGAGTCGTGAGGGGGTGGGGGGGGGGGGGGGGGGAAGGGGGGGATGATTGATTTGGTTTTAGTAAGGTGGGTGTTGGGATGGAGGGGAGGGGTGGGATTGTGGGGTTGGAAGGTGGTGGGGTATTTTGGGAGTGGTAGGGGTGGTGGGTTGGGTTGAATTTTTTTGGGGTGTTTTGGAAGGAAGGGGGGGTGGGTTTGTGGGAGGAGAAGTGGGTGGGGTGTTAAGGTGGATGTGATTAGGGGTGTGGGGAGGTATTTGATATGGGTTGGGGTTGATGGATGTTTTTTTGGGGGGGGAAGTGGGGGGTGTGTGTTAGGGGGGTTTTATTTGGGGGGTGTTGTGGGGTATAAGGGATGTTTGTTTGGGGAAAAGATGTGGGGATGATTGTGTTGATAGGTTTTTGTGGGTGTTGGGTGTGTATAAAATTATATCATGTGTATGTTTGGGTTTTGATTATTGTTTTTTCGAGATAGGGTCTAGTGGTAGACTGTGTGGTGTGAATATAGAGTTTGGTGTTTAGGGATAAATGTTGGAGGTTTGGGGGAGTTGTTGTGTGTTTGGAGTGGGGGTGGAAGATGATAGGTGATTTGGTAGGGTGGGTGGGATGGGGTTGGGTGATTGTTGGGTGTATGGGGAGGTGTTTGATTGGTAGTTATGTGGGGATTTGGAGGTTGTTGGGGTGTGTTGGACCACTAAATGATAAGATTTTCCTAATAATGACTTTAGTGGATGTCATAGCTGTGTTGAGGTCTGTGTCAAATCAGAGTCGAGTCAGCTTTTGAGAGTCCAATAGCCCATTTGTTTCATTTTGTAAAATTAAAAATCATCTACCAATTGTCCTTAGCCCTTCCCATGTTCTGTGAGATCATATGGTATAGTTTTGCTTAATATCAGTATTAGTAGCAATAATAGTAAGAGTTTACACTAGGTATGTGCCATGTGCTAAGAATTGTGCTAAGTAATTTATATGTTCTTCTTACCTTATCTAGCATTTGGTGCTAGCTATAGTTATCCCTATTTTAGAAATGAAGACCATGAGACCCAGAGAAGTGAAATAACTTGCCCAAGGTCACACAGACAGTATATATGAGAATTTGGGTTTGATCATATATTCTGCTAAAGTGCGTTCAAAGACTCTGTAAATGGAATTTGCAGTTTCCGAAAGCAGTGGAAGCAAACAGAACGCCTGTTTGTTTCTGTGGCCTGACACCTGGGTCATCATTCGTGACAGTTTGACACACACTTACTGATTCCGAGTGTCAGTTGAGAATGGCTGATGCAATGGCCCCACAGCACTCACGTTTGTTGGAAAATTCCACGTTGATCTTTATTAAAAAAACAGTTGCCTAAGCTTCCAAGGTTGGCTTTTTCGGTCACGGTGCATAATCTGAGTGTTGGGGAGTCAGCATGCCTGAGGTGTGAAGATGATGATGTACTTCCTATAGGCATGAAGGCCCTCAGAAATAAAGCAAGGCCATCGAACTGTCATTTGTTGTTCTTCCTATTCATGCTTTTAAAAAAGAAACTAAGGTCAATTAACTGGGAAGCTTAACCTCTCTTAGCTTGTCTTTCTTTGCGTAGGCTTTTGCCTTTTAAATAAATCATTTTTCTCTTCTCTCCCTCCCCACCCCCTATCCATTTTGAACACGTTCTTGGATTTCTCATGCTGGGCCTAAGGAGCAGACTGCTTATATTCAAGAATGATTTGGAGGGGATAAAGTGTGCAAGATTTTGAATTCTTGCCATAAGTCCCTGGCAGACAGCCAGGCAGCCTCAGAGGAATAAGGCTAATGAAGGGAGGGTAAAGAAGATCCGGGAGTGCGGCTGGTAATGCAGTATTCATTTAATTGGGAGCAGGTACCGGTGCAACTTCTCCATTTTAATTGGAAAAAGGGAAGGGGATTGTTAAGGAAGAAGGAAAAAAGAATGCATAAAGTTTTCAAGCTGAGGAGCCAAAGGCAGCCCTGTCTATGCCAGAGAAAGAACTCAATTTAGGGCAATTTGCTCTGCAAGCTGGGCTGTAGCCTCCCCTGGGAATAGGGATGAGGAAGAAAATGAAACCAAAAGAGAACTTGATAAAATCACCTAGCACAGACAATCTCAGTAGAATAGGTTTTACTGAGTTAAATCTGCCCCAATCAATATGATTCTTTTCATATAAGTTACAAATAAAAAGCCACAAGATTACAATAAAAATCGAGACTCCAGCGATGCTGATGTTGCACCTGGGAGTCTTAAGAACTTGTTATGGAATATATGTTTTTGCAACTATAATGTTTGTTTTTCTTTTCACCCTGGTCACTCGAATCGACTCTTTGCTTTCCCTCCTCATCCGTCCAGTTTTCTATATTGTTTTAAAAACCATTGGAGGAGCTCTTTCTGCTTAGTTTCTCTTGCACTGGAGGTTGGAGAGCGGTGGTTTCTTTTTGTCTTGAAATGTGTTGAATTGAACATGGGGCTGAGTTCTCATGCTAATGATAAACAGAGACTTTTTCCTATTGCACATTTTATGACACAGTACTCATAATGTTAAGGTATTAGTAAAACAATAAAAGAGGCGGGGTTTCATACAAAAAGAGAAAGCAATGCTTTTTTGATGCACATAAGATACTATTAGAATAAAATACAGATCCTGTAATTTCATGTTCAATAAGCATCAGTTCTTAATAATCTTTGTATCATATAAATGAGAGTTTTAAGCAGTTGATGGTTTTAATGGGATAACTATAATTTTGGTTCTTCCTGAATAAGGAGGCAGAAGACCAAGCAAAACATTTTGGTCTTTCTACCAATGCGGTTGAGTTGACTAATCAGCAAGCTTGGAGAGAGGAGTCTTTTTTTTTTTTTTTTTTTTTTTTTTAGGAGTCTATTTTAGTACATAAAATACACTTTTATGTACTAAAATAAAGAATATTTATTTATAAGGAGCTTATTTAGAGCTTAAATTTCCTGGCAAATCTATATTATTAAATCTCTTTAAAATTATTCATAAGGGCTAGTAAAGAGAAGATGATGGTTTTTTGTTTGGATAGATTCTACCTTACATATGTTATAAATATTTGGAGTTGGTACACCTGATGGAGAAGAAGTGACCATGAGCATTTTATCTCTTTGATAATTTTCCTTGTGAGGTGGGGAATTTTTGCGGTTAAATGCTAGTGGACGGTTGCCTGCCTATTTGACTTTACATCAATTACTAGAAATATAAGATTAGAAGTGGAGAGATTTTCCGGACAGAATAGAGCAACATCTCAAACTGTGGGTGCAATTATCACTCCAGTTATTCTGTTTTTTTTTTCTCAATACCATGCTGGATAAACAAATTAATCTATGCACCAAACCTCTGTGCTAAGCACTGTAGAAGACACAAAGATGAAAACAACACAGACTCTGTCATCAGGAAACTTTCTTTCTAAATGACAAAGCCAGACTAAAAAGTACAAAGGCCAAGTACAAAATCAGCAACAGAAGAAAAGGTGTCCCCAAACAATATATAGTCCGTGAAGTCTCAACCATTTTTTTTTCAGTTTGCAATGCAAAATATCTGAATATGGACAATTGATGACATATTTTCGGAGAAGCAGTAGATCCACTACCTGATTTGTTGAAAGCTGTGAAAAGTTTATAGAACTGTTGGTACTTGACCTGGTTTGTATTTAGAAGGGCAGGTGAGGATGTGGGAAGCTATATACCAAGTTCAGGAAATGATATACTTTAATCAGAGGTAAGGAACTGGGAGGAACAATGGTAGCAAACATATTTGAGGAACACTGATTATAGCAGAGTCTTTTAGAAAATTAATGGGAATCAGTTGAGGCCAGATTTTTGAAGGTTGCGATTAGAATGTTTTCCTTTTTTAAAAAAAATAGATTTATTTATTTGTTTGTTTGTTTATTTATTTATTTATGATAGAGAGAGAGAGGCAGAGACACAGGGGGAGGGAGAAGCAGGTTCCATGCCAGGAGCCCGATGTGGGACTCGATCCCGAGACTCCAGGATCGCACCCTGGGCCCAAGGCAGGCGCTAAACTGCTGAGCCACCCAGGAATCCCTAGAATGTTTTCTTTATCTTATAGTACAGAAATATCTAAAAAAACTGTTTAAAGGATGAAAGAGTTCTTTGAGGAAGACTGATCCAAATAGCAGTATGTGGTATAAATTAATGGTATGGTGGGCCTCACCTGTGTCCCACAATTCCATATTTTCTGATATGACCAAATCTTCTTTCTCTCCCATGTTCTTTTCTATTCTGGAGTCTCTGCCCACTGTACTTCTTCATAGAGGTGCACCTTCTGACTAGGCTAACAGGTGCTCTCCTATCTTTCTCAGGTGCAGCTGCCCACAAAGCTGCCAGCCATGAGTGCCACAGAAACAGAGTGGAGGGAAATACCAGAGAGAAAGCCTTTTTCCCAACTCAGAATTTCACTTGTGCCAAGAATTACGCAGACTCTCATGAAGACATTCCAGCAGTTTCTGTCTTGTAAGTCCTCTAAGAATCAGAGTAAATCTCTCATAAGACCCTTCTGTCACCTTCCAACCTTTACCTCTGGAGCCTCTGGAATCAGGTGCTCTCACTTGGATGGATCATGCAGGAAAGTGATGCCATCCCCTGTGCCATTATTCTTGTCTTCCCCAAGTTAGTAGTTAGTAGTTCCTAACCCCATATAAATGAATCTCTTCTCCCTCAGTCGTAAAACAGTATGTCCGTACGAATCAATGGTTATACACAGGGGCTGGTGTGTATTTAATATGAGTAGGTAGGTGGGAGAAGGGGTCTTTTCTACAGCTCAGCCACTCAAGGTGCTTTGTTTGGCTCTGTAATCTACTATTTATGTGACATGGGTTGGCTTCTGGAAAAATAGTGAGTTAAAGAATCTGCCTTCTTCTCTTTTTTTTTTTATTTTTTTAAATTTTATTTATTTATGATAGGCACACAGTGAGAGAGAGAGGCAGAGACACAGGCAGAGGGAGAAGCAGGCTCCATGCACCGGGAGCCCGACGTGGGATTCGATCCCGGGTCTCCAGGATCGCGCCCTGGGCCAAAGGCAGGCGCCAAACCACTGCGCCACCCAGGGATCCCAAGAATCTGCCTTCTTCTCATGCCCACTGCTCTTTTTATACACCTAGTCTCACTGGAGCATATTTTATTTTATTTTATTTTAGATTTTATTTATTTCTTCACGAGAGGCATAGAGAGAGAGAGGCAGAGACATAGGAAGAGGGAGAAGCAGGCTCCCTGTGGTGAACCTGATGGCAAGACTCGATCCCAGGACCCCGGGATCACAACCTGAGCTAAAGGCAAATGCTCAACCACTGAGCCACCCAGGTGCTCTGGAATATATTTTTAAAAGATGCAAGCAATTAGAATATTTTTGAAGGTGGCTAGGGCTTTTCAACTGTTGGTTGTTTTTGTAGTTATCCACTGTAGCACCTTTTTGTTATCTTCAGGTGAAAGGGACTGAAGATCTTTCTGCCATGACATTTCTCAAAATATGCTGCATAGATTACCACCTACTTCATCCATGTGTTAGATAATGCTATTCAGATAATTTGGGCATATTACTGTAAAAAAGAGGACCTACAAGAGGTAAATTTATAAGAGATAAAATTATTTTTAGGCATATTTTTATATTGGGAAAATGTTTTAATTTCAGTAGTACCAGTGTCACAGCTGAATAGCTATTAGAAAAATGCATTAATTAAAAACCTATTTGTGGATTAATTATGGATGAGAATTTCTTTATTAGTTTACATATGGCCTTGTGTCTTTTGAAAAACTGTAATTTTATACAAATTTTAATTGAAGATGTATCTCTGCTGGGAAGTACATACTTATGAAATACAATATTTTCTTTCTTGGAGACAGCACCAATGACTATATTAATATAGAAAAAATCAAGTTTAAGTGTCAAAAACAAGTTACGCCATTGATTTTGTTAAACAATACAAGATTCAGATTCAACTAATGTTTATGGAGTCCCTAATTTGGCCAGATATTGTGATATTATAGGTATCTATTATTTAACCTCTAATTCTTCAGAGTTAGAAATGAACTTGGTGTTCTTATTCACATTTTACAGATAAGAAATGTGTGGTCTGAATAAGTTAGATGGTGACTCCGTGTCTAGTGAGTAAATAGATGTGGGACTTGAAGCCAGGGCTCCCTGATGCCAAGGAGGAAGTTAATTAGTGATTTTGCTGTTATTAAATTTATGACCTCAGTCCAACTTCTCTTTACTCCAAAATCTGCAGTATATTTCTACAGTTAACTGAAGAGTGAAGATTCTTGTGGGTTACTACATGTATTTGGTGGATGATGACAATATATGAGAAAATTGTATTTCTACTTCTGATAGGAATCTTTCTTTAATAAAGGAATAGTGATGTGCTAACCAAATGGCACATGCTTCCTTTTTCATTGTTCTTGGTTAGGTGCTAAGAGACTGTTAACCTGTCTATAATTATATTATGATGCCTTAGATAGTTTTGTGCAGCTTAAAATAATTTCTGAACTCTTCCAAGTTAATGCTTTTTTAAGGTTATTAATGCTAAATGCTTTTTAAAAATTTTCCAAGTTTTTATTTAGAAAAAATTTCAACTTATAGGTAAACTAAAAAAAAATATTATGAGCACATACGCTCTTTATCTAGATTCACTAGTTGTTAAACAACTTACTGCATTTGTAATCTCCCTCTCATATTTGTAGATACATATTTGCTGAACCATTTCAAAATCAGTTGCAAATATCATAGTTCAGCCCTTAGATGCCTCAACATATAACTCCTCACAAGGACATTCTTCTTCATTACCTTACTGCTGTCACACCCAAAATATAGAACATCAGTGTAAGAATATTACCTGACATCAGCCCATATCAAAAATTTCCCAATCATCCACTTAATATCTCTCATAGTTATTTTTTGATAAGGTCATGATTCAGTTTTTCAATTTCATTTTCTATATTTTGATAAAACTCATGATTCAATCAGGGATTATTCAGTACATTTAGTTATATTAATTTCTTTAAATTTAGAACAGTTCCTCTCATTTTTCATTATTCTGAGACTTTTTGTTTTTTAAGTCCAGGCCTATTTTGTTTAATTTCCTACTGACTATTTCTATATTACTGGAATCAAGTTAAACATTATTGTCAAGAACACTACACGGATGATCCTCAGTATATTAAATCAGGAGACATATAGTAATTGACTTTTTTCATTATTGGTGGTGCTAACTTTAATTATTTGATTAGGGTGGTATCTGAGATTCTTCTACTGTAAAGGTATCCTTTTCTCTTGCAATTGATGGATAACTGTGGGTGATACTTTAAGATTATATGAGTATCTTGAACCAAAATTTCATTCAATATTTTTAGCATTCATGCTGATCTGGTTGAATCAGTTATTACATTTGTGCTTGCAAAAGGATGATTTTCTATTTATATCATTCATTTTACATTTATTAATAGACCTCCTTTAAGAAAGAATGTTCTCCTCTTCCCCATCTCTTTTGTTTCACTTCCTTGCTTTCTGACTCAGCAGGATATTACAAGTTCACCTTATATTTTTCATGCCCAAGACTTGGAAGCAACCATTTCTCTAAAGATCCTTAGTTCCTTTTAGTAGGGAATTGAATTTAGAAACCAGCATCTGGGTTCACGGTGTGGATATAATTTCTCTGCATCTCCAGGATACAAAATAAACAATAAAATACATATACAGAGAAACCCACTTAATGTGTATCTTCTTTATTTTTATCATTCATATACAAAAGATAGTGAGATATATATTTTTCCATTTAACAATATATATGGAAGTCATTCCTTATCAGTTGATAAACATCTTCTCAGTCTTTTTGTGTAGCCTACGTGGTACTCCATCATTTGAATATACAGTAGTTTATAAAAATCTATTGCCTACTATTGCAGGGCATCTAACTTGTTTTCAATATTTTGCTATTATAATTAATGTCCCAGTAAATGTTACGTGTGTTTTTTATAGTATGGAGATTAGGTCCTCAGAGTAAATCCCCAGAAGTAGAATTGCTGAGTCAAAGGAAATATTTGGTTTTGCTACATATTGCCAAATTCTCCTTCATCAGGGTGGCATAATGTTATGTTCTCACCAGCTATGTATGAGAATATGTTTCTTCACAACCTCAATAACAAGCTGTATTGTCAAGCTTTGGATTTGTGTCTGATAAGTGAGAAATGGTCAATAAGTAAGTTTTCATCTGCATTTTTTAATAAATTAAGTGACCTTGAATCCTAAGAATCATTTATATATATATTTTTTCCTATGAAGCATATATTATTGTCTAGTAGCTCATATTTTAGAGTCTTTTTTATATTTTTGGAATACCTTTTATCTATAATATGTGCTGCAAATAATTTATCTAATTTTGAAACTTTAAAAAAATTTGATAATGGTGTTTTTTCCACATGTAAAGGTTACCTTAAAATGTTTTATGTAGTTCAATTCATCTCTTATTATATCAGGATTTTAGTCAATTAGAAAGGCTCTCCCCATACTGAAGTTATAAAAGAATTTCATCCATGTTCTGTTCTAGTATATGTATGGTTTCACTTTTTTATTTAGTTAATTGATCCATTTTTAGTTCTGGTATTTTTTGAATATATATATGATATTTTCCCAAAAAATCCATTGTATTAATACCTTTTATTTAAAAGTACCTTTTCCTCAGTGATTTGAAATACCAGCTTATTATATATTAAATTTACTTATGTACCTAAGTCTCTCTCCATACTTTCTATTGCATTCCATTCATATTTTCATAGTACCCTGTTTTATTTTTTTATGTCTTAATATTTAGTTGGGCTAGGTACCCTCTATTGCTTCTTCTAAACAGTTTTTTTCTAGCTCTTTCATCATAATTATTTTCCTATAAAATTTTGAAATGCACTTATCTGGCTGCTAGTATTCTTTTTTTTCTGGCTGCTGGTATTTTCATGAAATTATGTTGTTTATAATAAATATGGTGAAAATTGACATTTTCATAATGTTGACTAATACTATCCAAGAATAGGGATACTTTTCCATTTGTTTAAGCCTACTTTTCTGTCTTTCAGAGTATTTTAAGTTTTTTCAAACATGTTTTTCAAATATCTTGTTAAAGTATTCTTAAGTGCTTAATTTATTATGGTGGCCATTATAAATAACATTTTCTTCCATTCTACCTTACAATAATTTGTGTATATGAGGGACATCAATTTGTGTATATTATTTGTCTTTCTACCATACTTAATTCTTTATTTTTGGTCTTAATCATTGAATTCTTATGGAGGTTTACATTTGTACTATTATGTCTTCTTTAAATAAGCTATCTTAATTCTTCTTATGTTCCTAAGTGTTTATTCTTATGTGATGTAATTAATTAATGCAAGGTTATAATTGGAGATAGTGAACTTTTTTGCCTTGTTCCTGACCATAGATAGAGGGAATGTTTTTAGCATTTCCTGTTATTTTTTTTAAAGATTTTATTTATTTATTCATGAGAATGCACAGAGAGGAGAGAGAGAGAGAGGCAATGCAGGCAGAGGGAGAAGCAGGCTCCATGCACCGGGAACCGACGTGGGATTTGATCCCGGGTCTCCAGGATCGCGCCCTGGGCCAAAGGCAGGCGCCAAACCGCTGCGCCACCCAGGGATCCCCAGCATTTCCTGTTAATTCAATAAGCTAGATACTGGCTTTAGGATATCTATCTATCTATCTATCTATCTATCTATCTATCTATCTATCTACACATTCTCTATATATAATATATATGGTAAATATCAATTTAGTAAATTGTGTTTTCTTAGAGAATTATCCATTTCATCTAAATTTTCAAGTGTATTTGCATAGTTATACAAAGTAGTAACTTACAATTTTATAGTTTATTTCAATGGGTATTTTCTCCTCTGTAGTTTATTATTTGGTGTATTTGTGTTTCCTTCTTTGTGATACCTCTATTAATTTTTATTAAAAATACAAACATTTCTAAAAAAATAAAAATACAAACATTTCTATTTTCTGTTTTCTAATTTTAAAATATGCTTTCATTATTTTATTCCTTTTTTGGATGCCTTTTTGATAATAGTCATTCTAACAGATGTTAGGTAGTTTTGGTTTGCATTTCCCTGGTGATGAGTGGCATTGAACATCTTTTCATGTGCTTGTTGGCTATCTGTATGTCTTCTTTGGGAAAATGTTTATTCAGATTATCTGCCCCCTCCTTTTTTTTTGTCTTGTTTTTATTTGTTTGTTTCTCTGCCCATTTTTAAATTGGATTGTTTGCTTTTTTACTATTGAGTTCTTTATGTATTTTGGCTATTAACCCATTATTGAATATGTGATTTGCAAATATTTTGTCCCATCAGTGGGTTGCCTTTTCATTTTGTTGATGGATTATCTTGCTGTGGAGAAGCTTTTTAGTTTCATGCAATCCCACTTGTTTATTATTGCTTTTGTTGCCATTGTTTTTGGTCAGATCCAAAAAATGATTGCCCATACCAATGTCAAGGAGTTTGCCGCCTATGTATTCTTCCAGGAATTTTATAGTTTCAGGTATTGAATTCAAGTCTTTAATTCACTTGAATAATTTTTTTTTGTGTGTATGGAGGAGAAAGTAGCTCAGTTACATTCTTTTAGATGAGACTATTCAGTTTCCTCAGCACCATTTATTAAATGGTGTCCTAATCATCATATGGTTTTACTTATATGGGGAATATAAGAAATAGTGAAAGGGATTATAAGGGAAATGAGGGGAACTGAGTGGGAAAAATAGGAGAGGGTGGCAAACCATGAGAAACTCCTAACTCTTGGAAACGAATAAAGGATTGCAGAAGGTGAGATGAGTGGAGGGTTGGGGTAACTGGGTGAAGGGCATTTGAGGAGGGCACTTGATGGGATGAGGACTGGGTGTTATTATTTTTTTTTAAATTTTTTTATTTATTTATGATAGTCACACACAGAGAGAGAGAGAGGCAGAGACACAGGCAGAGGGAGAAGCAGGCTCCATGCACCGGGAGCCCGATGTGGGATTCGATTCCGGGTCTCCAGGATCGCGCCCCGGGCCAAAGGCAGGCGCCAAACCGCTGCGCCACCCAGGGATCCCCAAATCGAACTTCAATAAAAACAAATGAAAAAAAATAAAGACGCTGTCCTTTTATCCTTGTATATTCCTGGGTTCTTTGTTGTAAATTAATTGACCATATATGCATGGGCGTATTTCTGGGTTCTCTGTTCTCTTCCACAGATCTATTTTTGTATGTTTCTATACTAATATCCTACTGTTTGGATTACTCTACTTCTGTTTTGTAATTGGGGAGCATAATGACCCAGGTTTATTTTTCTTTCTCAAGAGTGCCATCGTTATTTGAAGTCTTTTGTGGTTTTATACAAGTTTTAGGATTTTTTTTCTATTTCTGTGAGAAGTGCCATTGGAATTGTGATAGGGATTGCATTGAACCTGTGGATTGCTTTAGGATATGGACATTTTACAGTATTAATTCTTCCGTTTCATAGCACAAAATGTCTTTCCATTTATTTGTGTCTTTTCAGTTTCTTGCATCAATGTCCTAGAGTTTTCAGACTACCGGTTTTTTACCTCCTTGGTTAAATATATTCCTAGGTATTTTATACTTTCTGTTGTAATTTTAAATGCGGTTGTGTTCTTAATTTTTCTTTCTGATAATTCATTATTAGTGTTTAGAAATGTAACAGACTTCTGTGTATTAATTTTGTTCCCTGCAACTTTACTGAATCCATTTATTAGTTCTAACAGTGTTTGGTAGAGTCTTTAGAGTTTTTTATAAGTAGTATGCCATCTGCAAATAGTGACAGTTTTACATCTTTCTTCCCAGTATGTATGCCATTTTCTTTTCTCTTATTTAGTTACTCTGACTAGAACCTTTAATACCATGTGAAATAGAAGTGGCAAGAGTAAGCATGTTTATCGTGTTTCTGATCTTCGAAGAAAGCTCTTTTCACCATTGAGTATGATATTAGTTATGGGTTTGTCATACATGGTCTTTATTATGTTGAGGTACATTTTTTCTATACCACTTTGTTGAAAGTTTTTAAAATCATAAATGGATGTTGAATTTTGTCAATTTTCTTGCATCTATTGAGACGATATAATTTTTATCTTTTATTTTATAATGTGATATGTCACATTTATTGATTTGCAGATGTTAAGCCATCCTTGAATCCTTGGAATAAATCCCATTTGATCATGATGTATGATCCTTTTAATGTGTTATTTAATTCAATTTGCTAATATTTTGTCAAGGATTTTTGCATCTATGTTCTTCAGGGATGGTGGCCTATAGTTCTCTCTTTTTGTGTCCTTATCTGGTTTTGGTATCAAGGTAATACTGGCCTCATAAATGACTTTGGAAGTGTTCCCTCCTCTTCAGTTTTATAGAAAAATTTAAAGATAGGCACTAAATATTTGAGTGATTGGTAGAGTTCACTAGTGAAGTTGTTTGGTCCTGGATTTTTGTTTTCTGGGAGGTTTTTGAGTACTGACTCAATCTCCCTACTAGTAATCAGTTTATTCAGATTTTCTATTTTTTTTCATGATTCAATCTTGGAAGATTGTAGGAATTTGTCTATTTCTTCTAGCCTTTTGCAATTTGTTGGTATATAATTGTTCATAGTAATCCCATCATTCTTTATATTTCTGTAGTATTAGTTGTAACTTCTCCTTTATTTCTGATTTTATTTGAACTCTCTAATACTTACTGAGCCTAACTAGAGAATAGTCGATTTTGTTTATCTTTTCAAAGAACTGTCTCTTAGATTCATTGATCTTTTCTATTGTCTTTTTAGTTTCTATTTCATTTATTTCCACTCTTATCAATATTATTTCCCTCCTTCTAATTTTGGGCTTTATTTGTTCTTCTTTTTATAGTTCCTTTAGGGATAAAGTTAGATGGTTTATTTGAGATTTTTTTGACTCTTGAGACAGGCCTCTATAGCTATGAACTTTCCTCTTAGAACTTCTTTTGCTACATCCCATAGATTTTGGTATATTTCCATTTTCACTTGTCTCAAGGTGTTTTTTATAAAAATTTCTTCTTTAATTTCTTTATTGACCCATTTGTTGTTTACTAAGTATGTTAAATTTCTATCACCATTTATTCTGTGACATTTCTGTAAATATGTCCGTGTTCACTGAAGCACCTTCTCTGGTACATTCCTAAAGACATGCTTCTGGACAAAGTATTCCTTAAGATTTTGCATTCTTAAAACTGTTTTTAAACAGATTTCAAATTTGGGGGTTATAATTTCATTTAAGTAGAAATCTATAGCTTATACTTTAGTCCCCTGAAATTCTTGAAAATAAGATGTTGCTGTTGTCTTGCTTTGTATTTTGCTGTGAGAATTCTTTTTTTTTCTTCTAAAAAAATATTCCAGTATAGTTAACATACAGTGTTATATTAGTTTCAGGTGTACAACGTAGTGATTCAACAATTCTCTACATTACTGAGTGCTCCTTATGATATGTGTGCTATTAATTCCCTTCACCTATTTCACCTATTCCCCAACTCACCTCTCCTCTGATAAGCATCAGTTTGTTCTCTGTAGTTAAGAGTCTGCTTTTTAGTTTCTTTCTCTCTCTCTCTTTCATTTTTATTCACTTGCTTTGTTTCTTAAGTTCCAGATATGAGTTAAATCATTCAGTATTTGTTTTTCTCTGACTAACTTATTTCATTTAGCATTATACTTTCCAGATCCATCCATGTTGTTGCAAATGGCAAGATTCCATTCTTTCTTATGGCTGAATAATATTCCATTGTATGTACATGTATATATATAATAGCTTCTTTATCCAATAATCCATCAATGGACACTTGGGCTGCTTCCATAATTGGCTATTATAAATAATTCTGTGATAAGCTTTGGGATACATATATATATTTTCAAATTAGTGTTTTCTTATTGTTTGAGTAAATACTCAACAGTGGAATTACTGGATCATATGGTACCTCTATTTTTAGTTTTTAGAGGAACCTACATAATGTTTTCCACAGTGGCTATACCAGGTTGCATTCCCATCGATAGTGTACAAACTTGACTATTACTGTATGGAAATGCAATGCATTTCTGTTCTTGATTTTGTATCCTGTTACCTTACTGAATTCCTTTATTAGTTGTAGTAGTTTTTTTGGTGGAATTTTCAGGGTTTCCTGTACATAGTATAATATCTGGAAATGGTGAAAGTTTTACATCATCCTTACCAAATTGGATTTTTTTTCCTTTTTTGGTCTGAGTACTGAGGCTAGAACTTCCAGTTCTATGTTGAATAAAAGCAGTGAAAGTGGGCATCCTTATCTCATTCCTGATCTTAATGCGAAAGCTCTCAGGTTTTCACCATTGAGTATGATGTTAGCTGTGGGTTTGTTATGGACAGTCTATATGATGTTGAGATATATTCTCCTTAAACCTACTTTGTTGAGGGTTTTTATCATGAATGGATGTTGTACTTTGTCAAATGCTTTTACTGCATCTATTGAAATGACCATATGGTTTTTATCCTTTCTCTTGTTGATGTGATGTATCCTGTTGATTGATTTGCAAATATTGAAACACTCTTGCGCCCCAGTATTAAATCCCGCTTGATCATGGTGAATGATTTTTTAAAATATATTGTTAGATTCTGTTTGCCAATATTTTGTTGAGTATTTTTGCATCTATGTTCATGAGAAATACTGTTTTGTAGCTCTCTTTTTTGGTAAAGTGTCTCTGGCTGGCTTTTATATCACAGCAATGCTGGCCTCATAGAATGAATTCGGAAGCTTTCCTTCCTTTTCTTTTTCTTTTTTTTTGGGGGGGGGTGTTTGAGAAGAATATGTATTGACTCTTCTTTAAATATTTGATATAATTTGCCTGTGAAACCATCTGGTCCTGGACTATTTTTTTGTTGGGAGTTTTTTGATTTCTGATTCAATTTCATTACTGGTAATCTATTCAAATCTTTTACTTCTTCCTGATTTAGTTTTGGGAGGTTATATGTTTCTAGGAACTTATTTATTTCTTCTCGATTCTCCAATTTGTTGGCATATCAATTTCATATGTTCTCTTTGTATTTCTGTGATGTTGGTTGTTATTTCTCCTTTTCCGTTTATGAATTTGTTTATTTGAGTCCTTTCTCTCTCACTGGGTGTATTATTTTTATGAGTCTGGCTAAAGGTTTATCAAGTTTATTATCTTTACAAAGAACCAGCTCCTTTCATTGATCTGTTCTATTGTTTTAGTTTATATTATTTGTTTCTGCTTTAATATTTTTAGACTTCCTCCTACTGGTTTTGAGTTTTGTTTATTTTTCTTTATCTGGCTCTGTTAGGTGTAGGTTAGGATGTTTACTTGAGACCTTTCTTACCTCTTGAGGTAGGTCTGTAATGATATAAACTTCCCTCTTAGAACAGCTTTTGCTGCATCCCAAAGATTTGGGGCCATTGTGTTTCATTTTCACTTCTTTCTCTCTTTTTCTCCTTGGTTTGTTTGTTTACCTATTCATTGTTTAGTAGCATTTTGTTTACTGTTCATATATTTGTGTTCTTTCTAGATTTTGTCCTTGTGGTTGATTTCTAGTTTCATAGCATTGTGCTGAGAGAAGATGCATGGTATGACTTTAATATTTTAAAATTTGTTGAGACTTGTTTTGTGTCCTAACATGTGATCTATTTTGAAGCATGTTCCACTTGGAAACAATGTGTACTCTACTGTTTTAAGATGGAATGTTCTGAATATCTCTGTTTGATCCATCTGGTCCCATGTGCCATTCAAGCCATTCTTTGCTTGTTGATTTTGTTTGGATTATCTATCCTTTGGTGTCAGTGGGATGTTAAAGTTTCCTATCATTATCATATTACTATCAATTACTTCTTTATGTTTCCTATTAACTACTCTAAGTATTTGGGTGCCCCCAATATTGGGTGCATAAACATTTACAGTTGTTATATCTTCTTGTTGGTCTATTCCTTTTATGTACATATGTTTGTTTTTTAAAGTCTATTTTCTCTGATACAAATATTGCTAACCTAGCTTTCTTTTGACATCCATTTGCATAATAAATGATATTTCCATCCCTTCATTTTCAGTCTACGTGTGTCTTTATTTCTGAAATGAGTTTCTTATAGGCAACATATAGATGAGTCTTGCTTTTTTATCCAATCTAGCACCCTTTGTCTTTGATTGGAGTGTTTATTAGTTCATTTATATTCAAAGTAGTTATTGATAGGTGTATACTTACTGCCATTTTGTTACTTGTTTTAAGGTTATTTTTGTAATTTTTCTGTTCCTTTCTTTTCTTGCTTTCCTCTCTCCATTTGCTCACTTTCTTACTGATATACTTTGATTCTTTTTTCTTAATTTTTTGCTTATCTGTTTTTGTTTTTTGTTTTTTTTTGTTTTTTTTTTTTTGTTTTTTTTTTTTTTGTTTTGGCTACCATTAGTTTTGTATGTAACATCTTATGCATTTGGCAGTCTCTTTTAAGTTGATAGTCTCTTAATTTTGAACCCATTCTTTACTCTTCTCCCCACCATTTTGCAAGAATATGGTGCCATACTTTGCAACTTTTTATTTTGTGAATCTCTTGACTGATTTTTATAGATAATTTTACTGTTCTTGTGCTTCCTACTTTTCTTACTTCTTCTTATGGTCTCTCCTTTGCACTTAAGGAGTCCCCTTTAACATTTCTTGTAGGGCTGAGTTAGTCATGATGAATTCCTTTAGCTTTCTTTTGTCTAGGATATTCTTTATCTCTTCTTCTATTCTGAATAATAGCCTTGCTGGATAAAGTATTCTTGGCTGCAGGTTTTTTGTTTTGTTTTTGTTTTTGTTTTAGCACTTTCAGCATATCATGCTATTCTATTCCCTCTGGCCTGCAGTTTCTGGTGAAAAATCAGTTGATAGCCTTATGGGGTTTTCCTTACATGTAATTGTTTTCTTTTCTATTGCTGCTTATAATATTCTGTCTTTATTACTATCTTTTGCCATTTTAATTGCTATGTGTCTTGGTGTGGATCTTTTTTGTTGATTTTGTTGGGGGCTCTCTGTGCTCCCTGCATCTAGATGTATATTTTCTTCTTCAGGAAAGTTTTCAACTATTATTTCTTCAAATAAATTATCTGCTTCCTTTTCTCTCTCTTCTCCTTGAGATCCCTGTAATGTGAATGTTATTACTTTTGATGGAGTTGCTGAGTTTCCTTAGTTTGTTTTCATTTTTTATTGTTAATTTTTCTCTCTCCTATTCAGCTTGATTGCTTCCATTACCCTGTACTCCAGGTCATTGGTCCATTCTCCTGCTTCCTCTAGTCTGCTATTTATTCCTTCTAGTATATTTTAAATTTCAGTTATTGTATTTCTTTATCTTTAATTGGTTCTTTTTAATGTTTTGTATCTCTTTGTTGAGGGTCTCACCGAGGTGCCCTGTTAGCACATGTTCTGAAATTAGTTAATAAATCTCCCTCCTATATACCCCAGCATTTTTCAAACTGCTGCTTCTTTGCTGTGTCTCCATGGGACTGTTTATTGTGTCTTTAGGACAGAGACTCAATTTCCTAGGTCTCCTAGAGCTCAGCTCATTGATTTTTAGCATTCCAGGTGTTAAGCCCTTCTGATTGTAAGAACTTGCTAAATTAGACCCCTCTGTTTTCAGAGCCAAATGTTATGGGGATTTATCTTCCCTGTTTAGGTCCCTTATGCCTGGGGTGCTTGGTGTGAAGGTCTGTTTCTTTTCCCTCTTTAGGCTTGTGGTATCCCTCCCTTCTATGGACAATCCCACAGGTCCCTTTAGTTCTAGACCCCATCTGTGCCCTCCCCATCCTCTTTGATGAGGCCTCTTCTCTATAGTTAGCTGTGAAGAGTCTGTTCTGCCAGTTTTTGGGTAGTTCTCTGGGTTATTTAATCTGACATAGGTGTTATCTAGTTGCATCTCAGACTGAGGTGAGCTTAAGATCTTCCTACTCTGTCACTTTGCCAGGAAGTCACACTTGCTGTGAGAATTCTTATTTCAATCTTTCATTCTTACCTTTGTAGATTTCTTGGACTTTTTTTTTCAGGAGACACTGAAAAATTGATTTATCTTTAAAATATTTTAGTTTCGTTAGTATATGTCTGAGTAGATCATTTGGTCAACTTTAAGTACATGGTAGGCCTTTTCAATATACAGATTCATGTCTTCTTTTATTTCTGGAAAGTTTTCATGAATTTTAGTTTTAAATATTAGAATTATTCTGTTGATTTTTTTTCTCATGGACTCTATGTGTGTACTGGGTATTTTCTATTTTCTATGTATCTCACTTTATAACACTTGTTACCTCTTCATTTCTTTTCCATTATCTTTTTTTTAAATTTTTATTTATTTATGATAGTCACACACACACACACACAGAGAGAGAGAGAGAGAGAGAGAGAGAGAGGCAGAGACACAGGCAGAGGGAGAAGCAGGCTCCATGTACCAGGAGCCCGATGTGGGATTCGATCCCAGGTCTATTGGATGGCGCCCTGGGCCAAAGGCAGGCGCCAAACCGCTGCGCCACCCAGGGATCCCTCTTTTCCATTATCTTGATTACTTTTACTCCTCTCCTAAATGTCCCCTATTAGTTTTTCAGTCAAATAAATTCTGTGTCAGTCATGTTTTAATTTAGAGTTTATTTTTGAGGTAACTTTGCCTTTTCTTCTCTTCTTTCCTGAGTTTGCTTATTTTATGTTTCATGTTTTTATCTTCTTTTCCATTTCTAAATCTTAATATTTCTAATTTTTATCAAGGCCATTTTTTTTAATATCTGAAAATACTTTTAAGGCATTTTTGTTCTGATTAAGGTGCAGGGTTATATTATAGTCTTTCTCTGCTTCGTGATGGTTTTGGGGAAAATTTTGATCAACTAACAATTTTAACTATCATTTTCTA
Organism: Nyctereutes procyonoides; assembly: GCF_905146905.1. NCBI lineage: Eukaryota > Metazoa > Chordata > Mammalia > Carnivora > Canidae > Nyctereutes > Nyctereutes procyonoides. The sequence continues at coordinate 56,071,357 of NW_026575051.1, forward strand.
CTTTTTTCTTACAATAGTTTGATGGATGTTTCTTACATTAACTACTGATTAAAATTTTTTTTGTTTCACTTTTACGGTAATAGCATATGTATTTAATCATGGGTGGTGAATATGGGTAGTTTACCAGATATATTACCTCATGTGTGCTCTCTTACATTAAAACCATGAAATAAATTTATGTAATAAATTGCACTTGTCTTTTAACATTGCTATTCTTGTAAATTAAAGTTATTATGAAGATGTGCAATGGAAATCACGCTTCTAAACTCTTGTTCTAGCAAACATATTTTTCTAAGAGGTCTTATTGGGGCATCATGAGAAATAAAAACAGTTCTCTAGTTCATTGGAAAATTCTTTTACCTCTAAAGGTGTGTACTTTGGAAGTATATCTTTGATTTTGTGAATTTATTTTATAGAAATTAATTTTTAATTTCTAGGTTCTTAATTTCTACCCCCTTGCTTCTCTCTTTATTTTCACCACCAAACATCTAAACAACACCTTCAATTCTTATGGCTAGCATTTCTATTCATATACATTTACAAGCCACTTCCTTTTGACTCCTCAGCAGTCAATCCTCTAACCTACCTGGTAGCAGACCTGTTCTCAATATTCACTTGTTCATCTTAGGTTCTTTTTCTGGGGATGAGTTAACTTCAAATATACCAAGATAGACCCTTTGCTTTCCTCCCCAGTTTTCCATGAAATGTCCACCAAACTCTACAGAGATTTGGACTTCACTTGTTTTTAGTGGTTTCATGTATTTTTCTTTGGATAAGTCATTTTAAATCTCTCTTTCATCTATACTGTAGGTGTGGATATAGGTGGATATTATTGACTTTGCTTGTTGATCTCTCTCATTCTCTCTCTTCCCTTAGGATGAATGGAGAGCTTCAGGTTTATGTGTCTATTTTTTCCTGTAGACACTCAGAAGCCTCTTTTCCAATATTTTCAAATTAGCCTAAGTTTTAGAAACACAATTTATATTTTATGTGTGGAAAGTTGGTTTGATTGGTGTCATATTAATTTAATAATATGGAAGCTAATATTCTGCATTACAAAACCTATAAGTTAATTGATTTGAAAATACTGTCAACTCATAAACTAAAAATTTCTTCCAGTTCATGCAGTGTTTAAGTTGTTCTAATTCTATTGCTAGCAACTCTTTATCCCTAGTTGTTCATTACTTACAGTCTTGCAAAGCTGTATTTTATTGCAGTTAAGGGCATGTATTCTGAAAAAAATCTTTTTTGAGTTTACTGCCTTGTTCCATCACTTGCAAGCTCTATGATTGTAAAACTTACTTAGTTTCTCTATACCTTAGTTTCCTTCTGGATAAACTGGGGATATCAGTAGTATCTATCTGTAAGGTTATTATTATGTATGTAAAACTTAGAATACTTGGCATATAATACATTTTCAATAGAAGTTTCATTTTTCTGAAACCAAATTTTTGGTCAATAAATAAAAGAACATGAGAGTTCATTTTTAAACAGTGTATTTAGAATTATTGTTTACTAGCAAAATATTTCATTGAAAATCTTGGAAAAACAAAAAGTTTTTTAAAATAGTTTTGAAGAGTAGACTATCTGTGATATATAGAGATGAGTTACTTACAAGAGTTGCTATTCTAAAATTATTGGACAGATCATGTGAATTCTTTCAGAATTCTGAATCTTTCAATCACAATTGAAACATGTTGCTTTGGTAGCTTTGAGTGTAATATACATATTTTATTATTATCTTTCTTTTCAGTTATACTAAAATTCTTCAGATCTAAGTACTTTTGCTTTTAAATTAGGTATATATTTCTTTTCATATTATCAATGTAAATGACTAGACAGGCCTTCACAACTTCAGAATTTTTGTGTGTTGAAATGGCTTGATGAGGTGTTCCCCTATGATTTTTAAACAACTTAAAATAGTAGATTATTCTAAATTCAGTAGTCTATTGGTGGTATAATCATGTGAACACACCTTTGATTTGAAATTGAACATTTGAAATCTGAATCTGAATAAAGAGTATCTCAGTCTTTTAAATCATGCGTGATAACTGTGAATACTGTTGATCCCCGCCTTAGATCTGCTCTAGTGCCTTTTACCAGGTGTGTTTGCATTTACTTCTATGAGGGTCAAAGGGCCTAACCAACTTATAGTTAAATTGATTCTTTCATCCTGACCATTTCCTAACTATGAGACACTATGAATTTAAATTGTAGATCTTTATGTGAACAGGCTCAAAACTACCTATTTTCAGGGAAGATTATTTTCTACTCTGAAATTCTAGTTCCTTGAACTAGTTTTGCCTTAAACTGTATTCTTTGAGCTTAAGTTCACCCTTTTATGATTTCAATGTACTCTTCATTTTTTCTAGTGCCTAAGTATTTCCTCTAATTATTTGAGACCTTAGTAATGCATCATAGAGTGTATTTGTTGGAATACATCTATCATGTGGGTGTTTTGTAGTAATAGAGTTTTATAGAATATTATTGAATATTACTGTGACAGATTTTTCATTCTAATTGTTCATTTTCTGGTCTTTTGGAATATATCTTCAAAATTTTTAATTTTTATTATTTTACTAGCAGTAATACATGAATTCTTTTCCTATCCTGAATGTAGTTATCAGACTCTTTGACATATAACATATAATTTTGTGCAATTCTGAATTGTTGCGTTGTCATATTTTCATCTTAAAAATTGATTATTGCTCTCATTTCCTTCTGGCATTAATGGTATAAAGGAGAAGTGTGAGGCCAGCCTTACCATTTGTTTCATTGTAGTTAGTTTTTTGTTGTTTTTGACTGATGGCTTACAAGTTTTTTTAACATTGCTATTCTTATAAATTAAAGTTATTATGAAGATGTGCAGTGGTCATTATGCTTCTTCTAAACTCTTGTTCTAGCAAACATATTTTTCTGAGAAATCTTTTTGAGGCATTATGAGGAACAAAAACAGTTCTCTAATTTAGTTCACTGGAAAATTATTTCATCTCCATAGGTGTGTACTTTGGGAATATAATGAATTTCTCAATTTTCTCATTGTGCAGTGCCTGGGTCACTGAGTCATGAGAGGCACTATGGAAAAAAAATTTCACTTTTTTTTCCCTCACTTAGTACTGGTTCATGGTATGAGGCTTTGGCATTCTTAGATGTGGCCTTACTGTCAGCTTTTGCCTCAGTTTAGTTTTAGTTTTTATGTTTTCTATATTCATACATGTGTATTAATTATACTTAATGAGAGGATGCTTTAGGAGCTGCTGGCCAGAAAAATTTTAAGTACTAGTCTATTTTCATGTTAATTATAATCAATTTGTTATTAAGATGAAATTTTAAATTTTAACTTGTTTATGACTACTATATGTATGTACAGTACATAATCACTTTAAATATTTTAAATTTATGTACCCTTATCCTGATATACCCCATCCTCACTACTGACTTTTTTCCTAATTATTCATTTTGTTATTTTAATTGAAAAATATGACATTTCATCGGAATCCTGATGAACAAAAATACTTTTATATTTTAAAAACTATCTGGAATGTAGTAAGAATAAGCTTAAAATTATAATTGTGAAGTTTCACCTTTTTTTGGTGTTATATTCCTATTTTTGATGGCATAATTGATAGATACATACCTTTTTGTAATGGGTGGTTGAACTGTGCCACACTGAAATTTAATATGATGGCTAGGGAAGACTTCATTTTTTTCTCTCTTAAATGTAGATAATAATAAATTATCAACTTAATTATGTATTAGGACATTAATCAAATGCCCACTTCCCCTTACACAATAAGATTTCATTTCAAGAACTACCAACAAAATATTTTTCAATGAGGTAATATGAATTTGAGCTGGATTATATAAACATTTAAGTAAAAATTAGCAATTGAAAAGTCCATTACCATCTAGTTTTTGCATAGTTCTTGAAATATGACACTCTTAGAGTTGTCAAATTACCTGGTTTATCTTTAATGTGTTGTTCTAAATAATGCAGTGCCCTCCCTAGTAACCATCTAATTGTGGATGTCAGGCTGTGATTGCCTAATACAATGTATTCAAAAAAAGCGACCAGGAAATAAAATAGATTATTTCCCTCCACTCCTTTGCAAGTCCATTTGGTTTCCTGTAATTAGGACCAAATTTTCCATCTGCCTTGGTCTTCTGTAAATGATTTCAGAGCACTTAGAGCTAAAGCCATCATATTTCCCTGCTTTGAGTTTCTGCTACTATAACCCTTGATTAAATGTCAGGTTTTTGTTTTCATTGTTTTACCCTTTTTTTTCCTATTTACATTTTTGACAGCCTTCCCTCTCAATTGAATACTGTTATCACTTTATTTTAATCCTCTCTCAAGCTGCCTATATTATCACCCCTGTTTTCAGAACTCGGATTTCTACCCTTTACCCACTAATTGGCTTTTTACCCCAGCTTGCCTTGCTTCCTCTTTGTGCATCTTACCCTTTCTCCACACAATGTGTCCTCCATGTTCATGGTCCTGTCAGATCTTCTTACCTTGTGTCCAGAGGACTTTATTGATATTTTTTACCCCACACTTCGAAAAGTTTCTGTTAATATGACATTCTTTACAATATTTTCCCAAATAAAAAGCACATTTTCTTATTTTCAAATAAGTTTTTTTGAAGGTATTTGTTGGTGAAGTGAGCATCTTTTAAGAGTACGCGTTGGTTTCAACAGCTGAGAAAATATATGTAATTCACAAACATTTATTTCATTTTACTCATTTCCATTTATATTTTCCCGTTTGGTGAGGAAAGAATATATGCTTATTATTTTTTCAATGAGTGCTTTTCTTTTTAAATATGAATGTAGTCAAAATATTGTTGTAGGGCATTAAAATTCATACTTTACTTTTTAGTGAGTTGGAGCATGTGGCAAAATCAAAATGCATGAAAATGAGCCAAGACAATATTCCTTGTGAAGCTTATATAGATATAATGAGTAGTGAATTAGTTATTTCATTTGTAATATCTTCTTAATATATTCTATGTAATAGAAGTATATCTATTAATATACATCAAATTATAGAAGAATATGTTAATATATACATGATTGCTAAATTCAACTACCACTAAAAATCTCAAATCAAAAAGTTTAAAATCTACCTTATATCTATGGAACCTTTAAAGAATATTGTCTTTTTCTTTACCATGATCTTGTTTTTTCTCACATTCACAAACTAAAATAGGCCTGGATTTCTATTACAAACTTAAAATTCAGATAGGCTATATTTATTAATTATCAATAATTTTCAAATATTTGACTTGGTAGAAAACATGTCACCAAGCAATTAACCAGAAAAAATTATCATAGAGATTCAAAACTAACAAGGATTTTGAAATATTATGAACTATATCTACATAATAGTAAAATTATGGCTAAAGATAATAAAAATCTGGAGTATTATTACCTAAGGTGAAGGAGAAAGTCTCAGGATGAAGACCAATTATACAATAGGTCAGGGAGTCTATAGGTAAATCAACATACAGGCAGATAAAATGAGAGCTCATCATGTGCATTTTATGTGTTTCTATTCTATGAGTTAGGTTTTTAGGATGACTGCATTAAGCCCACCTAGAGAAGACAATTAGTACTGATTTATAGAAAGGAACCAATAAGGAATTTTCTATAAAGCAGCAACTGAAATCATTAGAACCACCTAACTGAAAATATAATTTATTAAAGTATTTAAGGAAAAATAAAGAAATAGACCAAGCTGCTGAATGTCACTGTTACAAATAGTGCTTCTGTGCTAATGATACTTAAAAGTTCTCATCTAAAACCTATAGATCAGTAACACCTGCATAAATGGCATGTAATTTTTCTATAATCTCATCAATATAAATTTCCTAAAGTGGGGGATCCCTGGGTGGCTCAGTGGTTTAGCGCTTGCTTTCAGCCCCAGGGTGCCGTCCTGGAGTCCCAGGATCGAGTCCCACATCGGGCTCCCTGCATAGAGTCTGCTTCTCCCTCTGCCTGTGTCTCTGCCTCTCTCTGTGTGTGTCTCTCATGAATAAATAAATAAAATCTTAAAAAAAAATTTCCTAAAGTGAGGTATTTTTAAATTACACCTTAAGCATTACCTTATGAACTTGTTCTTCAAATTATTTATGAAGCCTTTGCTTCATATTTGGAACATTTTTCTCTCCTATTTTAGCTGAACATTTGGATTGGGAACTCTACAAGGTCAGGGAAAACTTTTTTTTGTTTCAGATACATCTGTTTAAGTTCAGTAGCCTATGCTGTTCTTTTTTTTTTTTTTAAGATTTTATTTATTTATTAATGGGAGACAGAGAGAGAGAGAGAGAGAGAGAGAGAGAGGCAGAGACACAGGCAGAGGGAGAAGCAGGCTCCATGCACCGGGAGCCCGAGGTGGGATCTGATCCCGGGTTTCCAGGATCGCGCCCTGGGCCAAAGGCAGGCACCAAACCGCTGCGCCACCCAGGGATCCCGCCTATGCTGTTCTTGAGAAGGTTTATCACGCATAGAAATATATAAATTTATCTATCTATCTATCTATCTATCTATCATCTATTTATTTATTTTAAAGATTCTATTTATTTATTCATAAATAATGAGGGCAGGCTCATGCAGGGAGCCCGACATGAGACTCGATCCTGAGTCTCTAGGATCACACCCTGGGCCAAAGACAGACACTCAACCGCTGAGCCACCCAGGCGTCCCAAAATATAGAATTTTAAATAGGTTATCAAAGTAAGAGACGGTGGGCCTGGAAATGATTGCTAGGTCTTTGAATCTCTCTTCCCTAGTGTGTCCAGTTACTGCTGTCCAATATGATAGTCACATGTCCCTACTGAGAACTGAAGTGTGGTTTGTCCAAAGTGAGATGACCTATAAATTAAAATATACAGGGACGCCTCGGTGGCTCAGTGGTTGATTGTCTCCCTTTGGCTCAGGGTATGATCCTGGAGCCCTGGGATCCAGTCCCACATCGGGATCCCCACAGGAAGCCTGCTTCTCTCTCTCCCTATGTCTCTGCCTCTCTCTGTGTCTGTCATGAATAAATTAATAAATTATTTTAAAAAATTAAAATATAGACCTAATTTTGGAGACATAGAATAAAAAGAATGAAAAGCAGCTCAAGAATCATTTTTTATGGGATCCCTGGGTGGCGCAGCGGTTTGGCGCTTGCCTTTGGCCCAGGGCGCGATCCTGGAGACCCGGGATAAGATCCCACGTCGGGCTCCCGGTGCATGGGGCCTGCTTCTCCCTCTGCCTGTGTCTCTGCCTCTCTCTCTCTCTCTCTCTCTGACTATCATAAATAAATAAAAATAAAATACAAAAGATTTCTGTCTAAAAAAAATCATTTTTTATGAATTACTCTTTATATTAATAATATCTTGAAATAATATTTGAGATATAGTGGATTAAATAAAATACATAATTAAAATTAATATCACCTGTTTCTTTTTCACTTGTTTTTATGTGGCTGCTAGAGAGTTTAAAATTATATAATCTGGCTTGCATTATATAACTATTGGAAAGTATGGTTCCAAATGGTGCCAGATTTTTAAAAAATCATTTAAGTTCTATATATTCTGGTTATGTCCCATTGATCAAACATTAATTTTAGCTTTATTAAATTATTTTCATCTCTATTTTGGCACAAGTTATGATTCATGTATCTATAAATTTTCTAAGAAGTATTTCCTTAGACTCTAAAAGAGAACACAGAAAGAAAACTAAATGAAAACTTTAGATTTATTGGTACCTGTACCATTTTTGGTAACAAAATATTGATACTCCAAAGTTCATTTTAGTCACTATTTAAGCCATTAATACAATCAATGCCTCCTGGAGCTTTGAACAGAGAAATGAACATTCATATAATTTACTTCCCTTTTTCTTACTTCTGAAGGTAAATGATAAATGCAGTGGGTTAAAAGGACTTGGCTTAAGGGAAAACAGGAGAGATCATCCGGAGGGGCATTTAATAGATTTGCAACTATGGGTGCTTGAGTAGTGTAAGCAAATTTCTTAAAATGTTCCTTCAGAATAGAGGAAAGTTACGGAAGAGGAATTAAAATTCTATTGCTTCTCTCCTCAGAAATATTCATCTGCCCACCTTTTTTTTTATTGAAAAGATACCTTTGGTGTTATTGTTTTTGTTATGAACCATCCTCCTTTGCATTGCTTTCTAGATAATTTGTTCTTTTCCTTTGATTTCCTTTTTTGATCCCAGGATTAGTGAGAATTGGACTTTTAAATTCTAAGTCTGTAAGATTTTTTTTTTTTTTTTTTGGTCTCTATCGTATAACTGGATTTTGCTTTCAAACTTGATCAGATGTTTTTGTTGTTAATGAGAAAATTTAACCTAGCATTTGGCAAAATGACTGATATACCTTATACTTATTATTCATTTTGCATCTTCCTTCTTATACTTTTCCCTACTTGTGATGCCTTTTAAAGTTAAATATTTATTCTGTTTGTCCCTTGTTGATTCCTAAGAATTACCATAATTTACTATTTCTGCTATCACAACAACACCTGTATTTCTCTTCACTACTGTTTGAAAAATAAGATACCAAATAATTTCCCTCACCAAAATGCATTATTTCCTTCTTTCATGTGCATTTTAAATGATGATTTTATCGTAGATATTAATAAAAAAGTGTGGTCTGTATCATCCTCTCCTAAATTATTTTTTTTTCTAGCACTGAGAGAAGTTTTACAAATTTGTTTGGTCAAAAGAGGGTTAAGAAACAGTAGCTGCGGTAATATATCCACAACTCTTTTGGTCTTTTTAATCTTCCAGTTTCTTTTACAAACAGGTACTTTTCTTCTATGTGATATGCAAATCTCCCAGCTCCTAAGAGCAACTGGATAGGGATATGTGTTTCATCTTAAAACAAAGACTAAGAAAAAAATAATAATATGATGAAGTTATTCAAAGGATTTCAGAAACAGGTGTTCTAAATCTACACTAATTGGATTTCAGTTAATTATTCCTTTTACTTTAGGGAATATAAGTAAGAAATAAGAAAAAAACTACCTGAAAAACTTCTCTGACATGCTAATTGCTCTAATATTATCTATCTAACCTAGGAAAAAAAAAAGGCACCTTAATGTGACCAGAGTCATAATTACCTTTTCATTTCTAGATTTTAGAGATAAAATTTATAGGTCTTTCCATATACTATACATTTTAGGGTATATGGCATACTCTATTTTTTTCATTTTTATGTGAATTTAATTTTCCTCTGTCAATGCAAAGAAAATATTTTTATACTTTAAATATTAGATTTCCTACTAACCTCTGGAAGACCAAAGCAAATCTCTCTTAGGTTTTAGGTCAAGGAGTTTGCTGCTATTTGATTTTAGACAAATGCTCATTCTCCCCTAATCTCATTTTCTTTCTTTGCAAACAGAAGAGTAATTGTTATATATTACTGTGGTCATTAGCATTCCTCAATGTGTGGGTTGAGCTGGCTACTAAAAGAATGGGAGTCTTGTTTTTGGAATACGAGATGAGTTCAGAATGTAAACTTCATGAAGATTTGGGTTTTCCTGTTGCTTTTGTTTACCATTCTTTTCCTATATGCCTTGTGCATAGTTAATATGCAATAAATATTTTCTGGATGAACTAATGAATGAATGGATGGATGGATGGATGGATGGATGGATGGATGGATGAGAGACATACAGATGGAAGTCAGCATTGGATGACTGGATCAAGATAGTAGGTTACCAGAAAGTACTGAGTTCTAACTTGCCTTTTATCTATAAAGCAAACTTAGAATTGTGGCCTCATAGTAAAGAAATCCTCTATTAACTTGATTGATTAAAGTGGAGAGTTCAATAGTTGGGTTCAGTAACAACTCCTAGTTGATATTTAAGAGTGTTATATTAGTTTTAATTTTCTACAAATAAGTATGTTCATGGAACATATTAAGTGTTTAATAAACATTTCATTCATTCAGAGTGTTATTGAATGGATGAATGTTTATCATAAAATTTATCATGTTGCTCAATAACAGTGGGATCCATATTTTAGCCACCTTTATCAGTCAGTTGTCCAGTGCAATGCCTGTTTCATAGTTAGTTCTCACACATGCAGTAAAGGTACATTTTTATCACCTCACTCACTGTGATATTTTAACTATTTCTTCATTGATTTAAACCACCAATTTAATTCTGGGCTTAGATTCCAATTGAGACATTCTTTTTCCAAAGGTCTAAACTCTTGAGAGCTGCCACTATACCCAGTCTGTAAGATATCAGGGGCAAGATGAACATAGCAACTAAAACATATTATATGGTTAGGAAATGTATGAAAAATGTTTTATACTGCTTTGATTACCTCTTTTATAATCTCCAATAAAAATATTTTTTATAAATTAACATTTACCAATAGTGAAAATAATTCCAATGGTTCAGAAGAATCTAAAATAAATAGAAAAAGTCAACTTCCCTAGGTCTCTCACTCTCAGAGACATTCTTAGTTTCTATCTTTAAATTATTTTGGTGGTTACCATTTTTTTTAATATTATCAATTTATTGGCTTATCATATTTTGTTAGTATTTTTTGAATCCTGGTGGGAAATGGGGACCCTCAATATAAGTTATATTTGTAGTTTTATGCTCATATAACTGTTATTCAATGTTAGATCAAATTTTGGGCCTGGATCCAATGAGAAGAAAATGTCTGAAGAGGGTCAAAGGCATTAGACATTTAAGTTATTTTAACTTCTTCAGTAGTTCTTGGTTATAGCTAACTGCAACTTTTTCATGCACCATTTGTCACCAGCTTTCTAGCCTTCTCCTTTTTGTTTTGCTGGAAAACACCCTGGAATAATGTTTCATTAGAGGTTGTCTAGGAGATATATTTTCTTGTTTATGCTAATCCAACAGTATTTTATTTTGCTCTGACAGTTGATACAGGCATAGAATTATAGCATCAAACTAATTTTCTGTTATGACTGAGGACATTAGCCTATTGTCTTCTAATGTTGTGGTTGTAAAAAATTTGATATTACTTTGGATCTCACTGTTTATTAAGTAAACTTTTTTTTCTTTGAAAGATTTTAGGCAATTTTCTATCTTTAGAATATTGTAATTTAACCTGAGTCTACCTAAGTGTGTACTCCCCCTGCCTTATCACTCCATTTGACACATTAAACACTTTAATTCTGAAGACTTATTTATCTCTTAGCTTAGTACATTTTTATTTATTTTTTATTTCTTGGACATTTCCTGACCCCCATTATCTCCATCCTATATTAAGGGGTTCCTTTTTTGTTTGTTTGTTTTTGATCCTGTTCTTTTTTTTTTTTTTTTTTTTTGATCCTGTTCTAATAGATACTACTACTCTGCTTTTTGCCCTCTGTTATGAAAGATTTTCTTCTTTTGTCTTTCATATTTCTTGCTTGCTTCCTGGTGTAGTTGATAATATTATTTGGTCGATTCATTAAATTTTTTTTGATAATCATAGTTTTTAATTTTCTAAAACTCTTTCTTTATAATTGGTTCTTTGCCTTCATAGTCTGTTTTTATGTAAAGAATGGAAAATCCCTTTAACTCACTTTAAAAATATGTATTATACTTGAAATAAATTGCTTCTATTTCTTAAATTATTTTTTTCAATGGGAGTGATACTGCATATTTATCTTGATTTTTCCCTTTCATGCTATGAGAGTTTCTCTAAAATGAGATTCAGGTCACATTCTATCATTGGTATAAAGTAACTAAGGACAAGTTATACAACCAATCTAAACTTCAATTTCTTTATTTAAAGAAATGGAAGGGGCACAACAAGAGTGATGTGAGTGATGCGATCATTTAGCAGAGACTCAGGACACAATCAATTATACATTTTTAAAGATATATTTTATTTTTTCAGTGACATGATTATAATGCCTTATTCTCTAAATTATAGTTTATTGATGGGGCTAGTACAATCCCACTATGAATTTGAATCTTTGGTGTTTCATATTTCTATTGAGTATTCAGAAGTCAGAAAACTTTTTCTTCAAATGAAAGAATAGTAAATATTTTTGGCTTTGTAGGCCACATGGTCTCTGTGGCAACTATTCATCTTTGCTGTTATAGCACAAAAACACAGACAAGGCATAAACAGATGGATGTGGCTCTGTTCCAATGAAACTTTACTTACCAAGAGCAGGCAATGGGCCAGATTTGACCAGCAGACCATTGTTTGTCAATCTTTAGAATACATCATGTAATACTCAAGATGTTCTGTGGAATTATCACTGGGCTTGGAGCAGGGGGAATAGGTTCTAATTTTGTTTACACATGTGAACTGGAGTAAGTAATTTAACATCTCTAAGCTTCTTTTTTCCCCAATATATATCATAAAGGAAATAAATTACTATTTAAGCTCTTTAAAGCTCTAAAATTCTATTCTGAATACTAGTAGAATCATTTCAATGTGAAAATTGTAATGTTCTATGTAAAACAATGATGCATAATGTATGCATTGTAATTGAAATTTTTGAGAGGGAGGACTAGGTCTAATGTTTGGTTTCAGCATATCTTTTAAAATAAGTTTTAATATTGCATTTGTTGATATTGTTGTTTCAGAAATAATAACATACTGCTACAAATGAAAGTGTACAATAAATAATGAAACATGTTTTAATGGGTATTCTATTATTTGAAAAATGAATCAGGAACATTTTCCTTCAGGTATCTTTAATTAACTGAATAAGGTTTAAAACAAGATGCCATTGGAACCTGTAAAATATTTATTACTAAGTATAAAAAAAATTTCAAGAGAAGCTATGGTCCCAGTTACAGTGGTAATTGCAAATGTCTTATTTGGTCCTTAATGCAGCTTATTATTTAATGATTATTTCAGTCTGAATTTTAGCTCTTCTTTACATATTAATAATCAGGGGTAATGCACATGCCTACCTACCATTTTTTCTGGAGCATTTTAAAACAGAAGAAAATAAACATCTTTATTTTGAAATTTGAGGGCAAAGCTTGATTTTTTTTTCTTGAAGCAGTACAATTATTTTGTTCCAAATATTTAAAAAAGATATTATTTATTTATTTGTTGGGGGAGAGTCAGGCAGAGGGAGAAGGAAAGAATCTTAAGCAGAGTCTCCTCAGCACAGAGCCCAATGTGGGGCATGATCTCACCATCCTGTGATCATGACCTGAGCTGAAATAGAGAGTTGGACACAACTGACTGAGCCACTAAGGTGCCCCTGTTCCAAATATTTTTTACATGCTTACTGAAATCTGTAATAGTCTATTTGTAGTAGTTATCTATGTAACCTGTTTATTATTTATTCACTTATTTATTTATTCATTCATTCATTCAGTGAGTCAGTCACTCCCAAGACACAGTTGTTAGTCCTAATGAAAAGAATTGTTAAGATGTTGCCACCAATCTCTGGGAGAAATATGAGTAAGGAACAAGAGTAAGTAAACAGGCAATATCAATATATTATACAGAATGCTATGATGCAGAGCTTGGTAAAAGATGCTTTACAAGCAATTGTGAGGAAAAAATCCTGATAAGGTGACATAAGTCTGAGATATAAAGTATGAAGAGGAAGGAGCTAGTTGAGCATGAGTGGGATAGACTGATGGGCACACAAAGACCAAAAAAAATGGGGGACAAATATGACACAAAATTAAGATTCGTGTCATTGGACAGACAGATATTTTTTTACTCAAGTCCAAGAGATTTGCAAATGAATTCTAACCATGACATGGTTAGGTGGAGAGAATATGTACTTTGGAGGAAGGCAGGTCTAATTTGAAATCTATTTTTATTTTAGGTCTGTGATTTGAGCATATTGTTGTCCTTGATTCTCTATTTCTTCATTTACAAAATGGAGCAAATAATATTTACTTTAAAGAAATATCATAAGGTAGCCACATATAGAAAATCCCTGTCATGAAGTTCGTGTTTAATAAGAGTTAGTTACTTATTCTTCTGTTCTTGGCAGTAGAGAAAATTGAAATGGTGTTTTTAGGGGGAAAAGAAACCTGGACTACAGAGTACTCAGAGACTAGTGATGTAAGGAATTTTATAATTAGCTTCCCTTTTTTTCTCTCTCCCTTCCTCCTTCTCTTTCTCTTCCTTTTTTCCTTCCTTACTGCCTTAGTTATTATATCTTCTGTAGGAGAAGCAGTTGGTTTATTCCCACGCTTTCCCTAGAATACACTGGAAGACACTTTCAGTGAAGTGTGGACATGCCATAATTCTTAGTTTTGATTAAAAAAGGAAATAAAAAACAGGAGGATCTCTAAGCAGGAAATGGACTACTACACTCCATTATTCAAGTGTAATACATTTCAAATAGGTTTTGAGCCCTCATTTGTGAGGTGCTACTGGCAGTATCCACAAAGGAGAGAAACCTAACCTTGGGCAAAGAGTTCCACTGCATGGCTGCTATGTCCTTGCCATGGGACAGGCCCTAGTGAAGTTGAAGAGAATGGCAGTTTCAATTCCTCTGGAGGATATTAGAAGTGTCTCTTGAATAGCATTTAAATAGTAGCAAATAGTATTTACTACCATTGTGTGCTCTGCTGATCATTAAGCTATTGTTTTGCAGCATCTGACCTATTCTTCTATCTGCAGCTTCATATACGTTCTTTTAAATTAAATACTTTTGTAAATAATTAGGTTAAGGGATATCATAATGTCTTGAAAAGTACAACTGTAACATTACTTACCTCTTAAAAACTTCTGAAGATTTATATCTGGTTCATTCTAAATATCCAAACTCAATGCAAACTAAATGGTCACAGTAGGGGACCATTAGCTCTTGCCATATATATATATATATATATATATAATTTTCTTAAACTAGAACTTCAATGTCCAATTATATTTCCAAGTCAAATATCTCCAATATGAAATCACAAATTGGTTGCATTCATTAACCTTTCCATTTTTGTATTTATGATGGTGTTATAATCAATCTGTAATTGATGAATAGACAAATTTGTTTTTTTTACAAAGTGGAAATTACAAACATCGACTTTATTAATCATATCGTTTTGTCATTTTTATTTGCAGATTTTTAAAGCTTGCTTGCAATTTCCATTTTTAAAAATTCTTCAATATATTGTTTGCCCTGAGTCTCCTAAATATTTAACTACAAGTTGTTTATACTCTAATGCTTTTTGAATATACTTTTGCTTAAGACAAAAGCTATAAGATGTGAATTGGAGGGTTCATTATTTCTGGTCTTTTTGGTCGGTACAATTTGGAAAATAGTTAACAAGTGAAATAAAACTCTTGTATTCTGTGAAATTAAAAAGCACTTTATTTTGCTGAAAAAGCAAGTTAAAATGGCTTTAATGGTATTTAACAATATACTTAATTTCCTGGGAGTATTTCCAGAATTCTTTTAACCCATTCTTTAAAATAGTCATATTTATTTCAATAAAAGAAAGTGATCACAGAGGGACAAGCGCTCTTGCTAAAAAAATTTGTATATATCATACATTCTACTTGTGAAATATAGTAGGGAAAATATTTACGAGCACCATAAGATAGGAAGCTGAAACTGCAATCATTTTTAAATGAAAATTATGTGACAGTTCATCAGTATTTAATGCTAACATTGGGTGATGTAGGCATGAAGAATTTAGCAGCTATTTATCATAACTCTGTGTGTGGTTAGTTCTCTGATATACTTTTTTTTTTTTTAGTAGACCAGTGTTTTAATGGCAACACAAACCATGGCTTCAGTTTGAGATATTAATAAATGGGGATGACAAAAGAGGATTTGTTTTTGTTGTTTGGTGTGTATGTGCTGTTGTTGATCACATTCCTGTTAAAAGTAGTCTGCCTCACCTCTCACGGGTTTAGTTTTTAATCCACACTCCCACAAGCCATGGCTAGGCTCCTGCACCAGATGCAGGTGTCCCCTTGTGCTGTCAGCCAGGAATGATTAATGAGGATTTGCCCCTACTGAAAGCAGTCTTTGGAGCATTGTTCAGGGCATCTGTGGAACTGTCGGGGGAGACAAGGACACAAGTGAACAACCAATTATTTGGCCATCACTGAGGCAGCATGAAAAAGACATCAAATTGGACAGAAAAGCAATGCCTTTGTTTGGGGATCAAATATTATTTTTTAGGTGTTAATAGTAATATAGGAATTAGACCTTATTTTAAAGAGTGTTGGTGAAATGTAGACTTTTAACCAAAAGTAGTTCTCCCTTTTTCCTTTAAAGTTAATTGAATTCTTTGTAAGTAAAATAAAAGAAATAAAACATCACCAAATTGATTCCTAAGTGGTCCCCTATTGTATAAAGATATATCGTTTTGCTCGGCTAACACTGAAAACAAGGACTGAGTATGCAGTGGGTAGGAGGGTCCACCACACAGAATTCCTAATTGCTGGTCATAGTTGACAGGGACTGGGGTTTTACAAGTGATCAGAGGGACAGAGACATTGCACTGGAATGCTGAAGCAGAAAATGAAAAAGCAAAGCAAAACAAAACAAAACAAAAAAAAACCCCAAACCATCCAAACCTGTGAAACATTTCCAAGTCAAGATTCAGCATATGTGTGTTTCCTTCTTTTTCTAGTAAGAGCTACACATACTTAGGTCTTAGGAAAAAAAGGTATTCAGATTGCTACATTCTTGTACTAGGTCTGTAACTTAAATAAGAAAGGTAATGGCTAACAAAGTGTTATGTATTTTGAATACAATTCAAATGCGGATTAAGAAATCCTTTCAGTAAAGTACTTTCTTTTATACTCTATCCTTTCAGGCCTGTTGTCTTTAGGCTATTAAGAATTAAAAGCTAAAACCACTAAAATCTTCAAGGAGCAGATAATGATGTTTTAATATATAAAAAGTAACGGGCAGTAACAACTTGAACAAATGAGACCCACATAACAACAAAAAATACCTACTAAACATTTTTTTTTTGCAGGTTAATACTTTTGTATTTTTTGGGTGGGGAGGAAAGACTTAAGCCACAGAGTAATTAAAAATCACATCGAGATTAAAAGTGGTCAACTGAGTAGATATAAAACAAATGTCTGAGAAGATGCTTTTTTTATAAGTGATTTCTGCTAAAATACCTTGCTTTATAGTTCTTAATCATTTTTTTTCCTGCAATGGCCCAGCTGCTTACTGATTTATATTTGCTGTTCAAATCTAGGATTACATAATTTTTTGGTACTTCTAAGACAATCAGAATTTTCCTTATTTTACATTCAAATATATAAGATAAAGAATACATAATATTGTTCATATTAAAAAATTAGCCCATTTAAGTAGCATCATAAAATGGGCAAATGAGCAATGCCCAAATCATGAGAACCATTTAAGGTTATTATGACTAGCAGCTTTGACTTGAAATAGGCTGAATAGATAAATCCAAACCTAAGTGGACACTAATACTGCCTCCTTTCAATATCATGAAAACAGCTGTTTCAAACTGTCTCCCATTTACTACTCAGTTAAAATTGGCTTTGTCAGAAAGATAGTGTAACTCAATTATTTTTTATTAATAACCCTATTTTTAAGTTTGTTAGCAGATTCCCTGGACTTGTGAATATGGGTTGAGTCTGTGGGCAAGTGATAAAATTTCTGTAAGTGAAGAATTTTTATGTAATTTTTCCCATGCAAATTCTACTCTAAGTTTTGAAATCGTTTTGATAGAATTGACTCTTCGTCAGTATATAGACAGTCTTAGAGTTTTAGCCTCATCCCTTTCCTCTTTTTTTCTTTCTTTAGTAACTCAAGTCAACAATTTTTAATGTTATCTGGTCTATCATTTGGTCATTAGAATCATTTTGAATGACTTTGAGACAAGGTACATTCCCAGGGAAGACTACTTACTGTACTTCTATTGTTTGTGAGCCACGGATGGTGATCTTTTAATACGGTGCTCTAAACATTTGGTCATTAAGAATTACATGTTGATCTAGACTGTTCATAATAAGTATATTGTGGGCAAAATAAATGACATCACTGTGTCCTGCTTCTTGCTCCTCTTTACCTATAATATTTAATCTTAGATTGGTGTGCCATATTTTTTCTTCACATTATACTCAGTTCCTCTAGCAGCTCTCAATTTTCTAAAAGTTGGCAATTGCTCATTTTCCCCATTCCCTTTTGGGTATTGATGTTAAGCTGTCATGACTCAAGTTTTCCTGAATAATTTTTCCTTTTTTAAAAAATAATAATTATATTATCAAGATAGAGATTTGGTTATAAAAATCTCAACTTGGAAGGCTCAGAACTTCTTGTTCTGTGTAATTCAGAGCAAATTTCTAATTTTAATTCTTAGTGGATATTTGAAAATCTGAGTTTGCCATATTGTTTAGGCCAGAAGAATCATTCAAAGAAATAGTATTGTCAATATTTATCTTCTTAGGTGAGGAGCATTTATAGTTGCCATAAATAATGATTCATGATGATTAGGCAAATTTGAATTTAAGATAAACAGTGACTCATTTTTAATATAAATATATCCCAGATATTGCATGGAGTACACTAACCCTAAAAATTGATTCATTGTTTATCTAAAATTCAAATTTAACTAAATGTCCTTTATTTTTATTAGCAAAAGCACATTATTCTTAGTAAAGCCAAAATGTTAAAAAGTATGTGTCTATAACCTGTATATCAATCTGGAGCTCTGATCTCTCAGGTTCTACCCTAGTATTTCATGTAACAGTGAGCCAATATTTTTTTCCATTTCCACATTGGTAGTAAGCCTCCAACTGCCTTATTGAAATGTTGTGAAGACAATTTTAACTTAAACAAATTTATCTTAAACATCCAGAATTTTTTTGACAGCAAGCCAAATATGAGTAAAAGGTAGTATAGTGATACCCTAAAGACCAATTAATGGTCTTTTGAGATTGGTGAATTCAACCAACTTGAATTGAAAGAAACACAGACCTGCCATCCTCAAGAGTTTGCAATGATTTCCATCATTTATAATGAATTGCATTAAAAAGGAAATATGTTTGCTCTTGACAGAAAATTTAACTTCCTTACAGACAGCAAAAGTTGAAAGGAAGGTTTGAAGTTCAGAACAGTTGGACAGGGAAAAGGGACAGATAGTTGAATGAAAACTACCTAATTCAAATTTTGTATGCAAAACTCTAATTAGGTAAGAAACTTGTGACTTCAGCATTTAAAACTGATGTCAGAATAGTTGTCAGAGTCCAGGTGCCTAGGTTGGCTTTAATTGCTTTTTTTTTTAAAGCATTACTTTAAAATAATATTTGATGATGTAGTTGCTTAACTATTGGGCTCTCATCATGTGCCACATTTTAAATGACAAAGAGCAAGCGAAATTTAGTCTCAAATTATTTTCCCGGAAGTTTTCAGTTGCAAATATAGGCTTATTAGGACCTTAGCCTAACAGTCTGATGGTTATTATACTAAGATTTAAACTCTAATACACAGTTGTGAGTATGCTAGGTGCTGAAATGAGAAATATTTTAAAGCTTTAGACATAAACAAGGAACTGATCTATTGAGCATAGTTTGATATCATTGAATTTGTTTTCTTATTGCTAAACATAAAATGACATGGGACAAACAACAAAATTTGTTTCACTGTATATAACAGGGTATCTTACTCATAGCCCTCCAAGAAATAGAAATATTGGAATAATATTTTTGGTCTCCAAGTTTTATTTTGCTTTAATTGTTGCATGTGGTAGATACAAGAATACTTTAGAAGAACTTTGAATTCATTATCACTTAAGATCATTTGATATACCTTTATTGAGATGTTGGCACAAGTATAAAGTAAGATGATTTTAAAAATTAATCACCATATATTTATTGATTTCCTATTTGTATGAGAGGTATTATAATAGATGCTATGTTGCTTATTAAAATATGTTAGGCTATGTACTATTTTAAAAGATTTTACTATATGTATATGTAAGTACAAAGAATAGGTACAAAGAAGGTATCAATGAGCCCAAGCACGCCAAAACTGACTGGCTTCGGAGTCTGTTGGAGATTATTTCTCTCCCTCTTCTTCTGCCCCTCCTTGCCTAAAATAAATAAATACATCTTTAAATAAATAACAGTTTGTTCCTGGATTCAGACTCCACCTCCAGATTGCCCTCTTTCTTCCTATTAAAGGGTATAAACTTTGTAAAAGTTGTCTATTTTTCACTTTTTACCTCTCAGTTTATCATTTATTTCTTTAAGACCAATGGGAAACTTCTTTCACTCTCGTCACACAGGGCTTCTTTGTGGCTAATTGCAAATGGATATTTTCAACTTTATATTAGTTGACCTGTGGATGGATTTAAGTTTGTTAACTAAATTATTTTTAGCTTTGAAAACACACGCTGTACTCCCTTTCTCAGACTTCTTTTCCTTATCTAGCCTTTAAATGTTGACATTCCTTAGGATTCTGACTTGGAGACTCTTCTCACTCTACATTCATCCTGGGAATCCTCACTTATCCCTGAATTTTGCAGACCATCTTTAGACTCAGGACTTATATCAGTTTCTCAAGCTCAGACCTTTCTGCTGAGCTCCATCCCTAGAAATTCAGTGTTTTTCTAAGCATCTTCATTTAATTATCTTTCAGACATCTCAAACTCACCATGTGTGATACTTAATTTCTTTTCTGAATTACTTAATCAGCCTCTTAAACTGACACCTAGCCCACAGCCTTAGCACCCTCCACCAGCCACAGTAATAAAATGTAGAAATGGTCTTTAATCCGCCCCCCTCAAAATCCATCAATGACTTCTGAATCCTAAGGATAAAGTCTAACTCTATGTTTTCTCAGTCCCTCTAATATTTTTGCCTGTTCTTTGTAGACATTTTCTCTTACCTCATCTCCCTCATACTCTGTGCTATAACTATACTAAATATTTCCATTTTCTGTTTGTCAGGTGCATTCTATTATTATTTTTTACTTGGTTGTTGTACTTGGAATGATCTCTGCTTAGAATATCCCTCCTTCCTTTTTGTCTTGATCACTCTTTAATATCATTTCAGTTGAGGTATTCCTGTCTCTTAATAAGCTTTTGTGACTCCTACCCCCAAGACTGCAGTGGAAACGTAGCTTTGTGTTCTGATAGCTATTTATATCATCTCATGACAGCATTTGGAGGCACTCTGCTCTAACAACTTTCTCACTTTTCTGTATTTCCAGTGTAACTCAGGGGGCATAATTTCTGAAGCATTAGGTACCTGATTGAAATTTTTCTAGAGACCAAAAATAATGTCAAATTCAGTGTAGTTAAGATTACATAATATTTCTCTGAATTTACTGTATTTTGTCATTTATTCATAAAAAATGTTTATTTAGATTTAGATTTATTTAGATGTAGTTAAGAGGGCAGATTCTGGGGCTAGGCTAGATTGAATTTAAATGAATTAAATTAATTGAATTGAATTGAATTGCATTTAATTGACTGAATTGACTTAATTTAATCCCATTTTTATATCATCAGGTTGCCTAAACTCAGTTATGACTGTTTGTTATTCATAAACTAGGAATAATAATAATAGTACATACCTTATAAAAATGTTGACTTATATGAGTTATTAATTAAAAGTAAAGTGGTTAAGATAATACCTGGCTTGCAATGAGTACTCTACAAGTATTTATTATTGAGCACTGCTAGGTGAAGTGTATATAGTGGTCAAAATCATGTAGCATCTGTCATTTAATTTATAGCTAGTTCCATGAGACACATGCTTAAGAAAAACACATTTACAAAAAAATATTAGTTATTTCCCTTCTGGGAGTCTCTAACATGTTTCTTATCCTCAACCTATCCTTAGCCTGTGATATCTGGGGTCTCTCAAAGTACCACAGTAGAATTTTATAGTTTTACTGGGAATTATTTTGATAAACACAATCCTTTCACTTCTTGGATGTCCTCAGGTTCACAAATTTGTCTCACAATCACTTCATAACCTCTTTAGGAAGAAGACCTACTTCAGCGAAATACCTCTCACTTCATCTTTTCCCTGGAAGCAATAGTAAATCAATCAAGTTTGTCTTCACCCAGAACCACCACCAATCTATACTGCACCTTTCTGGAAATTATAATAAAATAGTCTCTCTCTGGTGGAAGAGTTGCTCTTCTAAAGAACAACCTCCTAGGCATACAAATTGAGGAGCATAGCAAGAAAAGGGTATGTCCAGGGAGAACATAGGACAGTTTCAGAGAGCAAGTCTGTGAGAAGAATGAGCAGGATTTCATTTCTACTCTACCCTCCTAATAGGATGCTATTGTTCAGGGCACAAAATTCCCATTATATGTGATACCTACTTCACACTGTGGTCCTCTTTGCTTCCTTGGCTCCATGTGACCTAAACTTCTTGTTTGCCCAGGGTCAACTTTATAAGCAGCTTTTCATGCCCTGGGTATTTTCTCAGGTTCCTCTAGTATCTTTCTACGTCTCATGTTTTCAGAACTCTGCCCTATGTTTTCTACGGTGACAGCCTTGGTCCATTCTATACTGCAGAATAGTAGAGTTAGGTATTAAAAAAAAAAAAAAGGAGTCTCAAGGTCATTTGACATTAGCCTGAGGAAGTAAGTAACTGTTAGACATTTAAAGCATTTCAAAAGTTTTTTATTGGCTTGTAATACTGATATCATCCAAGATGAAGCTGACAATTCCAAGGTCTCAGCTGAAATAACCAGATTTCCCTGGTGAGTCTTCCTTGATCCTCTCATACTAAGTGAAGGAAGATGGACTTAGCATATCAATATTGATGATTAAACACCTGAAAATAATAGAGAATAGAATTACTAAATATATATTTTATATGTTGGATATTTCAGATTTGGAAAATAATAGTAAATAATACTTTAAAAAATCTATTCATCTATCATTTATAAAGTACTTTTATATGCTTTATCTTCCTTAATGTTCAAAGTAATCCGGTGGGAGAGGCAAACCAAGCATTATTATTATGTAATGTACAGATACTTTTTAAACATCTACATTGGTCCATTAAATAGAAAATATGAGATAGGCTGTCACCAAACACTGAATCTCTAGGGAGGGGGATATTAGTTCTAATAGATTTTAATAATGTATTTGCTTTTATTAACCAGAAGGTACTTTCCTAAAATCTGAACGAATGTACAAAAGTTAAGAATAATTTACATTAGGGTATCCCAAATAAGCAAATTTAAAGCAAAAATAATTAAGATATGATAGTATTTCACTTTGAAACAGTAATATTGGCCCTGTCTTGTCTAGTTATGAATCTGAGCTAATAAAGGATATGAACATAGAAATAGCAGTCTAAACAAAAATTTTAAAATGTATTTTGTAATTTTGTTAGTAGTAGCTATTAACGATGTGAAGGCCTCTATTTTGCTTAAAAATAAAAGTTCTGTCCTTTTCGTTTTAAATGAGCATTAGTGGGACACCTGTGTGGCTCAAGTGGTTGATTGTCTGCCTTTTGCTCAGGTTGTAACCCTGGAGTTCTAGGATTGAGTCTTGTGTCGGGCTCTTGCATGGAGCCTGCTTCTCCTCCTTCTGTCTGTGTCTCTGCCTCTCTCTGTGTCTCTCATTAATAAATAAATAAAATATTTAAAAAAATAAATGAGCATTAGTACTTTACAAGAGACTAGACATAACTCTACTGCAAGAAGTAATTGCAGTTAATGGCTACATAAGGATTTTCATTGTACAGTCTTTTGAGGAAGATACCTCAGTGATGGTTCAATTCATGCTGAAAGTTAGTGGGCATTCCCAACCTGGTAGGTATTTATGCAAATTTTAAAAGAGCATTATACCAGAGTAGCTCAGCAGGTCTTAAGTTTTAAGTATACATAAAACACAGAAGCTAAGTAACTTTTTTTTTACATCTTTTAAAAAAGATGTTATTTATTTATTTGAGAGAGAGAGAAAGCACAAGCAGAGGGGAATATCACAGGTAGAGGAAGAAACAGGCTCCCAATGAGCAGGGAGCCAGACTCTATCCTCAATCCCAGGACCTAGGGATCAAATCATGACCTGAGCCTAAGGCAGACGCTTAACTGACTGAGCCACCTAAGTGCCCAGAAGCTAACATTCCTATAAGATAGCAATCTCTCTCTCTCTCTCTCTCTCTCTCTTTCTCTTTCTTCTTTGTGGGGGGACAGGGAGAGAGAGGCAGAGAGAGAGAATCTCAAGTAGGCTCTACAGCACAGAGCCCACTGTGGGGCTCAATTCTACAACCCTGAGATCATGACCAGAGCCAAAACCAAGAGTCAGACAATTAACCAATAGAGCCACCCAGGTGCTCCTCTAATTTTATTTAAAATAATTGTCTTAAATTTTTTCTTCTGCTTTTCTTCCCTATTTTTTAAAAGGCAAACATAGTAGTGAAGTATTAATGGATGTTCCTGAATATATTTAGAAAATATATCTTTGATCTGTGTTATTGTGAAAACTTATTTTTTTCTAACACAGTAATTGCAAACCACATTGTATTTTTGAATCCAAAATAGTTTCATACAGAAGGTGAATATATAAACATTGCTCAAACTTTCAATATTCCAGGACACTGGATGTTATAAAAGTGTTCAGAGTGTTCTCTCAGTTTGGTGTTTCACTATAAAATGTAAGAAAAATTTTTCTCAAATGTTCGTAATTGAGAATTCCTAGAATACAAGGTAAGAACCATACAATTCTGAAAAATCTCTGGAAATTCTTTTTTGTCTATGATCTCTCATGCTCTTCATTGTGCTGTTGCCATATCATAAATTCCTTGATCTAGAAGCAAACATATTTTAGAAAAAATATAGATTACAGACAAATTCAGTGAGGGTGGCCTATTAGTATTTTGGTGTATATTTATAGCTGACCTTTCCCTTAGAGCTTTTACCCTGTGTAAGATATTTATCTAAAGAATCTTCTGAACTCCCTTGAAATTTTACCTAAGGGATTTTTTTGATAACCTTGGAGAATCTGATCTCTAAACTTTGAGACACTTCACACTGTCTCAGAGTCAGAGACGTAGAAGCACATGACTGCCTAGAGGGAGACCAGGCATTTTCTTCTCCTCACTGCTTCTTAACCTCCTATCCTCCAGGAGGAGTTCTGAGACCGTCGATAGTCATCATAGCTCATGGGTCCAAGCCTTCCTACTGAAAAGAATTCTCATTATTTCAAGGGCTTTTTAATCAGTAAACAGAAGACAATTACTGTATAGATCGGTTTAATTAGTTTATTTGATGCCCAGAGCATGTAAATTTGCAACCAGGTTGTTTCTGCTAGCTATAGAATCATAAATTAATGGCAGTGTTCTGGACAGAAAAGATGATGCTCTGTGCATGCTAACCTCTTAGTACAAGTCTAATGGATTAGGAAGAGGATTGACATCCATGGAGCCTTTTACTAAAGCAAGCCTCTCACATCTGGACAGTTTTTGGTCATCATCAACCATAATTTATCCCCTCATTCCCATTTTTAGTAGCACATTTTTAGTTTTTCATTAAGTGACCTAACTGAAGATATTAAGATATAGAACTATCTAAAATCTGTATAATGGTATGTTGAATAAAAATTCATGTATTCTCCATGCTGTCTCTATAACCTACAAAACATTCTATATGAAATTAAAAACAATTCCTGAGGGACAGAGGATCTTGAATTTAAAAAGGTATTTCCGTATTTTCTAATATCTAATTAAATGGCTTTAAAATATATTTCCAACTTGTTGATCTTGTGTGACACCTCACCTTTCTAGTCATCCTTACATTTTACTTGCTCCCTCAGTCATGAAGCAAAAAAAAACCCACACATTTTATTCTTTAGAAATGCTGTTCTTCCATGAATGCAAATTAGTTGGAGATAAAACAAACAAAAAAAGAAACAGGAGGAGACAAAGAAAGTGAATCTTTAGAACCACTGACTGGTTGCTTGAGCATTGTTCAACAAGTAGACATAGTCACTTTATTCCCACCATGATTTCTAGAAGTCATGACAAGAGCCATCCACATTCTTTTGTGTGTGACTAGTGGCACATTTGTGAGATGACCAGCAGGGGTTGGAGCGATGACTAGGAGCAGTTTTCTTTTTTGTGAAGTTAATGGGCACATATGGGGATTGAACAAGCTTTAACATTCTTTTGGGGGTCCTTCCTCTTGCCTTGCCATGGATTTGAAAAATTGCCATTGTGATTTGAGTCAATATTTTTTTCTTTAGCATTTCT